>NW_006921761.1:5436628-5481494 GCF_000298275.1 Orycteropus afer afer
GCCCGGCTAGCCACGTCCCCACGGCGCTCGCGTCAGCCCTCCCACGTCCCCACGGCGCTCGCGTCAGCCCGCCCACGTCCCCACGGCACGGCGCTCGTGTCAGCCTGCCCACGTCCCCACAGCACAGCGCTAACATAAGCCTATGCTGGGAGTGGGCTCACTGCTGTTCTTTCCAGGAGCCCCCAGTCCCCTCATGAGCCCTTTGTGACAATTTCCTGATGGACGTCATTGAGGGGCAGTGTGGACGAGGTGTTGTGTCAGATACCCCTAGTATGTGTTGACATGTAGGAGCCGCCTGCTGGGCCAAGGTGCTGTGGGGGCCGCCGCTGGAGGCAGGCACTGCAGGTCCAGGAGCCGCGTTCATCACCTGTGGTGTCTCCCACGCACCTGTGTTGTGGGGAGCGTGCTTCCCGGGTTTCCCTTCGAGGCACCGTCTTGCTCAAGACGACTGGGGCACCTAAGTGGGTTACAGGATGCCAGAAGGACTTGTCTCCCTTGTGGGTGAAGCCCCATCTCCTCCTGAGCGGGGTTCACCGCCCCAGCCGAGACGCTGGCTCCCCTGCTAGCTCCTGGCAGCAGGGATCGGAGTGGCCTGGAGGGCATGCAGCTGAGCACTCTCTGAGGCGGGGCCTGACCAGTGGTCCCGTGGTCGCGGACTCACTTGTACCTGCCTTGCTGACAGTGTACCCTGGAGGGGGGTCTACGCGGGACCCTGTCCCCGGGACACCTCTGTGAACCACAGCATGAATGCCAGGCGTTCGCAGGCAGCGAGGGGTCCTTCTGCCAGAACGGACTGCCGTCCTCCAGGGGGGAGAGACTCAATGTACCCCGCTTGCCCCCAGGTGGCCAGCTGGTCTCCTGAGGGTCAGGGTCATTCCCAGGTGCGGCTCTGGTCTCTGTTGCGGCTCTGGTCTCTGTTGCTCATGGTGAGTGGAGGTCTGTGCTGGTGAACCTGTGCTCCCTCCATTGCTGCCTGGCAGCCACTCTGTCCACTGCCTGTCCTGCCAGCCTGCAGTGGCTGACCCAGAGTTGTCGGACATCGGCCAGCAGGGGTGCTGTGTCTGACTTCCGTGGTGGCCGACATCGGCCAGCAGGGGTGCTGTGTCTGGCGTCGGCCAGTGGGAATGCTGTGTCTGTATTCTGTGGCATCTGGCGTCAGCCAGAAAGGACACGGTGTCTGGGTTCTGTGGTGTCCGGCATTGGCCGGCAGGGACATGATATTTGTATTCTGTGGCCTCTGACGTCGGCCAGCAGGGCCTGGTGCCTGCCTTCTGCGGCTTCTCATGGCGGCCAGGGCGGTGCAGCCTCTGCGTTCTGAACCCAAGCACCTGAAAGCCAGCCGTTGGGAGCCTTGGTGGCGCTGTAGTGATGTGCTTAGCTGCTAACCAGAAGGTTGGTGGTTTGAACCCACAGCCCCTTGATGGGAGAAGGTGTGGCGGTCTCACAGTGGCGGTCTTGGAGGCCTGGCAGAGCCGTCCCCCTCCGTCACACGGGGTCACGGACAGTGGGAGACGGCTCAGCAGCAGTGGTTGGGTTTGGGGTTAAGCCCAGCCTGGGGCTTCCCCTCTTCCATCAGCTGGTGGTGAGGGACCCTCGGGCAGATAGTCATGAGGGTGTTGGGCAGGTGACCTGGGTGTGGGACCGAGTCCAGCTGTGTCCTGCAGTCCACTTGGCCCGGAGCACCCATGCCCATCATGGTGACTGGCTGGTGGCTGTCTTGACCTGACCGGACTCTGGTCCTAACAGGCAGCCCAGGCATGTGGCTGATTGGTGTTCTGTGGCTTGGCTCAGTGTTCACCAGTGTCCCACATCACCAGGGCTGGGGGTGGCAGGTTGGGCGGGCTAGCCCCAGGATCCCAGGGCCCTGTGCTGCCCTGCACTGAACCCTGCAGGGCTGCAGGGGCTGCTGAGCAGTGTGGCCGGGAAGCAGGGTGGTTGGCGTTGCAGCCTGGCCTGCTGCAAGGCCTGCCTGAACCCTGCTGTCTAGCCTTCCACGCCATTCCAACTCGGGCAGGGGTCCTGAGGCCTTGCTACTGTTGCCCTCCTCCCTGGTGACAAGGCGGCCCCTGGCTGCTGGCCCCTCTCTGGAATGAGTGACCAGGCCTCCCCCATCTCTGGTGGGAGTAGTTCTGTCCCTATCTTGAGGTCACACGTTCAGAGAGGGTCCTGGCGCCTTGGGGCTCAGCCGCCTTGGATGGGGTCTTCTCGGGCTTGTGGGACTGGGCCTGGCCTCGGCCACGGGAGACGGTGCTCTGTGGGCCGAGGGCTGATGTTGAGTCCTTGCTGTCTTCCCCACTTTTCCCGAGGCTTCAGCTGAGCACACGCCGTGGCAGCTGTCGGCCCCCGTGTCCTCAGCCCCCACGTTTGCGTTGCATCAGTGAGTGCGCCCGGCCACTTCCAGCAGTCTCCCCACTTTCTGGGATAGCTGTTGGCTCAGCTGCTCTAGGGCAGGCCCTCTGGGAAGAGGTGGGAACTGGGGCTCGTTCTTGGGGCACACTGCTGGGATGGCCTGCGGCCTCCGCTGACCTGTGGGGCCTCGAGCCAGGATGGCCAGCAGTGTCTGAACGAGCTGGGCCTCGTGACCAGGCCTGTGTCTCTGGGTGGCAGTGGAGCGAGGGACTCCCTGTGCCAGGGCAGCAGACGGGGCCGGGGTGGCACCCTCATGTCCGTCATCGGGCTGAGCCTTGGCGATGGGGGGAACGTGGGCAGTACTGCCACAGGGCAGGGGGTCAGGTGGCTGAGTCACGGCTGGCGTAGCAGCCAGTCCATGCTGTCTGTGTGGCGCACGCTCTTCTCTGCAGCATGTTTGGTTCTGGGCTAACGTTCGTCATAGTAGTTAGAGTGGGCCCGTTTGTGGGTTCAATCTTGGTCTGATACTTGTCATGTCCATCACTAGATAGTTCGTTGAATTTGAAGCCAGGGTCTTAGGGGAAGTTTGGTTTCAGATGGGAGCTGCAGGCATTGTTGGACAACTCTTGTGGGTGTTTTAAGGAACTGAGAGTAACAAGACTTTTTTGGTGAAATGCGTGTTTTGCAGCTAAGGCGGTGTTCCATCACAGAGGCAGCCGGCCCCCCGTCCCCATCTCCAATGCCACCAAGCGTAGCTTCATGGCCAGCCCGGCCCCCGTGAGCCCAGCAGACCTGCAGCCGCCCATGGAGGCCTGTGCCCGGTACCACCTGCACCCAGAGGAGTCTGAGTGTCTGTAAGTCTGTCCGCCTGCAGTGGCACTGTTGTTCTCTTTTCTGTTTGTACATCTGTATAGCTTACAAATTAGTTGAACCCGTAGTTCTTCTTTGAACCAGTAACACCAAAAGGACGGACTGTCGTAGGTCCCCGCCTGCTGTGTGGGGGTGCCCAGGGTGCCACGGTGCCCCCCAAGGCAGGGTTCTGCCAGGAGTCGTCCACATCTGATGCTGGTTACGGAGCAGGCTTCTCTGTCTCTCCGCCACGCAGACCGCGCTGGGTGAAGCTCTTGGAGGCGAGCAGAGCAGGACGGGGGGGCAGACGGCACCCGGGTGAGGAGCAGGCCGCCTAGGCCCTGCCGCTGCCTCCCACCTCCGTGGGCACTCACCTGGCCTCTGGGGTGAAGCGAAGGCCCTGTTGGGAGGCTGGTGGGAAAGTTGGGTTGTTCACAAAGTGCTGGTTTAAAAAGCGGATTCTCGCTGTCAAGACCTAGCTGGGCACAGGATGAGGGGCTTCCCTTGGAAACAGGTGCGTCTCCTGTCAGCACAAGGCCTCAGCTGGCCCAGCCTGGCATGTCAGCGTGCCCTGCACGCATGGGGAGAACCAGCTCTTGAATGGAAACGTATTTTTAAAACGTGACCTCTGAGTTGGCATTTAAGTTCAAACTCAAAGCTGAATCTTGTGTTCCGTGTTGGGAGCTGCCTCTGGCCCTCTCTGAGGCCCCCCGTCCCAGGGTAAAGTTCCTGGTGCGCTTGTGGTCCATTGTCATGTTGTTGTTGTTGTTGTTGTTTTGTGCCGTCGATCCACAGCGACCCCTCCTTGGGTTTCTGAGGTGGTATCACTACGGAAGTAGATTGACCAGCCTTCCTTCCGAGGAGTGGCTGGTGGGTTTGAACCGCCAGCCTTCTGGTTTGCAGTTAAGTGCCTTACTATTTTTCCCAAAGAATCTGAATTTTTCACAGACCACTGGAGGTTAACAGTGGTCTTTGTGGTCGGCTTGGCTTTTGGTCTTGAATGGGAAGGCCATCTGGCGGGTGGCTGACTGTCTCTCCGCTCTTCCCTCCAGGGGGAAGGGGACTTGCACCTTCAGTCCGTCACACCCGTTGCTGCCGCTGAGGCAGAAACAGCAGAAGACACTGCAGGGGGAGGACGGCCCCGGTGAGGACACGCCCCACACCCCTCCCCTTGACACCCTCTTGCTCGATGGTTTGGTGACACGGTCCTGGGGTGAAGCTGACAGAAATCGCCACGATGAAGGCGGCAGCGGAATAAGCTTGCACTGTGGTTACGCCCCTTAGAGTTGGCAGCCTCTCGGGTGACTGGGTCACTGAAGCCTAGGCGGCTGTGAGCACTGCACAAAACGGCTGTGCTGTACGGGTGCTGGCAGCCTGTGGTCGTAACTCACTGTGGGTCTGTGGACCCGCACACGGGTGCTAGCGGGCCCGACGCTTGTAGCCCACGCCACGAGCGGGGTCTGCTCACGGGCGCTAGCGGGCCCAAGTGTCCTGTCCCGGCCTGTAGGCACGGTCTGTGGCTTGCACAGCACTGCCTTGTTGGAACTACCCAGAACTGTCTGCTGGGTGGTGTGGTCTCCTTGGGCTGCTGGACTACACCATGGTGTGTTTCCGCCAAATGTGGCTCTTGTGTCGAGGGAGTTCTGGGCGGTGTGAGCCAGGGGGCTGAGCAGTGGGAGCACATTGTTTTCCTCCGTACTGCAGATCAGCGACCCCGGTCGAACTCCCTCACCCGAGCCGATGGCCAGCCACGCGGTGCAGCGGTAGCATGGTCAGAAAAGAGAGCCAGGTAAGTGAGGGGAGGGGCCCAGGTGAATGAGGGGCTGCCTGCACGTGGGCCCCAGGTGAGTGAGGGGCTGCCTGCACGTGGGCCCCAGGTGAGTGAGGGGCCCAGGTAAATGAGGGACTGCCTGCACGTGGGCCCCAGGTGAGTGAGGGGCTGCCTGCACATCGGCCCTGTTTCTGTGTGGCGTCTTCCCTTAACTGGAAGTGGTGCTCAGGTGGGACCCAGGGAGCCCGCCAAGCCAGAGCTGCTCACTGAGGTGTAGAGGCACTCTCTGCCTCTCTCCCTCATTCTCACGAGGGGACGGTGGCAGTTCCCAGGGGCCCTGGGACATGTGGTAGCACAGGACGGAAGGCAAGCTTACATGGGAGAGCCTCCAGTAGCCAAAAGGCTGACAGGTGGGAAACAGAGCCAGGCCGCACTGTGACCCTTTTAATTTCTGATAACGTCATCATGTGGCAGGGTTGCTGCTGTGGTCTTGAAGTCAGGGTTGTAAGCGTTTCTGTTTTGATCAGCGTCAGCCAACATGACAAGGTCTTTGGGGTTCTTGGGTTTTTTAAGGTGTGAAGGGCCACCTCGGGGACCAGAACGTTGGTGACCCTCCGTGCTGGGGTGGCCTTGGGTCACCCTGGCTCTGGGGAGGGTCGGGGTCTCCTGTCCTCGAGATTCAGCCTGTGTGACTGTGGTGGAGTGTTTGGGGGGTGGTGCTGCATCCATTGGTCTCCTTTCCCCGCAGGCCTGTGTCCCAGCCCACCCCCTTTGCTGTTCATCACTCTGCGAGCTGTGACATGGACCCGGGCTCCAGTGACAGCATCAGCTTGGCTCGCTCCATCAGCAAAGACAGTCTGGCGTCCAACGTCGTCAGCCTCACCCCCCAGAATCAGCCGCACCCCGCGGCCACAAAGAGCAGTGGGAAGGACCTGCTAAGCAACGTCAGCATGGAGGGTGGTGACGAGGAGCTGGTGGCCATCATTGGGGCTGACGCCCCAGGGCCGGGGGCCGCCCCTCTTGCCTCGCCCTGGGCCCCGGGCCTGCCAGCCGCCAGGGCCTCCCAAAGGCCGGTAGGCTCCTCCGGGCGGACGCCTGAGGGGTTTTACTTGGAGCCACTGATGCCGGCGGTGCTGAGGCCGGCCAAAGAGAAGCAGGCTATCAGCAAGGAAGAGGAGCGCGGCGAGGGGCGGCCTAGGGCCCTGACTGCTAAGCGCTTGGGTGAGGCACACCAGTCCCTGGGACGAAGGACAGGGACCAGCAGCCACGGCAGCTGCGACCTGGACCGGACCTTCACCCCGATTTCCTGTGCGGAGTGCCCAGTGGGCATGGATCCCACACCCCCAGAGGTGGGACTGCCCTTGGCAGACGCCGCGGGAGACACGTGCGGCCGGCCCCCGCCTGGCGGCAATTTCCATCTGTCATCTCAGGGACTGTCTGCCGAGGGCTTCTTTCTCCACGTGGCCAGAGCCGCAGAGGACCCCGAGGGACGACTTAGTATGAGTGGCTCGCACGACTCAGAGACGTGGCCCTTCCTGAGGCAGGACTCCGATTCTGACGCGGCTGACGTGGAGGACGCCCAGCACGACCTGACAGCCGAGGACCACCCCATCGCCTTCTCGAGGTACGCCGGTGAGGAGGAGTCGGCCAAGCTTCAGGAGGACCTGAAGGTGAGGGAGCACGAGGACAAGGACGATGCCAGCGGCCGCTCGAGCCCCTGCCTGAGCACCGTCTCCCAGCTCAGCAGCGTCTCCGTGGCCAGTGGGAGCGTGAAGATGACCAGCTTCGCAGAGAGGAAGCTGCAGAGGCTCAACGGCTACGAGACCAGGTCCAGCACCAGCAGCTCCCAGCAGACCACCCCTGACGCGTCCGAGAGCTGCCCGGCACCGCTCACCACCTGGAAGCAGAAGAGAGAACAGAGCCCGAGCGGCCAGGGCCGCGACCACGCCAGCCTGCTGGCCTCTGAGCTGGCCCAGCTGCACATGCAGCTGGAGGAGAAGCGCCGGGCCATCGAGGCCCAGAAGAAGAAGATGGAGGCGCTGTCTGCCAGGCAGCGCCTAAAGCTCGGCCAGGCGGCCTTCCTGCACGTGGTGAAGAAGGGCAAAGCGGACGGCGTCCCACAGCCGCTCCGAGCGGAGCACTCCCAGCACAACGGGGACGCCTTGGACGACAGCGTGTGCAAGCTGGAGGAACCGCCCAACAGAGAGCAGAAGGAGGAGCTGCCCCGGGACCGTCCGGCTGTGGAGAGAGAGAAGCTGGCGCTCGGTCAGCAGCCCCAGCTGAGAGAGCTCGAGAAGAGCCCGGGGCTCCCTGCCGCCCTGCTGGCGGACGGCGTGGCTGAGGCGCTGGCCGTGAGCGAGTGCGACGTCTCCATCGAGAAGCTGAGCGAGACCATCAGCACCCTGCAGCAGGCCATCCTGCACATCTCCCAGCAGCAGGAGCAGCTCCTCGTCAAGTCCCCCGCGGGGCCTGCGCCTGCAGCCAAGAACGGCTCCCAGGAGCACAGAGGGAAGGCCGCTGTCCTGTTTGTCGAGCCGCTGTCTCCAACGGGGATGCCCGGCCACCGCAAACCCCCTAGGCTCCTTGGCCAGGGTCGGAGCTCCCGCCCAGGGCGTCCCGCCGAGCTGAAGGTCCCCAAGGAGAGGCAGCAGGGCTCTTCCCGGAGCAAAACCCCAACCCCGAGCACAGAGAGCCCCCCGCCCCCGAGGCAGGTCCCCCTCCACGGCCTCGCGGGGACCCCCCCTGAGCCAGGCCTGGAGAGCGCCGTGGACCCTGGGAGTGACCCCCGTGGCAAGCTGTTCTTTGACAGGTACAGGCTCCACGACGGGAGCAACCAGCGGACGCCTGCGCTGCCCTCCTGCAGGGACACCAACATCCTGTCGGAGGCTCTGGAGAGGAGCGCGGACCTGGCGGGGCTGGGCCGCCCCGACACCGGGAAGGAGAGCAGCCCCGCGGGAGAGCCCCCGAGGGGCAAGGCCGGCCTCATCGAGGTGGACCTCTCTGACCTGAAGGCGCCCGACGAGGACGGAGACGTGGAGACCCTCGACAGCTCGGGGGGCCTGGTCAGCGACGGCGACCAGAAGCCCGGCCTCGGGTTCTTCTTCAAGGTACCACACTGATGGCGTGGGCTCCCCACACGTCCCCATCCCGTGGTTGTGAGGGGCTCCCCGCGCATCTCTGCCCTGTAGTTTCCAAGGTACCACACTGATGGTGTGGGCTCCCCACGCGTCCCTGTCCTGTGGTTGTGAGGGGCTTCCCACGTGTCTCTGTCTCATAGTCTTCAAGGTATTGCACCAACAGGGTGGGCTCCCTGCGTGTCCCCATCGCATGGTTGTGAAGGGCTCCCCATGCATCCCCATCCTTTAGTTTCCAAGGTACTGCACCAACGGTGTGGGCTCCCTACGCGTCGCCATCCCATGGTTGTGAGAGGTGACCGAGGATGTGTGTGTTGCCCAGAGCCAGGGAGTGACCATGTCCCCTTCTGAGGGGTATGTGGTCTCTGCAGCAGCCATGCAGCTTTGCCAGACACAGCCATGACTAGCCTCAAGTGTGGGGACGTGCGGTGTGTGCCAGGGGGTCCTAAGTCACAGACGCTGATGTTTGACTCCACAGAAAACATCGTGAGGTTTTTCTTTCTTTAGATGGTTTTACAGCCATTGAAAATTGGGAAGATTGTTCTCGGCCCACATGTGGTACCTGACCCAGCCCGTGGGCTGTCGTGCCCGCCAGTGGCTGGGAAGCTGTGTGGACTGTGTAGGAACTTTGATGGTGTTTCATCTGTGTCTGGCCTCCTGTAACTTTCCTTCTGGGAAGAAGAGAGGAGTGACTTGGGATGACTGTTGTGTCTGAGTGTGTCCACGTTCCCTCCAGCAGTCTGAAATCACAGCGTGGCGCAGAGGCTTCGGTTTTTAGACACATGCTTTGCAGTGTGCACAGCTGATGGTTGGGTAATTCACTCACTATTAAGACCGGTGTAGAGTTTTTAGGACAAACCGAACATGAGACAAGCACTGGGAGAGTGGGCAGATGTCATGGACCCTCGTGGGACGGCAGTTTCCCATTGGTAATTTAAAGTCACACTCCTGTGTCAGTTAGGAGGGAGCGGACTGCCTCTGGGCACAGTTTTGTCACACACTCTGAGTACACGGGCGCACTGCCCAGGGGAACACGTGCCATGTGTCCCCAGGACGTGTGTCCCCAGGAGGAGCCATCCCTTGACGTGTGTCCCACAAGAGGAGCCGTCCCTTGACGTGTGTCCCCGGGATGTGTGTCCCCAGGAGGAGCCGTCCCTTGACATGTGTCCCCTGACGTGTGTGCTGTGTCTGCAGGACGAGCAGAAGGCAGAGGACGAGCTCGCAAAGAAGCGTGCGGCCTTCCTCCTGAAGCAGCAACGCAAGGCCGATGAGGCCCGTGTGCGGAAGCGGCAGCTGGAGGCGGAGGTCGAGCTCAAGAGAGACGAAGCCCGGTGAGCCTCCTCTGGGCCCAGCAAGGGACCTGCCAGGGGGCCGGGCGGGGCTGGCAGGGGCGGGGTGGCCCGGGGAGCAGGGCCTGGGTGGTGCCTCAGGCAGGCGCCAGGTTCCTGGGCTTCAGGTCTGCAGTCTCCCTGTGTGTTCTCCACCACACGGCACCATTGCGCGTCCACTCACGGACCCGCCCGTGGGTGTGCAGAGGGGGCGGGACCTACAGGGGGCCCTGGCTGCGCACCTCTGCGTGGACAGCTTGCACATACCTGTGCCCCCAGTGGGCCCCAGCGCACCTGCCTGGCCACGTCCCCACGCCCTGGTTACCTGGACACGGCCTGCTTTCAGGCGCAAGGCTGAGGAGGACCGGGTCCGGAAGGAGGAGGAGAAGGCACGCCGTGAGCTCATCAAGCAGGAGTACCTGCGGCGGAAGCAGCAGCAGGTCCTGGAGGAGCAGGGCCTGGGGAGACTCAAGTCCAAGCCAAAAAAGCCACGGCCCAAGTCGGTCCACCGCGAGGAGGGGTGCAGCGACGCGGGCACCAAGAGCTCCTCGACACGTAAGACGTCCTCATACACCACCGCCCTGCTGGGGGGTGCGGCTCGGCCGCCCCCATCCCCTGCACCGCCCTGCTGGGGGGTGTGGCTCGGCAGCCCTCGGGTTCCTAGGGGAGCTGTGAAGGAGGGTGGGTTGGGGTGCCACCCATCAGACCCATGAGACAGTGGGGCCCAGGCGCTCAGGTCCTCCAGGCGGGATGCACCTGGTGTTGGGCAGGTCCCGGACTGGGTTCTGTGAAGCCCCACGGGACGGGTGCTGTCGAGAGGCGTCTAGACGCTCCCTCTGCGCAGGCGGGGCTGCGGCACTCTGTGTGGACGCATCTGGGGCAGATGCCCGCGGTGCCAATGCCGCCTGTGGGTCTCGTCTGTCTCGTCTCTACAGCTGACAATCTGAGCTGTACCCAGTCTGGGTCCAGCCTGTCTTTGGCATCGGCAGCAACCACAGAGCCAGAGAGCATCCACTCGGGGGGCACCCCTTCCCAGCGGTGAGTGTCCGGCAGCCGGGGAGGGGGGCAGCGGGAGGGTGGACACAGAGGTTCTGTTCTTCCAGCTCTGCTGCGGTCTCACATTCTCAGGAGCCTGGCCTTCCTGCCCCATCCCGCCTCCCCGACAGCCTCTCCTCCCTGGTCTCCCCGATGCCCTCCCTGCCCCCCAGCCTCCTGTTGCTGGACCCCACCCAGCGTTTTGTCTCCCTCATTCCTTGTCCCCATGCACACCCAGGTGTTTTCATGGAGGAACATGGTGGGGCTCCAGCCTTTGTCCTGTGGCCACTGCACCCCTCACACCCTTTGATCTTCATCAGTTGCCCGTCCTTCCTTGATGAGCAGCCTCCCCAGTGACAAACCCCATTCTGGGTCACGTTGCCGGGCACTGTGTTGCTTTAGGCCCCCCGCCCCCCCGGTCTGGAGCGCTCTGCAGCTTTCCTTGTCGTGTGCCGACCACTTGGTCTGGGCTCTGGCTACGCGTGGGCTGTGCGTGTCTGCCTGGTGTGCCTGGGAACACTGCCCAGCAGGTCACCTGGCACCACCCAGCTGCCTAGGTCCCTGGTGCAGGTGGCACTGCCGGCTTTCTGGGTGGTGAGCCGCCCCTGTTGTGAAAGGTGATTTTTGAGGAGGTGGGTGCTGGGGTTCCAGCTAAAGCTAGCTCCCTGCACTCTGACATGGGCAGGGCACAGTGCATGCCTCTGCCACGTGTCCACTCATTGTGCGTGTGTGTGTGTGTCCACACGGCCAAGCCCTCTGTGTCAGCCGTGAGTGCGTTCCTGGGCTTTGCAGAGGACGCCATGTGGACGCTGGGTCCCGTTAGCCTGCCATGTAGAGCGTGTTGTGGTTCCTCCACTTGGCTGGACTCAGACCTGTCTTGGTTGCCCTGCTGCCAGCCGCAGCGGGGGGCTCAGTCTGCCAAGCCCCGCTTCCTGCCCTTGTACCAGCTGCACTCAGGGGAGGCGGCCTGCTGGGGGGCCAAGGGGTCCTTCCTGGGGCTCACCCATTTGGCGGTAGTGCACACGGCCCCAACTTCTGCAGCAGCTGGACCTGGTGGTCCACGGCCCTGGCCAGGCAGCAGCTGCCCAGTGCCCACGAAGTCTCCTTCCACGCTGAGGGCTGGGTAGTTCGCTCTCTGTCTTGGGCCCAGAGGTCATCCCTGAGCTCTCCAGGAGGGGCAGGCTGATGGTCCTCGCTTCTGTCACCTCGGGGCTGGGCCTGTCGGCGCTCACGCCCATACTCACAGCCTTGCAGCCTAGTGAGGCAGCTGACCAGGGGTAAGGCTGGTGTGGGTTGATGGCACACTGTCCGTCCCCGTCCTTCTCTGTCACAGAGTGGAGTCGCTGGAAGCACTGCCCACGCTGAGCCGGAACCCGAGCAGGAGCACAGACCGGGACTGGGAGACGGCATCAGCGGCGTCCTCCCTGGCCTCAGTGGCCGAGTACACAGGTAACAGCCCGGGGCCTGTGCAGAGGGGGCTGCCGTGTGGTTTACTCATCTGTCCTCAACAACAGCGTTTGTACGGTGACAGCCAAGAGGTCGTAGCTCTCGAGAGGGAGAGCGGCCTGACCCTGCGGTGGCTGGAGGGGGTGTGGGGTCTGGCTGCGGTGCTTTCTTTAGCAGCGTGAGGTAGCGAACGCTTTCAGACGCAGCTGACGGCCCTGCTCCTGCTGCCTCGCTTCTGTCACTTCCGTCACTCCCACAGTGGGGGCAGGGGCAGCGCCTGGGCTGTGCCATTTGCTTTTATCAGAGCAACTGAGATGAGAAAGGGGGAGGCTGCTTGGTCCCGTCTTTGTTAGGATTTTTGCCTCGGAAGTGCACCGATCACTTTGAAGTAGCAGTTACTCCGATGCTTTTCTGCTTCCCATTAAGACGCCACACCTGGGCTTCCCTGACCGGCCTCGTGCTGCCCAGACCCGGGCCTGCGGCTGTCTGTGCGTCTTCCCTGACCAGCCTCGTGCTGCGCGGGCCCGGGCCTGCGGCTGTCTGTGCATCTGGCCACAGCCCCTGGGGAAGCTCACCACACCCTCTGCCTCCACAGGCCCCCGGCTCTTCAGGGAACCCAGCAGCAAGTCGAACAAGCCGATCATCCACAACGCGATCTCGCACTGCTGCCTGGCGGGGAAGGTGAACGAGCCCCACAAGAACTCCATACTGGAGGTGAGTGTTGGAGCACCTGCTGCGGGGTGACGGTGTCTCCGGGGGAGGGTCCTGCCGCGGGGGGCACGAGGCCTTTGGCTCAGCACGAGGGCGGCTCGCAGGGTGCCCAAGGTCAGGGGGAGGCGCTGGCTCCAGGGCTGATGACACTGAGCATGTGATAGTAACAAGAATTCAGACAGAACCATCCACCCACTGTCCCCCCACCCCTGGTTAACCTGGTGGCTGATGACACCAAGCCTGTGACGGGATGGGTGAACCCCAAAACCATCACCCTGAGATCATCCCTTTTTTATTTTTTAGCAGTTTACTGAGATATAATTCACACCAGAACTCCCCCATTTAAAGTGTGTGAGTCAGCGGTCGCGTCACAGGCTGCCCGACCCTCACCCCCGTGTGCTTCCAGGGTAGTCTCGCTCCTTTAGAAAGAAACCCCATGCCCGTTAGCAGTCGCCGGCTGGTCCTCTCCGGCCCCCGTCACGCTCCAGTCTGCTCCCTGCCTCAGGTTCACCTGCTCGGGACGCCTGTGTGTCCGGCTGCTTTCCCTCAGCCTTTCCAGGTTCATCTGTGTTTGAGGGCGACTGGTGCTTCATTCTGGGTAATGGCTGGCCGACGTTTGGGCACACGGACAGGCCACGTCTTGTTCATCCACTCATTGGTCAATGGACAGAGTGTTGCCACGTTTTGGCCTCTGGGAACGCTGCTAGTATATTTATTCACATTCAGGTTTCCATGCGGACGTGTTTTCACCTTTCTGGAGTACGTACCTAGGAGAGGAGCTGCTGGGTGTGGCGGTTTGACCTAGTTGCACTTCTCCAGGGCCTGCAGTAGTCCGTGTACCTCCCAGCAGGGTGTGGGGGCTCCCTTTTCTCATGTCCTTGGCAACACCGGTTACTGTCTGTCTTGACCGTGGCCGCCTGGGGGTGTGAGGCGTGGCACGTCATTGTGGTTGGGGGCTGCCTTTCCCTCATGACTGACACAGTGGCGCACCCTCACGTGACTGCCACCATCCCGCGTGCCTGGACTTCTTGGGCAGCATCAGTGGCATATGGCAAGTCACTGAATGGCTGACCTGCTCCTGTTTAAAATGGGGACCCTGTGACTAGAGGGTGCCATCCCCTCGTGCTCAGTGCCCTCGACGGTGCCTGTCCTGCTGCGGGTCTGTGACCGCCGGCAGAAGCTTCTGGAAGTTCACTCCCCTCCTGTCCTTGTCTCCCCGTGCAGGAGCTGGACAAGTGCGATGCCAACCACTACATCATCCTGTTTCGGGATGCAGGCTGCCAGTTCCGGGCTCTCTACTGCTATTACCCTGACACTGAGGAGATTTACAAGTTAACCGGTACCGGCCCCAAGAGTGTCACAAAGAAGATGATCGACAAGCTGTACAAGTACAGCTCGGACCGGAAGCAGTTCAGCTTGATCCCAGCCAAGACCATGTCGGTCAGCGTGGACGCCCTCACCATCCACAACCACCTGTGGCAGCCCAGGCGGCCGGCGGCACCAAAGAAGACACAGACTCGGAAATGACACAGGCCAGCGGCCACAGGTGCCAGCAGCATCGGTGTTCACCCCCACGCCCTGGGTACGAAGCATGCAGAGTCGTGACCCTTTGTCAGAGAGGCTCCCGGACCACGGCAGGAGAGTTCCCTCAGCTCCCTGCACACTCGACAGACGTGGGGCAGCGAGAGGGAAGGGTGCCCGTGGCACCAGGTGACACAGGCTCTGCACCACTGGCTGCCACCCGCTCCCAGAGGCAGGTGCGTGAGGAGCCAGGGCTGAGGCGGCGGGCGGTCTCTGTTGACTTGAAGTTCTCCTCCAGGATAAGGAACAGATGGTTCAATTGGCTTTTCTTGCCTCTCCCTGCCTCCTGTGCTCGTCCTGACGGCCCGCGTGTTGGCAGGCCACACCCCTCATGAGGTCATGGCGCTGAGCCTGGATCCCGGGTCACGGTGCTTGGACGGCTCTGGAGAAGGGACCTGCGTCAACCTTCCCACTTGAAGAACTGTTGGCTGTTGCGTGGTGTGTCTCCTGCCAGCACCTACGCCCACATCCAGGAGAGCTGGAAGGTCCTTGTTCTTTGCTGCTCAGAAAAAGTTTACTGAAAAAAACAGTTCACTAAGGCACTGAAACCTGCAAGTTCTCTCTCCTGCTAAGTGACATTTCCTAGCATGGAGACAACAGTTTCTGTCTCATGGTCACCAGGAGGGTGAAAGGTACCGGGAGCCGCTGCCGTTGAAACAGGCTCGTGACGTCGTGACGGGTGCTCATGGCCTGCCGGCTTCAGGCGACCCATTGTCACTCTGCGCGTGCTCCTCTGAGGAGGTGCAGGTCTTTGAGCATTTAGATGCCATCGTGACTTGTAACTGGCTTCCTGTGTCCTACCCTGAGTCCCAGTTCTGGAGAAGCTGACGGATACTTTCGTTCAGTCAGGTGTTTGAAAACCATTCAAGCGGCTGTTTGCAGTTATTTCAGAGCTCCTAGTGAGTGGGATGGCTTTGGATTCTTGAGTGTTGGTCTTCTGGTCACAGACGCTGTCTGGGAGCCAGTGTGTCCCAGCCCTGTCCTCGGTACATTGAACCTCTGCCCACTCCAGGCACCTGGATCTCTACTGCACGTCCGTGGGACTCGCCAGCTGCCCTGATCTGACCTGGTTGCCAGGACACCGTGGAGTTGCCTCAGTTACTTGAACCCCTCTAACTGCAGAGGAAACTAAAGATCGTAGAAAGGTCCAAGACGAGCATAACTGCCAAGATCGGAGCGAGATGGAAGGAGAGTGGGCGGTGCACCGAGGAGAGAGCACGGTACAGAGACACTAGGGCAGCTGTGGGCGGGTTGCCACTTCCTCGGTCCCGTGGAGAAGATGGTAGCTGTGGCCATGTGTACATACCGCGGCAGCCGGGCTGCATCGCATGGGCCGTGCCCGCGTCCGGGGCTGACGGCAGTGCCATCCCTCGACGCAGAGTGTTGGGCGTCACCAGCGGACTCCCCCCGCTCCCCACCCGTGTGCTTGGTCCCTCACTGTTGTTTGATATTACGTCCCGTATTTATTTTAAGGAAGCACTAAGGGTAATAAAGTAATGAACTAATTTGCTTTATACTAATCGTGGGTGTGAGGTGGTGATAGCTCATTCTGGTGGTCACGTGTCCCCCAGCTCCTGGCAGAAAAGGGGTTTCACATCCAATTTTATTTCACTAGAGTCCATTTTACCGGACAATCTCCTGGATCCACTCTGGGGCAGCTAGCGTTGTAGCTGTGTCCTGCGTGGACTGAGCTCGTACTCTACGTTACAGCGTCAGCCTGTTGACTTCAGTGTTTTCAGTGAAGGTTGGGAGGTTCTCCTGGGAAATTACATGCCTAAAGAACCCGTGAGCTCAGTATTTTAACAGAATGACCTGCCGTTATTCAGAGCACCTGAAAGTCAGTTCCAGTGTTCAGTGTTTCCTGCTGTTCACGGTCAGGAACCACTGACCTGTGTTGCCCCACACCCACTGGCTGACGACAGTAGGGGCTGTCCTCGGGCCACCTGGATGGGGCGCCGGGGCCGTCCTCGGGCCATCTGCACGGGGCGCTGGGGCCATGCTCAGTCATCTGGACGGG
The DNA here is from genome assembly GCF_000298275.1 of Orycteropus afer afer. Lineage (NCBI taxonomy): Eukaryota > Metazoa > Chordata > Mammalia > Tubulidentata > Orycteropodidae > Orycteropus > Orycteropus afer. The sequence continues at coordinate 5,452,850 of NW_006921761.1, forward strand.
GCGCCGGGGCCGTCTTCAGATGCTCTGGACAGGGCACTGGGGGCTGTCCTCGGCTGGTCCCGACGGGGTACTGGGGCCGTCCTCGGGTGCTTGGCGTATAGGTACATGAACTTTTACCACGTGTCACAACAGAGCTCAGAGCCCTTGGGTGACAGTAAAGTCACCACCTTTCTGTTTATACAGTTGTCTTGTAGCTATTTATACTGGTGACCTTGACCAGCACAGGGGTTGGGGCACCGACCTCTAAGTGGGTGAAAATCACATATTAACTGCTGACTGCCCAGAAACGTGGCCGCCAGCAGCTGCTGTTGTCCGGAAGCCCTGCTTCCTGAACAGCCAGCTGCCACAGCGCTCGTCCTGTGGTCTTCTCCTGAAGGCACTCACACAGCACGTGTTTGTGAGCACTCCGGAACGATAGCTGGGAGTGGATTGCCGTCAGGATCCATCTCGTCTGCACATCGGGGAGGAGGGCTGGCCTCCTGTACCTCGGGCGCAGGAGGCAGGGGCGCAGGCAGGTCCCACGGTGTGACTTTGTGGAGATACGTCATCGTTTCTGTCTGAAGCCTTTGCCTGTTCATCTCTCTAACAAGGTTCCTTTAGGGCACCACTTCTTCCACCGTTTGCTTTAGTTTCAGTGTCCGTGGCATAGAGGGTCCATGTTGGAAAAGCTGTCATGAGTCGTGAATAACCAGAACCCTTCTGCCCACGTGTCTGATGTCCAGACCTGCTACACGCCTTCCTCATGTGACACAGGCGTGGAGCCCTCTGCCTCCATCCCGCCTCTGCTCCCCTCCAAGGCCTGTACTTGAGGGAACTGCACACGCACAGGCCTGTGTCATTCCAGCCTCTGCTGTACACACCGCGTTTCCCAGAGCACCTCCAGTGTCCGTGCGGGGAGACTTCTCGTGCCAGGCGAGACTCCTCATCGTGGAAAAATTGTAATGGCTCATCACCTCTCAGAGCCATGACATCGTTGAAGACAAGCAGCTGTTGTCGTTCCAGATTGGATTTAACCTGAACCACAAAGTGCTGGCCAAATGTGCAAACACATAACAAGCTTTATGGGCAGGTCTTTGATAATGCCGTAAAAGGCAGCCCTGGGAGGCTTGGTCTTTAGAGTAAATGAAACGTCAGTGAGTCCTGTTACTTCAAAAACATGTATGCAGACGTGCAGGGTACACACCACTCACTTGTATGTGCATGTGTGCACACGCATGGAAGATGAACCGCGTGTGGGTGTGTGCCTGACTCCATGTCTTGAGCGTGTCACTGCGGTACAGTGTTGGCACGCCTCCACATCAATGACCGTCACTCAGCCAAAATTGGGCAGTGCCACAGATGGAATTGAAAAGTGTAGTTCTTAGAAATTTGGGAGGGAAAAGTGTTGCTGGAAATAAAATTCCCCATAAAGAGGACGGCTTAAATGTTCTGAATCGTCTCCTTATAGAAAGGGAGGATTTTGCCATAGCCACTGTGATGGGTGTGGAGGAGGGAGCCAAGAACTGTAAAACATTAACCACGTGAGCCCGCGGAGGCAGGCCCAGGCCTGTGACAGGCAAACCCTGGGGGAGCCAGCAACAGAACCAACATCCCCCCAGCCGGCCTCCCTGAACGCAGAGTCCAGGCTGCCGTTAGCAGGGAGCTCGGCTGGCACATCTTGGGGCTCGTGTTTTCATCTTGGACTAGGACGTCTACTCGGCCTCAGCAACTTGGTGTCCCTTCAGGGGGTCTGGGCTGCAGCTCACCTGTGAGGGGGCAGGGGGCCCACGACATCTGACGGCTGGTCTGTAGGCGGTGCCATGCTGTGCTCCGGGCAGCCGTGCTGCTTGGATGTGGCTGAGAAAAGCCCTCTTGGTACCACGTCCACTTCTTGGTCTAGGAGGATCTCTGCCACTTCTCTTGTTATAGAAGCAAGTATCAAAAACTCCACGTTGCTTCCTGTAGCGGTGAAGAGGAAGTGACATTGGTAGTTTGAAGTGATTTCTTGTACGGGCAAGTTCTTGGTAATGACATGTGCCTCGTGACTTGCCATCTAAGTTGACAAGAACCCTGTAGAATTGGAAGGACACAGCTCAGGAGACCAGAGGAGGCCCTGATGTGTGTCTGGATGAAGTCCCTGGCTTGAATCTGTAACATTCAGAGTCATGGCGCGGCAGCGCACCTCAGTCCTTCCCGTCTGCCCCGGGGAGGCCCAGGGTTCACGCCACTCGTCACGTCTGAAACATTAAGAAAATGTTTCGTAAAGAGTGGTCACAGGAAGTCACAATGTTTGAAACACGGTTCCGCTATTTCATTGTATCAACTGCCTGTGTTTACGCACTTTGGTCTGTCCCTCCTGTCCTTGTTACTGCTGACTTTGCAGCTCTGTTGTTGGTGGAACGTGGCGCTGGAGAGAAGCCTGCTCGTGGCAGCAACTGGAGACAAGGGAGGGAGGATTGAGGGCAGCGCGTTCCAGGCAGGCGCTGCTGACATTCAGACTAGGTTGTCTGAACTCTAGGACGCCATCTCGTGGTTGGAAATTGTACTTTATGCCATTGGTTGACAGGAATCAGATACTCCAGTAGTTTCTGCGTCTTCCTGAATTCTTTCTTTCAGAACGATCAGCACAAGGCCGGTCCCTGTGAGGCGGAGGTTGAAGACGTCCCAAGCGCCCAACGTTTCCAAACTGCCATGCTCCTTCCTCATCTGTTACACTACCTCCCCCTCCTCCCTCAGCAGTCTCCGTCCGTCTTAGGATTCCGTAGTTCGCTGTAACGTCTCACAGAACCACAGACTCCCAAGGAAACGGCTCTCATGGGGGTGGAGGCTGCCACCAGGTCTGCGGGTCGGTCCAGAGGATTCTCCCCACTCACGTGGTTGCAGGGGATGCAAACCCAGATCGACGCGTCGGATGACGGCCGCTGTCTCACGTCCAGGGGTGGGGCGATCACAAACCACATGCAGAACCGGGGCAAGAGGGTGAGCTTTCCCAGAACAGTCCTATGTGTGAGGGTGGTGACCACAGTCCCACCGTCCAGAAGTCAGGACTCAAGGCGCAGCCCACCCTGAGCAGGCGCAGAGACTAGGACTTACATGCAGTGCAAAACGGGTGGTCACTGGAGTTACACCCTCCAGCCAGGCGGGACTCAGGACACATCACACGCTAAACAGGCGTAGAGAGTAAAAACCAAACTCACTGCCATCTAGTCATAGCTACCCCTCCCTGGGTTTCTGAGGCGGGGTGTCTACAGAAGTAGATTGCCCAGGCTTCCTTCTGAGGAGTGGCCGGTGGGTTTGAACCACCAGCCTTCTGGTCAGCAGTCAAGTGCCTTAGGCACTGTGCTGCCAGAGCTCCTTCAGCGTAGAGACTAGGATCTATGATACGCCACGAAACGCAGGGCGACTGCTGGAAGGGCCATAGGAAGTGACTGCACTGCAGCGTTGAGAGCTTCAGGCTGTCAGCTTGTGTCCCTCAATTCGCCCAGGCGTCTTGGGCGCCTGCTCCTATTACACCTGGATTTGTATTTTTATTGTTGAAAATGTACGTACACAGCAGAACGTCAACCAACTCAACAGTTTGCACGCGTACAACGCCCAACACGGACACTGATGACACTCCCAGGTTTGCAGCCATCTGACCCGCCTTTTCCTAAGCCTTCCTCCTCGGGCAGCACGAGCGCACTGCCCCCTCAGCTGCTCATCACACCTTGAATCGCTGTACTCGGTTTGATACCAGAGACAGTTCTTCAAAAGGGCGTGCTGTTCAAGGCAGGCACTCTACTAATTAAGTTGAACTATTAGGATTAATGGTAGCGCAGTGCCTAAGGCATCTGACTGCTAACCAGAGGCTGGCGGTTCAAACCCACCAGCCACTCCTCGGAAGAAAGGTTGGGCAATCTACTTCCATAGTGATACCGCCTCGGGAACCCAAGGAGGGGTCGCTCTGAGTCATATCTGACTCCACGGCAGTGAGTTCATTGGGTGTAAAGAAGACTTTGGGGGCTGTTTTTGGCTTAAGATTTAAGGTTTCAGGACGATTCCAGGGCAGTAGTTCTGAGGGTTTATCCAGCCTCTCTGGCTCCAGAAAGTCTGGATTCCATGTGAATTTGCCATTCTGTTACGCATTTTTCCTTTTGATCAAGATTCTGTTATAAAATCTGATCAAAATGTTCAGTAGTAAACACTGCTTAATCACATTTAAAAGTTATTTTCAGTATTCACTGAGGTTGCATGATTTGTTCTAAGTGAATAAAACCATTCCAAAGAAAGGTGATCCCACAGAATGTGGAAGTTATCGAACAGTATCATTAATATCACATGAAGAAAATTCAAAAACGGGTGCAGCAGTATATTGACAGAGAGCTTCCAGAAATGCAAGCTGGATTCAGAAGAGGATGTGGAACAAGGGATATCATTGCTGATGTCAGATGGATCTTAACTGAAAGCAAAGAATACCAGAAAGATGTTTACTTGTGTTTCATTGACTATGCAAAAGCATTTGATTGTGGGGATCATAACAAAATATGGATAACATTGAGAAGAATGGGAATTCCAGAACACTTGATTGTGCTCATGAGGAACCTGTGCCCAGATCAGGAGGCTGTCATTCAAACAGAACAAAGGGATACTGCATGGTTCAAAATCAAGAAGGGAGTGCGTCAAGGTTGTATCCTATCACCATACTTACTCAATTTGTATGCTGGGCAAATAATCCGAGAAGCTGGACTATATGAAGAAGAACATGGTGTCAGGATTGGAGGGAGACTCCTTAACAACCTGCGACATGAAGATGACACAACTTGGCTAGTTGAAGGTGAGGACGACTTGAAGCATTTACTGAAGATTAAAGACTACAGTCTGAAGTATGGATTATACCTCAATATAAAGAAAACAAAAATCCTCACAACTGGTGCAATAAACAGCTTTGCGGTGGGTGGAGAAAAGATTGAAGTTGTCAAGGGCTTCATATTACTCAGGTCTGCAATCAACACCAGAGGAAGCAGAAGTCAAGACATCAGACAACATACTGCAAATTGGCTGCAAAAGACCCCTTTCAAGTGCTGAAGAGCAAAGAAGTCTCCTTGAAGACTAAGGTGTGCCTGACACAAGCCATGGTATTTTCAGTCGCCTCTTATGCAGATGAGAGCTGGATAGTGAATAAGAAAACCAAAGAAGAGCTGATGCTTTTGATTGTGGTGCTGGTGAAGAATGCTGAGAGTACCATGGATGGCTAAAAGAGCTAACAAATCTGTCCTGGAAGAAGTGCAGCCGGAATGCTCCTTGGAAGCGAGAATGGCCAGACTTCATCTCACCTGCTTTGGTCATGTTGTCAGAAGGGACCATTCCCTGGAGAAGGATGTCACGCTTGGTAAGGTGGAGGGTCAACGAAAGAGGAGAAGGCCCTCAACGAGATGGACTGACACAGTGGCTGCAGCGATGGGCTGAAGTACAGCAAGGATTGTGGGGCTGGCGCAGGCAGGGCGGTGTTTTGTCCTGCTGTGCACAGGGTCGCTGTGAGTCAGACACAACTCGACGGCACCGAACAACAACAACAAGGTGAATAAACCACTTACCAGTCTGTAATCATGATGTTCAAGAGGAAGGGAACTGAGCCATTATGGTGCAGCTGCGGTCAGCTGGGCCGTGAAGCTGAATTTTTAGGAGCCGGCCAAGCGCTCGGCTCCGTGTTTGCAGGTCAGAGAATACTTTGTGCCTCTTTGTTGCAGGCAGGCGGGTTTTGGTATTTCTCATTGTCAAACGGTCGTTTTGGTGAGTCTGCAGTGGAGCATACAGCGATGGTTCAGACGGCACACGGTCAGGGCATTGTCGGAGTCCTTGTTCTCTGTTTGGAAGCTTGTGGGTAAGAAGCAGATGGGTGAGTCATTAGGGTAAGACTAGAGACTAGTGAAACAGTGACTGCTGCCTACCCACTGGGCACTCTGGGGGCACAGTGCCTGAGGCATCTGCCTGCTCACCAGAAGGCTGGCGGTTCACACCCACAACCACTCCTCGGAAGGAAGGCTGGACAGTGGACTTCCGTAATGATACTGCCTCGGAAACCAAGGGGGTCGCCATGAGTCGGATCCGACTCGACAGCAGGGCTTCGGGTTTTTGTTCACCCACCAACTCGACCGTGGCAGTGTCTGCCTGGCTCTCACGGGCCCATGGGCTGTGCATTTCGTCATCCGAGGAGAAACAGCTTGTAATTACTGCAGTGATGGTAGCCATGCTGATTAACTGTATAGGCTTGTGGTCCTGGACAAAGATTGATATGTGTGGTTTTTGGCATGAAGTGTTTATTTCCTCTAGGACAACACCTGCTGTTGTTCTGAGGTTGTGTATGAAGTACGGTGTGTTCAGAGAGCCAGAGCAAAGGGACGGCCAGGGGAGAGGGTGGCTGTCAGCCACCCCCGCCCCCAGGCACTAACCCATTCTCTCGTCCGTCTGTCTTGCCGTCCATCCGTCTTGCCGTCCATCCGTGACCTGTCATCTATACTCTTTTTAAATGAGGCAGCAGAGGCCATCTTCTGTCACTCGTTTCTGGGCGGGCTGCCTTTGGGTTGGCACTTGTGGGTGTTCAGTAGGAGTTGGCTGGGCTTTCTGTTGGGCTGAGTCCCAGGGACACTGGGCCCATGCTTCTGTCCACAGAGCTCAAATGATGGATGAGGAAAGCTGTGTACGCTACTCCCACACCACCTGGTGCGGGACTGGTGGCTGGGGAGGGGGTAGAGGGAAGAGGGAGGTAGGGACCTAGAGGAGCAGCGGACATGGGGACGCTGAACTCAGAAACACCAGCCCTGTTCGTTGCTCCAGGGTACCTGTCCTGAAGGAGTCATTTCTTTTTAGCTCATTGACTTTGGTACTTCAGTCTGGTGACGGCAGATGGCTTGCCATTGGGTTGGCCCTCATTTCCCACGCTGGGGCCATGTGTCCTGTAGCCTTCTGTTTAGAGAGAGTGACCTACAGGATACTCCCATGACATTTAAACCAAAAACTCACTGCCATTGAGTCATCTGAACCCTCACTGGGTTTCCAAGACAGTCCATCTTTACGGAAGTAGACTGCCCAGTCTTCCTTCTGCAGAGTGGCTGGCGAGTTTGAACCACCAACCTTCTGGTTAGCAGTCAGATGCCTTAGGCACTGTGCCAGCAGAGTGCCCTCTGGTGACGTTTAGGGCACTACAGGCCTAAGACATTTGACTGCTACCCAGAAGGCAGGCGGTTCAAACCCACCAGCCACTCCTCAGAAGGAAGGTTGGGCAATCTGCTTCCGTAGATACCGCCTCGGAAGCCCAAAGGGAGTCACTGTGAGCTGGAATCGACTCCACAGCAGTGACTTTGTGAGGATCATTTGGTAACGCCTGCCACGCTGGGGTTGGGATGCTTCTGGGAACCGGGCAGGGCGTTTGGCTCTGCAGAGGAAAGACCTTGACGGCTCCTGCACATAGGTGGTCCCCCCCGCACGGAGGCGCTGCACTTCTGACTTAGGGCCCTGGCGTTCCGGTTCAGAAGCCTGCGTCGGGTCCCACCAGCCTCGGAACCAGGACACTCTGAACGGCTCCGTCTGTGCCCGCCACGGTGCCTTTGACGTTCAATGGGGCCTGGCCCGCCCTCTGCTGGTCGCCAACCGCACCGGCCGACACCGCGCGTATGATGCGCCTGCGTAGAGTGTCCTGGGGCCGTCACTGGTGGAAGGGGCAGGACTGCTAGGTCCCGGTGGAGTCGGGCCCCTGCACCCCGAGGGGTCCCGGCTGCGCACACTCCCACCCGGAGGGCTGACCTTCTGTGTCCACTCCGGCCCCCTCCCGACCCTGCAGCGTGGGGCCATTCCTGCTGGGAACGAGCCTTTGGGGCAGGAGTGCGCCTGGAACCCGTAGAGCCTCCATCGCCCTGTGCACCCTTGCTCTGAACTGACGACGCCAAGCGGGAGAGGCTGCAGGCAGAGAAGGTCCCGGAAGGTTCCCGAAGGTGCAGCCTCCTGCCCCAGTGCCAGCATCTCGGCAGATCCGAAGCTCAACGTCCACCCCGAACCACCCAGAAGTCTGCAGAGAGGCCCAGCCGATAGCGCAAAGCCCAGGAGGGGCAGCTGAGAGAAGCGAGACCCCTCAGGAGCCAGAAGGGGCCCACGAGAACCGACCAGAAAGGAAAACGGCTGTAGGGCCGAGTCTTCCTCAGCTCCCCCACCCTAGAAGAGTTGAGGGGCGGCAGTCCAGGACAAGCCCCAAGAGAGGAAGGTCTCGGGGGCCTCCAGGGTCTGCAGGTGTGGCCAGCAGGGAGGGGTGTGTGTGTGGGCGGGGCCATCAGAGGAGGGTGAGGGGCGGGACCAGCCCGGAGGGGTGTGTGGGGGTGGGACCAGCAGGGGTGGGGGCGTGGCCTGCAGGGAGGGCTGGAGTGGGGCGGGGCCAGCAGGGAGGGCTAGTGTGTAGGGGTGTGGTCAGCAGAAGGTGGGTGAGGCCAGCAGAGAAGGGTGGGGCCAGCAGGGAGGCGTGGGTTGTGGGCGGGGCCAGCAGGGTGGGGTGGCGCCCACAGAGGGATGGAACCATCAGGGTTGAGGTGTGGGCGTGGTCACCAGAAAAGGGCCGGGGGCGGGGCCTGCAGACAGGGCTGAGTGTGGGCAGGACCAGCAGAGGAGGGGCGTGGGTGTGGCCAGTAGAGGGGCGTGGTGTGGGTGTCGCCAGCAGAGGGGGCGGGGCCTTCCGGGGCAGCGGGGTGCAGAGTGGGGGTGAGGGTGGGCCCCAAGCAGAGGCCACACCAGTAGCCACAGCTTCCAGGGGCTCCTCAGGAAGGGGCTGGAACTCTTACCTCGGGGGCGGTCCGCGTCACCTGACGCCCCTCCTAGCAGACCCTGCCTGAGTGCGGCGCAGAGCGCACGGAGGGGGGCGCGCCAGCACCAAGCCGTCCTCCGCCTGCCTGGGCGGCCCAGCTTCAGGGTGCTGCAGGTTGGCAGCCCTGCCAACTCCAGCACAGCTTCGGTCGCTGCTGAGGTTCTGCCGGGCGGCGCCGAGCGTGCCCCGAGGGCTGGAGGGTGTGGGTGCCAGGGGTGTGGGTGCTGGGTGCAGACTCCTGAGGGCTGGAGGGTGGGGGCCGGGAGGTTGTGGGTGCCAGGTGCAGACCCCGAGGGCCGGGCCCTTTACTTTCCCCGCGGGGGAGGGTCTTGTTGGGACTTGCCTTCTCCTCGTTAATGGGTAACGTGTCCAAGTGGGGGTGGCCCAGAGCAGCCTACATGCCCTGAAGGAAGTGATTGGCCGCTCTGAGCCGAAGGCAGAGGCTGACATGGGTCGGGGGGTGCAGCGTGGTGAGTTATCCCATCTCCACTGGCCCGTGCTCTGGGGTACCCCTGAATCCCGGGTCACCCCAAGTCCCGAGGGGCTGGTGTCAGAATGAGCCGAGTGCCCGTGTTGCTCTTGGAGTCTAGGGGAGCACTGGTCAGACCACTGCCTCTCGGGCTGCACTCAGAGACCCTGGAGGTGGCCGGCTGACTTGGGTTGTGCGGTTCAGGGGTCCATGAGACCGTCAGGGAGGCCGTGGGTGGGGACAGGTTTTCCAGTTTATTTTAGGTTTACACCCAGCTGCCGTTTGATTCATTAGATGCCAAGAGGGAAACCCAAGACAGTACCTGGGCAGCACCGTGGCCAAGGGTCCTCTGGGGGGGAGGCCCCCGCCTGAGTCTACCAGGAGGGCCCAGGAGGAGATGTGTGGCGGGGATCCCAACACCTGGCCTTGCCGGACTTGGGAAGACGGGGTAAAGCTGTCTGCAGCCCCAAAGAAAGGCCTGGGGGCTCCCACAGCACGGGACTTTGCCCTGACCAGGGGCTGCAGGTGGGCTGTCCCTTCCTGTAGGCACAGGGGCCAGTGGGGGCCGAGCCCCTGAGTGGGGCTGCTCTCAGCCTGATGGCTGTTGGGAGGAGTTTTCTTAGCCATTTGTGACCAACGCCCGCCCCCCAGCCACTGGGGCCCCCTGTCAGCAGTGAGTGAGGTGCTAGGGCTGGAGTGAGGACCCCTCCGCCCCCACCGTTAAAGGTACAGCACAGACCTGTCCTGGGGCCTTCAAGAGAAGCAAGGGGAGGGGTGGTGGGGCTGGAGACCGGCTGGCAGCCACCTGCTGCCTCTCTGTCTGCCCCCAGGGACCCTCACAGGGGGGCCCTGGGCACTCGAGTCTCCCTTCTCTGTCCACCGTCAGGCAGGTGGGTCCATCTCTCAGTCCTAAGCGGTGATCCCCTCTGTCCAGAGTCCCCACAGCAGGAGATGAGGGGGCCGAAGACAGGCTGTGGCTGCCTGGGGAGGGGACTGTGGGTACCGATCCGGGTCTAGGGGTGTTCCCAGCACCCTCTATCTTGGACAGAAAGCTGCCTGAGGAAGTCCAGGAGGGGTCACAGCCTCCCGTCTGTGGCCTGGGCTGCCCTGACACCAATTCCTCTCCCTCTGCCTCCCTCTCCCCCTGGTCCCATCCATCCATCTCCCTCCCCTCCCTCCCCTCCCTCCTCTCCCCCCTCTCCCCTCTCCTTCCCTCCCTCCTCTCCCCTCCCCTCCCCTCTCAGGCCTGGTGGCTGTCCTGGCAGGCTGCCTCCTTCTGCTCCTGGGGCCCCAGGCGGCCCTGTCCTGCCCCGACAGCTGCAGTACTGCTCCACAGGCCTGGTGGAGTGCCAGGTGGAGGCGTCCCTACAGCAAGGTGGGCTCCACGCTGCCCAGGGTGCCGGGGTCAGCCCCGGTGGGGCCAGGCTGTTCCAGGGAGGAGGCTACAATGGGGTGGGACTGACGGCACCTCCAAGCACCAGGGCCCCCCGTTTGGTGTTTGTCACTGGGCACCAGACTTAGGGTGGACACGGCCACAGCCCTGCCCTTGCTCCCGGGGCGACTTTGCTGTGGGGAGGACGGGTGGCCAGGGCAACGTAGGACGCGCTGCGGCCCGTGTGCTGGCGCCACCTTCAGCCCAACCCTGGTCTCTGCAGCCCCTGTGGGGGTCGGCAGTGCGCACAGCCCCGCAGCCCTGGGCTGATACCTCGTTCACACTAAGGAGTGAGGCGGAGGGAAACTTCACTGGTTTGCAAACGTGAAGGGTGGCATTTTTGTGACTCTGAAGATAGTCTCGGAAATGCTGGGGGGTATTTCTCACAGTCACGTTACTCGTGATGGAATCACTGCTAGCAGCCATCTTTGTAGTTTAATTTGCACAAGTATTATTTCTCCAAGAGTCCAGCCCAGGGATAAGCAAACTACCAAAAAGAAAACCAAACTAACTCACTGCCGTCCAGTCAGATCTGACTCATAGCAACCCCTCCCGGGGTTTCCGAGGCAGTAAATGTTTGCTGGGGGCTTTGAACTGCCAGCCTTCTGGTTAGCAATCAAACGCCTTAGACACTACGCTACCAGAGCAAACTACAGCCTGGGCTGAATCTGGCTGCTGGTTGGCGTTTATAAATAAAGCTTTATTGGCACGCAGCGGTGTGTGCTTTCACGCTGTCCTGGAGGAGGTGAGTGGTGGGCTTGCAAAGCCAGAGTAAGTCATTCCCCGGCCCTTTACAGAGTATTTGCCGGTCCTCAGTCTAGACAGTCAACAAGATAATAAAACAGGCGTGTTAACTGCACCACCGGGGGGCTGCACCCTGCCTCTGTGAGGGCCAGGGTACGGAAGAGCCTGGGGTGCTGAGGTGGAGGGTGGGCGCCCCCGCTGACTGAGTGACTACCCCGGGGGTGCAGAGCTCAGAGTGACAGAGTGGGTCTGCTGTGACTTCACTCGGCATCCCTGGGGATGTCGGAGGCCTGGGGGCGTCCTGGGCCGCTGTTCTTTGGGGCAGGGATGGCTGTGGGGTGAGCAGAGCCCCGGGCAGGGAGGGGATCCACACGAGTCTCCCTGTGGCGGGACTGGGCCAGGCGTCCCACACAGACGGGGGCAGCCAGGACTGTCCACCAATTATTCTCAGCCCCCATATGACGCCTGTGGGCCCACTTGAAATGAGGGAAACATGGCAGGGGCCGGGCCCCCCATCAGGACCCTGGAGGGGACCCTCTCCTACCACCGCTGGCCACCCGGCTGGCCTCACTGGCCCACGACCGTCCAGGCTGCGAAGCTCTGATCGGCCTCATCAGGGGACTTGTGTTTTCAGGGAACGGCTTTTGTGGGAGTCAGTTCGCGTACCACGCAGCCCGCCCGTCATAAATGGATGGTTCGGTGCCATGTCTTCACAGAGATGTGTCCTGTCACCAGTTGTTCCAGAACATTTCTGTCCCCCAGACCCTCACACCCAAGGGGCAGTCACCCCACGCCCTCCTCCTCCCTGGCAGCCAGCGGCCTGGTTTCCCTGCGGGGCTGGCCCTCTCTGCGGGGAGGACCATGAGGGATGTGGTGTCCCGCTCGGCACAGTGCTGTCCAGGTCACCCAGGCACGGCCGAGCTGGCACGGGCTGGCACGGTGTCCTCATCGTCTCTGGAGCCGTGCTGCAGGGGACGTGCGTGCACATGCATTCCGCGTGGACCTTGTTTTCCTGTCTTGGGTTTGCAGCGTGACTTTCTGCAAATTCCTCTCTATGTACTTCAGTTTTCTCTTCTATGAAGTAGGGTGACGTGGCCCCAGGCCTGTGAGTGAGGCGCGGGTTAAATGGGGAAGGCTGGGGGGTGGCGGGCTGCCCCCTGGTGCCCCCCGCCCCCCAGTCTTGACCCAGCTCCCTCTGGCAACAGAGAAGATGCTGCTTCGTGATCCCCGGGGTGCCTTCCACGCCTTTGGCCGGCTGCACCTTCTGTCCCTCACGCACAGCCGTATCTCTGCCCTGGCCAACCTCACCTTCGCGGGGGCCCAAGGCGGCGGCCTCAGGAGCCTGGACCTTGGCCACAACCAGCTCCGGAGCTGGGGGTGCAGGTGGCAGCTTTCGGGGGCCTGGGGGCGCTGGAGGAGCTGGTCTTGATGGCCGACACCCTGAACACCTGGGAGGGGGCCTGGCTGCAGGGCGCGCCGCGGCTCCATCGCCTGGTCCTCTCGGGGAACCGCCTGGCACGCCTGGGTCCCGGGGCCTTCGCACTGGTGCCCAGGCTGTGGGATTTCTTCCTGGCCGCCAACTGCCTGCACTGCCTGGGTGCCAACTCGCTCCATGGCCTGCCCGCGCTGGTCAGGCTGGACGTCTTGGACAATGAGCTGCTGACCATTGAGGAGGGCTCCCTGCTGCCCCTGGCTGCCCTCCGTGAGCTGCGGCTGGCAGGGAACCGCCTGGTGGCCCTGCCCGGCCTCCCCGGGACCCTGGCTGCCCTGACCCTCTGGGGCAACCCGTGGGCCTGCAGCTGTCCCCTGGTCACGGCCCTGCTCCTCCTAGGGGCCCGAGTCCAGGAGCCCAGCCGCGTCCTCTGCCACAGCCCAGCCCACCTGCTCAGCCAGCACGTCCTAAGCGTCAGCACAGAGGTCTGTGCCGCTCCTCTGACTGCTGGGCTCTGGCCCGAGCCCACCCCGCTGAATGGCCTCTACGGCTTCCTAGGTACCTCGGACGGGGGGAGGGGACTCGGGCAGGGGCACCCCTTTGTCTCAGGGTTTCCTGCTCCTTGTGGTCAAACTTTGTGAGAAGCAGGAAGGTAGAAAAGAGAATGGCCCTAGGAGTTGAGTTTGGGGGCCGGGGGCCAGGGGCCTGCCTCAGTTTCTCTACTGGGAGTCCTTTGAGAAGGCCATGTGGACATGGTTCATGGGTGACCTAGGCCCTGCCGAGGATGGCCACTGGGTCTGTTTCGGTGTGTCTGCAAGACGGTCCATGCTTGGGGGCAGTGATGGAGGGGTTCCCAGTTCCCCATTTTTATCCAAAGAAAGTGACCAGGAGCCTTCCAAAGATGCTCCTGGGGTCCCTCTGCCCCTTGGGTGGAGCCGGGGCAGGGGAGCCATGCCGGAGGTGGCCCTGGCCTGAGGACTGGCTGGCCCCCAGTGGCCACCCCCTCTGCTCTGCCTGCCTGCAGGGGGCCGCTGGCCGCTCTGCTCCTGGGCCTGTTTGGGGGCTGTGCACAGCGCCTCTGGAAGCTTGGCCGGACGACTGTCCCCCTGGACACCAGCCAGGAGGCGACCAGCTGCCCACCAGGGAGCCCTCGGGACTGCCTGGCCCACAGCCAACCTGCACCCCTCCCACCGAGCCCGGGCAAGGAGAGCAGGATGGGAGAGCAGGGGGCCGGCCCCGCCTGTGGAGGCCGAGCCCTGCTGCCCACGGACTCTGGGTCCAGGCAGCGGCTGCAGGTCTGGGACTCTTACCCACTGCCAGCCCTCACCAGCCAGCCCGGCCCTTGTGGGCCTGGGCCTGGGCCAGTCTTCCAGCTGGGGCGCTGTCTTCCAGCTGGGGCGCTCCCCAAAGACCCCCACAGACGGCGTTGGGGTGGACAGCCAGGTCCAGCAGCACACCTTGTCTGGCTTCTGTTCCCCCAGTCAAGGGCCGACAGGGGCACTGGGAGCTCTGGGCCATGGGCCTGGCTCCGGGAGAGCCGGACACCGAGGAGGGGGAGGCAGGTGAGTCCTCCTGGCTGCTGGGACCCCCGTCTCTCCAGGGCCTGTCAGCAACAGAGTGGGGGTGACATCCTTGGCCACATGGGCTGGAGTGATCTGGGGCGGAGGGGAAGTTGGGCGTGGCTTCCCCAGTGACGCGAGGACAGCCCAGCAGGGGCTGACGGGTGTCCTGCGTGAGGGCGACTACTCACACGCCAGGGTCGGGCTTCCGACATGCTTTCCAGCAGCTCGCACCATTTCCAAAGTGTGACGCTCGCTCTCCAGAGCACCCCCTGAAAGCCTGCCCTTCTGGTGGGAGGACCCGCCTTGGAGGGCTTGGGAGCCCAGCCATCCACTCCCCTGGGGTGAGCGCACCCCAGCACACCCTCTGGCCCCACTGGGCATCGGGAGTAACCTCACGCTTGCACAGTTACCCCGGAGAGTTCAGGACCCTTTGTTCAGAGAGCTGTGGGGGCCTGCAGTGACTGTCCCATCCTGAGCCAGGGCAGGGCCCCCCCAGAAACGCTTCAGGTCGCCGAACATGAAGCTGACAGTAACAGCCAAGTGGGAAGACCCCAAATCAAGAAGATGCCAGTTTGTCCCGAGCGAGTCTATGGTGCAGCCCCGCTCAGAACCCCCAGGTTTCCCATGCAATTCGAGCTCGTGATGCTGGGTTTGCATTTGACGGTGGAGGACAAGCAGCCTGGAATCTCATGCCTCTCTTCCGTCTTCCAGGCTGGGGGCGGGGCCCGGAGTGCTTCAACGTGGACTTTAGCTCCCTGGTCACCCTGGGCCCTTTTGGGGCGCTCCACCCCTCTGGACAGGGAGCCTGGGCTGAGCACCAGCTGTCGGGGGGGGGGCACCAGGGGAAGGGGCTCCCCTGTGATGGCCCTGGAGCCCATGCGCACAGTGGGTCAGCCGGGAATCACCCAAGAGTCAGGTCCTCATCCAGGGCGGCCTCAGATCCTGAGGGAGCAAGGAGCCCCCACCACGACCCTCTGTCTTGGACACTGGGAGGTGCTCTCCTGAGGTCCCAGGGCCCCAAGATGAGGCAGGAGGGGGGGTGTCAGGGGCTGGAAGTGAGTGGGGAGCCCCTGAGGCTTTGGGGGTCTATGGCCCTGGCTGCTGCGAGACTGAGGGGACAGCACAAAGGTGGCAGAGACAACCTGTCCTCCAGAGAGCGGCCGTGGAGGGCCCTGGGATGCCCCACACCAGCTGCAGCGACTCCTGTCCGGGCCTGGGGGCCAGGCAGGCGCTGGAGAGGCCAGGGTCTCCCCTGGGACCCCCCTCCGGCCAGGAGCCACCCCAAGGTAACCGTGACCAGAGAAGGGATCGCAGGGGTTGTTTGGGCCCTGGGGACAGGGGGGATGGACACGGCGGGACAGGCGTGCTGGAGCGGCGAGTGTCTCCTGCCACGGGGTGGACAGGAGACGCTGACTGGGCCGCCTTCTTGTAGAGCCCAGAGTGTCCTCGGAGAGGTGCTTTCCCAGCCCCTGACCCCCAGCCGTACTTGGCGCCTTTCAGAGGTGAAGCGCACAGCAGGCCACACTGCCCAGGCTGGGGATGCTGGGGGAAGGGGCAGGGTGGCCGGGGCCCCAGCCAGTGCAGAGCGGGGTAAGGTCAGCCTGGGAGCCCCCACTCATGCTGGGATGGCTGGGGGGTATCTTACATCCTGCAGCCCCCCACTCAACCCAGGCTGCTGGGGCTTTGTACAGCCAGCCCAAGTCTCCAGAGGCAGGGTGGACCCCCATCACCACCCAACGGGCTGCCCTCTGGAGGCAGGTTGGGGTACAGGCTGGCATATTTGGGAGTGAGACCTCAGGCCTGTGTCCCAGGGCGGGGTCATCAGTGTCCATCCTGAGCACCCCCGCTTCCTCACCCCATGGCCTCAGGGAGCCCCAGTCTACTCCTTGGGGCCCAGGACACCACCTCCCAGCCTCTGGGTACAGAGTGAACCCGAGAGGGGGTCCTGTGGAGATGTCCACACAGACACCCCCCTGCAAATGGCCCTGTTGCCCCCAGATGGCCCCCCAAAGCTGCACCCACCCTACACAAATGCCATCCTAGGCTTGTGTCTGCTCCCCGAGGGACCTGGAGAATGACTGTCTCTTCCATGCCGGGGCTGGGGCCGCCCCTTGTCCCTGTCCCACACCCCACGTGTAAACATGCCCCTTCTGTTCCGACCCTTGACCCCCACATCGCCACCCCAGTCTTCTCCTGGATGGCAAACTGCTCAAAAGCCCCTCCTGTTTCAAGGCCCTCCACCTCCATGGTCCCATCCAAAAAACCTTCTGACTCTTAGTGACCTATAAGGAGCTCTGGTAGCATAGTGCCTAAGGCACTTGACTGCTCACCAGAAGGCTGGCGGTTCAAACCCACCAGCCACTCCTCCGAAGGAAGGTTGGGCAATCCTACTTCCGTAGTGATACTGCCTCGGAAACCCAAGGAGGGGTCACTATGAGCCTGGGCTGATTCGACGGCAAACAACAACAACAATAGTGACCTGTAAGATGGAGTAAAACTGCCCCACTGGGCTTCTAAGGCTGTCAGTCTTTAAGGAAGCAGACAGCCTCCTCTTTATCCCAGGGAGAGGTTGGTGGGTTTGAACTGCCAACCTTTTGGTTAGCTTTGCATGTGGGGGTGTCTTTCCTGGGTGCTAGGTGGCATACACATGTAGAGCAAGCCCTGTCCTCTCCTTTAGGGAGCTTACGGTACCCCCCCATTAACCAGGTAGTACTGGGGATCCGCCCAGTGCTTTAACCACTGCACCACCTGGGCTCTCAACCAGCGGGGGTTTTTGGGGTCCTCTGGGAGGCCACTTTTCAGCAGGCCACATGTGCCCTGAAGCCTTCCCCTCTGTCCCCCGTGGCCCTGCAGCCCCCCGGCCCCCCGGCTCCACACTTCTCCCTTGGTGTGGCTCTCCCCAGGCGCCAAGGCAGGTGCGGCCCGTGGGCTTTGTGCCAGTAACCTGCCCCTCCAGGCCTGGTTCCGGAGAGTGCCACCTCGTGCAGCTCACGGCCCAGGCAACCCACCACCTGCCTTCCTGTGGCCCTGGACTGTTGTGTCCTCCCGAAGGCCACCCTCTGACCAGCACCCCTGCGTCACTCTTTTCCCGGCCCAGGGGCAGCCTGGAGCCCGGCGTGTCATCACGGCTGAGTGCCAGCCGGGAGGAAGCCAAACCAGCTGGCTCCTGTAGACCACCCTGACGGGGTCCGGGTCTCCCCATCCGCACAGTGGGGTAACGCACTGACAAGAGTCACCAAACACGGAGCCCGGGTGGGAATAACTAGGGACACATCTCAAAAGCTGCACAGCTGGGCCGCGGCCTTGAAGAGCTCGAAGACCCTGCCCTGGCCGTCACTCTGGCTGCCGGCTCCACCTCCACCTCCCTGCATGTAACAGACCCACACACACGACCCACACAGCACACTCACACGCAACATTCGCACACACTCAGCGTTCACACACAGCGCATGCAGCACACAACTTTCACACACAACACGCAGCACACTCAACGTTCACACACAGCACACACTCACAACGTTCACACACAACACACACTCAGCGTTCACACACAACACACAGCACACTCACAACTTTTACACACAGCACATGTAGCATATGCACACACACGAAACACAACTTCACATAGCACACACACATCACATACAACATTCACACATGGCACACAGCACACAGCATACTCACACATCATTTACACATAAACACAGCACACATAAACACTCAACACACACAACATTCACACACAACACACAGCACACAGCACACAGCACACTCAACATAGTATTCACACATACAAACACAAAATGGTCACACAGCACACAATGTTCACACAGCACTCTCATAACACACACACCACACACAGTGTACACACACAATGTTCACATACACAGCATACTCACAACACACAGCACACACAATGTTCACACAGCACACACAATTCACACAGCACACTCACACAATGTTCACATACACAGCACACACACACAGTGTTCACACAGCATACTCATACAACATACAGGCAACACAATACATAACACACACTACACAACACATTCAGACACACAACACACACATGCAGTAACATCTCACGCACAGCACTCTCTCCCCGATGGTCTCCCAGCAATCTGACATCCCTTGTGGTGCCCTCTCCCCACCCCACCTGGTTAATGGGGGGCAGGGCTTCTAGTCCCCGTGTGTGCCCCCTGGCACCCAGGAAAGACACCCTGCCATGCACAGCGCTCTGCTGTCCCCACTCAGCCTTGGCCCTGCTCAGGGCTGGGGGCCCGGGCTCTGCCCTCTGTGCTCTGACCTGGGGAGCGCTGGGGCTCTGGAGGCGCGGCCTGTGGGGGCCGTGTCATGGTCTTTCTTCTGCACCTTCCCTGGCGAGACCCGAGTCCACCTTCCCCAGGTCCTCACCAAGAAACGCGGCACAGACAAGTAGCAGTGGGCCCCTGCCCACCCAGGGGCCTCTGTGTCCTGCTGACCTCTCTCCTGCCTGGGGGCTTCACAGAGGAGGGTCAGGGGAGAATGGTGTCCCTAAGCTGGGTCTGGGCCAGTGGGCCTTCCTGAGCCCCCAGTGCTGGTCAGGGAGTGGCCTGATGACCTCCAGCAGCAGAAACGGGGGCCGACAGAGCCCTGGGGCCAGCCTGGTAGCACGGGCTGTGCAAGCCACCCCCACAGGCAGGAGCCCTTGGGGACCCACTCCGGGCCCCAGGGACACAGAAGGCCACTGTCCCGGGGACCCCTGGGCTCTGGGGCAGCCCTGGACCTGAGCATGTCATTTCTGACAGATGTCTGTGACCAAGACCCAGCAGAGAACACCAGAGGTGGGGCCGACCCCGCCGTGGGGCCCGGGGCCGCCAGGCCTGAAGACAAGCTGCAGTGTGGGGAGCCGATGGCCCGGCCCCCATCAGCTGGAGGCCCTGCCCTGGGGTATCCCCACGTCCACTGAGCCCCACCCTTCCTCCGCCAAGTCCAGGGCCCTCCAAGGCTCCCGCCTATGGCACTGGGGATGAGGGTGGGTCTGGCAACCTCCGAAGGGCCTTCCACTCTGTGTTCAGGCTGCCCGCTGGGGGGCCCGGAAGTCAGGGGCAGATGCTCCCCCCAGACTCCCCAGCCCCCAGCAGGCGAGGCAACCTGCAGGCCCCGTATAGCAAGCTTCCCGTGGGCCGGCGCGCACACGGCTCCCGCACACGGAGCAGCTGGCGCCTGCGGCCCTGGAACTGAGCGCACTGGCCAGTGTGCATTTCTGTCGCATCCCCGCCCAGGCCTTGGGCGGCCCCTCCTCCTGGGATGCAGCCCTGAAGGCCGCACCTCCAGCCTCAGCCCTGCCCAGCCCCGGAGGACGGGAAGGGCACCGACTGTAAGGGGAAACCCTACGAGTTCTTTCTAGACAGAACCCCCAATTGCAGCTCTGAGAATCCCCACGGGAAAGACCAGGGCCGGGGTCCGTGGGAGGCTCCGTGCTCAAGTGGCTGTGGTGGAGAACTGGACAGAAGGACATGCTGTAACATTGCCTGCCACCTGGGGGTTGAGTCACAGCTCTCTTGGCAGAACACACATCGCAGAAGGGATGGGAGGGGGATTCGAGGCCTGGAGGTTCTCTCCCCACATTTGGCTCTTGCTTTTCCTCAGTGCTGCCCTGCTCTGGCTTTGCACAGGTGCAAGTATGCAGACAATCCACATCGAAGGTGCCCATCGATACAGTTGGGGTAACAGCCCCACGTTTGTAACCGAGGGAGCCTTGGTGGTGCAGTGGTTAAGGCATTTGACTGCTAACCAAAAGGTTGATGGTTCAAACCCACCAGGAGTGCAAAAGGAAGATGAAGCAGTCTGCTCCTGTGAAGACTGACAGCCTTGGAGACCCTGTGGGCAGTTCCACTCTGTCCTCTAGGGGCGCTGTGGGTCAGAATGGACTCCACGGCAGTGGGGGTGGTCTTTGGGTTTGGAACTGTCTCTCATGGGCCCTGGTCCTTGTTTCTGTCTGCTCTCTGCCTGCTCTGATTGTAAGTGAGCATTCTGTCCGATTTCATGTCCTTGCCTTTCTTTGTATGTCAATGACACTTCTTTTAAAATTGTTTAGTGGTTGCTTGAGTTTCCAGATTTAAAAAAACCAAACTCACTGCCATCGAGTTGGCTCCAACTCAGCGACCCCTCCTTGGGTTCCAAGGCAGTATCACCACGGAAGCAGATTGCCCAACAGTCATGATTGACCTACGGCCTTTCCCTAGGGCAGCGTCGGCCCACCGCGGGGACCTCCTAGCAGCGGGTTTCCGGTCCCCACCTTTCAACACAGCACTCATTCTGAGCCACCATCACCCCACACAGTGTCACTGTCATGATTCCTACCACAGTTATCTATCTCACCCATTGCCGATAAGGACGATCCGAGGCTGCTAGCCAAGCCTGCGTGCTGGGAAATCCCACCACGAAACCGGAAAACTACTCCTTATCTCGGAAGCAGGGATGACTCTGGACCCCAGGTTCTAGGCCTCCATCTGGCTCCCTCTTGGCCTTACCTAGCGGCTGTGAGTGCACCCGGACCCTGCCTGCCGAGGGCTGCGACCCTGCAGGCCAGCGGCGCCGACACATAGCCCCAGGACAGCGCGAGAGGCTCCGAGGCGGCAGAAACGAGGCTTTGTGGAATGGGGCCCAGGCAGGCTCGGATGGTTCTGAGGACCATGCTGCATACTGAGGGGACGACTGACATCGCCCCACTCCATGCCCAGAGGGGCCTGGCTTCCAGCAGGGCAGGGGGCAAGGGCCGGAGCAGGGCACCAGGGGAATGAGGTTGAGTTGACCGCCCTCTGGGCAGCGCAGGGAGCCCCTGTAGGATCACCCTCCCTGGGACCCAGTATACCCAGCAGAGAGTGAAGGTCCGTGACCACATCCACCTCCTTCTTGAATCTTTGGACATCCCAGACTGACCTAATCCCAGGGTTGGCTCCACTCCCAGGACAGGCCCCACCCCCAATACTGACTCCACCTCCACAACAGGCCCCCCCCAGGGTGGACCCCCCCCACAGCAGGCCCCACCCTCAGGGCAGACCACACCCCCCAGAGCAGGCCACACCCCCAGGGCTAGCCCACCCTCGGCAGGCTCCACCTCCAGGCTGCTTCTGACCCTTTAAAACGCAGGCTGGGAGGGCCGAGCAGGGGTGTTCCAGGGCCCGGGCACCTGACCGGCAAGCAGCGGGGATCCGACGCGCGTGGTGTCCACAGAATGCATCCATTTAATAGAAGGTTCCAGCACTGGCAGTAGAAAAGCAGTAACAAAGGGGCCCGGGGCGGGGCTGCTCGCTACCAGGACCGGCGCGGCCTCTAGAGGGAGGGCGGCCCGGTGAGCGACGCCGGCGTGGGCTTGTGCTTCGGAGGGGCGCCTGGACAAGTCGGCTGCGCGCTAGGGGGCGCGCCTTCGCTGGCCGACGCCCGGAAATGCCGCAGCCGGAACAGGTCCGTGCGAAACGGAGAGGACCCGCGTTATCTTCCAGGGGCCGAGGTCAGTCCCCAGGCGGGGCGGCGCCCTGAACCCCCGGCCTGGGAGGGCCCGTCTTCCGAGCCAGACAGCGATGTCCTGGCCAGGCCTCCCAGACCCTGTTTGCTCTCCAGTTCCTTCCGAAGGGGGCTCCAGACAGCCTGCATCCTCCGGGGGTCGAGCCCCAGGGCCCGGTCCTCACACCTGCACCCCCAGGACCCAGAACTCGGAGGGCAGCACCTGTCCCGCGCGCCCCAGCACGGCCCCGCAGGCGCCATGAGAACCTGGGTTTGCGCAGGACATCCAGCCCGGCACCGAGGGCCCAGCGCTCCGGGCTGTGTGGGGGCCAGGCCTGGTCCTCCCCCGGGGCACCCACAGCAGCCCGGGGCTCTCCCCCGGGGCCCTCCGCTCAGCCAGGCTGTCACGAGTTGCGGTGCGTGTGTGTGAAGATAATGCCTGTAGGGATTTGTAAAAAGTTTTAAAAACGCTTCCGGCAGCTTGCCCGGGGCCTCCTCTCAGGACCAGGCGCACTCCATCCTGCGGCCTCCTGCCCAGTGGCAGGTTTCCACGCTGGCTGGCCTCTCAGAGCTGCGACTCGTCTCGGGTCTCCGGGTTACAAGACGCCAGCTTGTGGCTGCAGCTGCTCTGTCTACTCTGTGAGCTGCTGGCCACGTGGGCCAGGGGGTCGGATCGGATGACATAGCTGCCGGGAGAGGGGAGGGCCTGGAGGCGCGCGTGGCTGGTACCCAGCCACCCCTTCTGAGCCGCAGCCGCAGGGCAGGGCTGGTGGCCTCCCGCCACCACACACTCACACGATGTCGTTGGGCTCGAGCCTGGTGTCGGGCGGCGGGTTGATGAGGACGTAGGACAAGGTGTTCTGCTGGTCATTCATCTCGTCTGCAGAGAGACAGGTCAGCGGCTGGTCACCCAGCCCCCCCCCCCAGCTCTGCAGACGTGTGGCTCCAGGACCAGCACAAACCTCCGACCCTCTGCTGGTCATTCCACCGACACCCCTCACCCTGGCACACCCAGCTGGGATCGACCTCCCTGGTGGACGCCTGTCCCGGCTATGCCCTGCCTGGGGCGAGCTTTGTCACAAGGGGCTGTGGGCACTGGTGCCAGCCCCTAGCTCGAGCAGCCAGGATCAGGCACACTTCATGGACACAGCGGGCCTGGAAGAGACCCCAGCATGTACCCCAGACCCTCCCTCCCTCCCTCCTCTGGGTGCCCTTCTAGGGCTGGACCGTTCCTGGGAGCAAGTGTCACAAACCACCCTACTCACTTGGTCAACCCACCAACCCACCACTTTGGACTGACTTCCTGTTTCTAAACCCTGCTCCTACCAGGCCATGCCACCCAGTGGCCTTGTGCCCACCAGTGATGTGACAGCTCGAGTGACGACAGCATTGGGAGGTGCCCAGGCCCCTCACAGACAGCCCTGGGTTGGCAGAGACCCCCACATGCAGCCTACGCATCTTGCGGGACTCTGGGGCTCCCTCCTGGGATGGGCGACCCTGGTGACCATGCAGGATTCCTTTTCTCCTGCACTGGTCTCGTCCCTGCTAAGTGACCTCAGGCCACTGAGAAAGGAGAGGGATTCTCTGCGGGGCTGAGGGCTGCCAGCAGCCTGCACTGTGGCCCGTTTCTCGGAACTTGCAGGTTCTGAGTTTGAATCCGTTGCTAGATTCAGGATCTGCGCTGCCCAGTGGGTGCCCCGCATGCACACAGCAAGCTTTCAAATGGGCAGAGGCAAGGCTGGGCGGGGGTGACACGGGCAGCCCCAGCTGGGGACCTGCCCTGTTGCATGCTCTCAGTGGGCCACCTCTTGCCATGAAACGGGGACAGCCACCCCCAAAACCCTGAGCACCAAAACCCTGAGCACCAGTCATTCTGCCCGATCCATCTTTGCATTTTTCCGAAACCCAAGGCCAAGGCCGGCTGCGGTGTCCCCTGCACGGAAGCCACAGCCTCTAGCCTGGGGCTGTGCATGCTGCTGGGGGGGTGGGGCCCCGTGCGTGACATGCGTTTCCGAGCAGGCAGACAGTTGGGAGGTGTCGCAGTGGCAGCAGGACTGAGGAGAGGTGGGTGGCTCATGAGGACACTGAGCCCCGAGTAGCTGGCGGCCAGGGTCACTGGTGTGTCTTCCCCTGGGAGGCAGGGCAGCTGTGGGCTCTTGGTCCTGACCCATCTGCCCCTTTGTCCTCTGGAGCGTCTCCCCCACTGGCCTGGCTCCCAGGGGCCTCTGCCTCTCTTTCCAGGCCCCTTGGGCATTCTCTGAGGCCAGCTGAGCTTACATTGGACGGAGCCAGGCCTGACTTGATAGGTCTTGGGGCGCCAGACTACCTGGAGCCACATTGGCCTACAAGGTGGGGGCGTCAGGCACTGGGGGTACCGTGGAGTTGATGGGCAAGCAGAGAGGTGGTGCTGGCTTGGGTTAGCATCACCAGGGGCACCCACAGGCCAAGGGCTGCCTCAGCTCTTCTGCTAAGTCCTCCAAGGCAGGGTCAGTTCACCATGGGCGCTCGGGGACCACCCCAATCCCTCGGGCCCGACCCTGTGTCCACACCCAGAGGCCTCCCCTGCCCTTCCTCATCCTGCAGACCAGGCCCCCCAGCCCCCCATGGCTCCAAGTATTTGGGCACCTACGTAAGCCCGAGCCCCGTTCCTCCTTCAGAACCAGTGGCAACCACAGTGCACTGCACTCCAAGCCCTGGCCCCAGCTGGGCGTGCAGCCCGTCCATACCGATTCCTCACCCGTCTGCACGTGGTGGGCGCCCTGCAGCCCAATGAACAGGTCATCTCGAGGGTCTGCGGGGGCGCACACTGGCTCTCGCTGCTGCCCCCCCGAATGTAGCTCTTGCCTTAGCACTTGCACTTCATGTCAGGTGTGCAGGGTGAGGGGTGCCTGCTCTCGCCCTGGGCATGGAGCACAGCACCCAGGTAGCACTCAGCTGTGGTGGCCCCGAGGTGCAGCATGGGAGGGGTGAGGGGCTGCAGGTGGTTTTATGCACAAGCCACCACCTGCTTTGCTGGGTACGGGCCATGCAGGTTCAGATGTGGGTCACGCGGGTTGGAGCCCCAGCCTGGCAGTGCTGGGCATCAGCCATGCAGGTTTGAGCCTGGCCCCTGTGGGTTCATGGCCCGGCCTGGCAGTGCCGGGTGCAGGCGACGACTGTCCCAGCCCTGGCCCGGCAGGTGTAGCAGGCCGGCGGCAGCTCTGTGTCCCCTCAAGCTGATGCCGAGCGGAGCAAAGCACAGCCGGGAGCAGGGCCACTGACGCTTTTGTCTTCCAGGCCCGTCAGGCTCTGGGCCCCACGGGTCCCTGTCCGGGCTGCGGACAGCAGCTTCCCTTCCAGGTCTGACTGTGCCCACACCCCCAGGGCACCACCCTTGCTAACATCGCGCGGGGGCCCAGAAGGCCTCCCCAACCCCTGGGTAGCCCCTGCCAAGGAGGGCCTGGGGGCTGCAAGCTCTGAGCCCCCATCAGAGGACGGGGTCCTGGCAGCGAGCGGCCACAGGCCAGAGGCTGCGTGCCCGCTGGAGCTGCGTGGGCCAGGGCTGCAGACACCCCATAGGAGAGGCGGCTGGCCAGCAGCGAGCACCTGGACGCGTTCTGGGCTGTGGACTGGCAATGGGGTGTGGCAGGGAAAGGAGCCACGGTTGGTTGTGTCACCAGGCTCCGCCTAGCTGGGGGCCCGGGGCCCACGCCCCAATACTCAGGGCCGAGCAGACCCCAAATCATCACACCCTCATCTGGGGCAGGGGCCAGCCTAGGCTTTTCCCAGCCGCACGGTGGGCCTGCAGCGTGGGACCGTCCACCTAGGACTGTTTCAGGCTGGGATGCTCTGGGCCACAGTGGCCGGCTGCCCGTCAG
This sequence comes from Orycteropus afer afer, assembly GCF_000298275.1. Classification (NCBI taxonomy): domain Eukaryota; kingdom Metazoa; phylum Chordata; class Mammalia; order Tubulidentata; family Orycteropodidae; genus Orycteropus; species Orycteropus afer. The sequence goes on from NW_006921761.1 coordinate 5,478,640, forward strand.
GGCCTCCCTGGGTCTCAGATTTTCCTTCTCAAACAACAAAGCTGCACCAAAGGCCCAGGGGCGGCCAGATCTGAGGCCCGGCAGCCAGTGGCTTCGGCCCTCACTTGGCCCCCGGTGGTGACCATGGCCTTGTAGAGTCAGGATGCCATCTGATGACCAAGGGGGGACACGCACGGGGTCCCTGCAATGGCACTATCTTGGTGCATGTGCGGGCTGAGCTCGGCCCGGCCTGACCGCAGGGGGCCTGGCCAGCACCCAGGTCCTCTCCTCTCTGCTCCTGCCTGCCTGCCCGGTGGCCAGGCACCAGGCCAGTGGCGAGGGATCCGGAGTCGGCCTCGACTCCCAGGCAACAATTACCTTGCAAATATCCCAGGTTTACCCGATTCATGACATCACTGGCTGTTAGATTTGCTACTTCCGCTACAGAACACAGAGCACAGACACGGACAGAGAGAAAGAAAGAGGTCAGCGAGCGGCGTGGCAGTGGCTGGCGGGCAAGGGGCTCGGGAAAGCGGCTGTCACAGAAGGGAGTGGTTCCCTCTGTGAATGCTGGGCCCAGGGGCCGCGGGGGCCTTGCATGGCCCAGCCCCAGGGCGGCCAGCGGGCACCTCAATCCACGATGCTCTCTCTTGGGGCCTTGGCAGTCAAGCCCCCAAAAAGGCCAGGGCATGGGGGAACGCCCTCCACAAATGTCAACATGGGGCCCGTTCCCCACACCCTGGCTTCTGAGCCTCCTTCATACTAATCACTCCAGAGCCCCCAAGGAACGCTCTGGGGGCCTCCCCCGCCAAGCACTCCCTGTGTGGGCCAGACGACAGCATGGCATGGCCCCAGTGTGCCCAGGCGGCCCCCCAGGACCCCCAAACTGCCTGCCCATACTTGGAGGGCCTGGAAGCTGCAGACCCAGGGGACAGGTGCTAAGAAGCGGGCAACGCCGAGCAGAAGCCCTGATGGAAGCATGGGGATGCCTGGCCCGCCAGGCTGCATGAAGAGGCAGGGCAGGGTGGGGTCGGGGCCTCTCCCCAGGTGGAGCCCAGGTTCTCAGTCAAGACCAGCCACACAGAGGAGACCTCAGGGTGGTGCAGGGAGGGTCTCGGAGCCTCTGAGGTGGCCCTGTACCAAAGAATGACAGGCAGGGCCCACAGGGCGGATGGATAGAGAAGTGCCCCCAACAGGGACCACCACGTTCCCCTTCACTCTTGGCTGAGAGAGGGGGCCATCAGACCCCAGCCCACAGTCCCCTCCTCCAGGAAGGGCTGCTGCCTCAGTCCCCCGGCCCCACTCTGTCTTACAGCACATGGCCCAGAGCTGGTGCCCATTCTGGTGGGGTGAAGGGGTCCTGTGCCCCTCACCGGCTATGCAGAAGGAGCTGGCCCCGAGGGAATGGATGGACAGACGAGGGGTGGCCACAGCCTGGGGAGGCCTGGGTGGGCACACCCAGCTCCCGACCTGTGGCCCAAGGACATCAGTGCCAACACTGGCCTCCCCCGGTGGGCAGCCTGGCCGCGGCCCTCACCGTAGCCCGTGGTGGGCAGCCCCAGGTGCTTCATACGGTTCTTGACCAGCTCGGACAGCTCCTGCCGCTCCGAGCGCTGGTACAGGCTGAGTCTCTGCTGGTCCATCCACTCGGCCGCTGTCGCCTTGCCCGCCTGCTTGGGGCCCCTGCGGCTCAGCCTCCGAGGCCACTGCAGGCTCTTGAGCCGTAGTGGTGGGGGGGCCACCGGGTCACTGCTGCCTGCGTGTCGGCCGTGAGTGCTGCCGCCACCTGCCTGCGGGGCCCAGGGCCCCTTCACCTCCCGTGTGTCTTCACAGTCCTCCACGTTCACCGAGATCTGGGACCGGCCGAGGTGGGTGGGTGAGGGCCCAGGGGAGCTGCCCTTCAGCTGGCGGGGCACCTAGCGTCCTCCTGACCCACACCACCTGGCCCTGGGGTCCGCCCTGCCCGGTGTGCCTCGCTGGATGGCTGGGGCGGCCCCCTCAACCTCTCCAGGCCCGTGTTTCTACAAGTCAGCCAGGCCCAGACCCTCCATGTCCTGTTTCCCCACCCCTGTCTCTTTCCTCCCATGTAGCATGGGGTGACAGCCCCCCCATGCATCCCTGGGGCCTGGAGGGCCGGGAGAGGGGTGGGGGAAAGGGTGTGTGCACACGGGGGAGTGCTGGGACCCCACCCTGAAGTGCAGGGCCTGGCTGGAGGCCAGAGCTAAGGGGAGGGCCCTCAGAGCTGGCTCTCCCCACCAGGCAGGAGCTGTGGGTCACGAGCCTTGAGTCCCATGGCGGCTGGCCCCGTGTTATGTCTCCCAGAGCACCACCCCTGCCCCAGTTCCTGCAAGCACAGGTTTGGGTGCAGGTAGGTGGGTGGGTGGGTAGTGGGGGAGGTATGGGCTCTGGTCAGTGTCTGTTCCCACATGAAGTGTTGGACAGGCGGCCAGTCCGGGTGTGAAGGAGGCCACTCACCTGGGCCCTGAAGTCGTGGGGCTGTAAGGAGACAGAGGTGCCTGGGTGCCTGGAGTGCGTGTGGGCCCCACCCCCTGTGCCCTCTTCTCCCCACCCCCTGCCAGCCCAGGGCATCCTCGGAGCCCAAGCCCGTCCCCACCAGCATAGCATGGTGCTTAAGGACACCAGTGCCCGGATTAACCTGGCCCTCTGAGCCCCAAACCCCAACAGTGCGCGTGGGGCGGGCGCACAGGCCGCAGCAACGGGGCCGTACCTCCGAGGTGGCGAAGACGTGGCTGTCGGTCCTGTAGATGCCGATGGGGATCTCGGCGCTGGAGGAGCACAGCTTCTGGAAGAGGCGGCCGTAGGTGCGGATCCACAGGTCGTCCTCGGAGATCTTCATCTGCGGCAGGGCACCCTGA
>NW_006921761.1:5481742-5486800 GCF_000298275.1 Orycteropus afer afer
CGCGCCCCCCACCGGCCCCCCGCTTACGGCGCACAGGTAGCCGGAGCCTGGCGTGGTGTCGAGGCCCAGCAGCAGCCTGGTGATGCTGATCATGTAGTCCTTCACGAAAGACTAGTGGGGGGTGACGGTGAGGCAGGGTGCCCGGCTCCTTCCCCCAGACACGCCCAGGGGCCTGCAGCCTGCACGCCTGCCCTCCTGGCCCGGGGCATGCACGGCCGTGTCTGGGGCCTGTGCTGGGCACAGAGAGGATCCGAAACCCAAGGCTGCCAGGCGCGGGGCCCAGGACAGCACCGTCCAGGGGGGAGGACCCGCCTATAGAGGGCTGGACCCCTGGGGCTTCCGGGCCACCCAGTCTCAACCCAGCTGCCAAGCACCCGTGGTCGCTCAGGCTGGGGCCCAGTGTCGGCCAGGGGGCTGGGGCGCGTGGGGGCCCCCGGGCATCGGAGCCCCGCCCCCGGCGCCCGACCGACCTGGTACAGCAGGGTGTCCAGCATGCTGATGCTGAAGACGCGGCCGGCGGCGAAGGGCAGGCGGAACATGAAGGCCAGGTTCGAGCCGTTCTCACGCTCCCTCTGTGGGACAGGGGTTCTCAGGGCCCGCCCCGGCAGGGGGCGGGGCGCAGTGCAGGGTGAGCGCATGTGCGCGTGCGCGGCAGGCCTGAGCCCCAGGCCACGTCCCGCCCCGCGCTCGGCAGGCTGCAGTGTTGACGTGGGGTCGGACCCAGGCCGCCACTGAAATTCTCAGCGACCCGAGCGGTTTTATCCCTGGACTCGTGTTTTGCAGGCGAGGTCCGAGGGACAGTGGAGGGGACCCTCAGCAGAGGGCGTGCGTGTGTCTGCTGAGTCTGCAGACGGTGTTTGTGAGGCCCTCGGGCACAGCGTCCCGACGGCCACCTTTTCAGTTTCCCACGGGTGGTGCAACCACCACAAACTCAGCAGGTGAGAAGACGCGTTTATTCCCTCACGGCCGGCGCTCGGGTGAAAGTCCCGGTCAGCTCCCTCTGGAGGTTCTGGGGGGCGCACACCCACCTTGTTTAGCTTCCAGAGCCCACCCTTGGATACGGCGGTGGCTCAGTGGTACCAGTCCCGCCTTCCGTGTGGGAGGCCTGGGTCCGAGTGCCCGTCCATGCAGCCACTCCCACCCGTCAGCAGAGGCTGCTGTGCCGCCAGGACTACGCAGGTTCAGTGGCGCTTCCACCCTAAGACTGGCCGGGAAGCAGCCCTGGTGACTGGCTTCCGCACCAGCCTGTGGGTCACCAGGGCCCCACCTGCAGCCGCTCAGGGGCGCAGGGCCAGGCGGGCTTTCCTCCGCGGCTCGTGGAGTTGCCATGAGCTGGGGGCCGACTGACGGCCCTGAGGTGAGGCCTGCTCTCTCTGGCGTGCAGCCTTCCTCCATCTTCAAAGCCAGCAGCGTCGCATGCTCAAGTCCTGAGAAGGCTCCTTGTGGTGAGACTGGATGACGCAAGACAACCTCCCCGCCTTGAACTCCACTCCTGTCACTTCTGCATTATCTCCCCGTGTAAGAGGACGTCCCCACCAGCTCTGGGCATTGCACCTGGACACTGGGGGCCGCTGTGGTGCCCACCACAGCCAGGCAGGAACTCAGCGGGCCTGAGCGCCAGGGGCCGGCCACCTGAGGGGCCACGCTGTCCGGTGGGCCCAGAAGAGGCTTCAAATGCAGAAGGCAAGGGGGCTGGAGAGCAGACGAGTGAAGCCTGTGTCCCTTCTCGCATGTGGCGTTCGCCACAGCCGCCAGTGTCCCTCCTGGGACAGGGGCAGGTGGGACCACTCCTCCTCCAGCCCGTCCTGTCCCCAGGCCAGCAAGGCGGCAGGTGGGTGTGGCTGAGTGAAACACGGACAGCCCCGCTCTGTGTCGGGTCCCAATCCAGGCGAGGACAGCTGGCTGTGCGAGCTGCAAGACACGGCCGTGTGATCTGAAGTGCACCTGTGTTAGACCAGCGCTGCACAGACGAAGATGAGCTTTGAAATCTACGCTGACAAGTGTCAGCTTCCCTTTAAGGGGGCAGCACAGAACAAAGAAAGAACCGGATCTGTCCAGCGAGAGGCCAACGCTCTAGCCTCAGCCCCTCCCTGGCCTCAGCCTCCTGGGACGAGACAGACGCCACGGGGCTGGCTATCACGGTTGTGCCCGCTGGAGTCCGATCAGGGTCTCGGCCTGTGCAGCCCCTGTGGCCTCTTCTGCTTTCTGGTGTCTGCTAGGCATCCTTGGCTTGTAGCTGCCTCTCCACATGGCGTCCGTGTTTCCCGTGGGTGTCTCCGTGTCCACTCCTCTCCTTCCTAAGACTCCTTCGGAAGCAGTCAGGGTCAGGACCCGTCCCAGCCTCTCTGGTGAGGTGTCTCTGGGAGGTGCGAGTGGTTAACGCTCGGCCGCTAGCTGGAAGGCTGGGCGTTTGCATCCACCCAGAGCTCCCTCAGGAAGAGGGCCTGCGTGCTGCTTCTGAAACGCGAGCCCTCGAGAACCTTCTGCAGCCCGGTTCTGGCCAACGCCCGGGGAAGCAACACGTCGGCGTTGGGCAGGTGGCTTCCGCTTGGTGTGGCCTCACTAACGTAACAGGAACCCCGGTTTCCAAAAGGGGCCACAGTCACAGTCACAGGACTTCTGCACATTATTATGGAGAGATGCAACTCTGTCCAGGACAGGCCTGCATTTACACTGGCCCCACGGATCCCACAGCCCGCCCCAGGGCACTGAGGGTTTCAGCTCTGAGCTTGGGGGCCCTCCCAGTTTACAAGCAGCGGTGAGAACTCAGAAACCCGGCTGGCGCCCCTACTAAAGCCTGCAGGAGGGGGTCCCGTGGCATGGAGCCAGCACAGATGCGGGTCCAAAGCAGAGACCCTGACAGGCAAGGCCGGTCAGGACGGGAGTGTGCTGAAGGTCACCGTGACCATGCAACAGGGCACATGGTGGCAGCCCCTCGTACTACAGACCATGCAGCACGTGGAGGGCGTGGTGGGCCTGCGGTGCCGTCCCAGCTTCCCCGAGTGCTCCCCCATTTTACGGAGTATGTTTGTTGACAGGACCCAGGTGACACAGACAGTCTGCACTCGACTAAACTAAAGGTTGGACTTCAAGCCCAACCAGCAACGCCATGGACCAAAGACCTGGTAATCCACTTCTGTGACGAGTACAGCCAAGAAACCCCCACTGGGCAGTTCTCCCATCACTCGGGGTCAGAACTGACTTGGTGGCTACGGCTCTGGGTGTCCAGGGTTTGTGCAGTTTCCCGGCGGGACATGAGAATCTCACTCTCAACTGCCGTTCCGTGCCTCGTCCTGCGCTCGCCCGTCTGCCTGGCACAGCCCCAGCGTCCGTTCTTCCTGCCTCCCTGCCCTTCTGCTGTACCCTGCAGTGAAGTGCCAGGGTGGGACCTGGGGTCATTCTTTTCTTAGCTTCTTCCTCACGCTTCTGGGTATTCCTTGAAGTGGAACATGTTTACAACAAACGCCAACGCTTTGTGAGAACAAACTGTCATTGATGTCTTAAGGAAGGAGACGCAGGTTCTCCCGGGCACCCACGTTGCTGTTTGTCTGTGGACCCCGCCTCCAGACCTGCCTCATGGGGAAGGGCAGGGGCTGATCCCAGCCGGGACTGTAGCCTCACCCTGCCTCCCGCCGGCCTCCTGTCCACTGTCAGCTCGGCCCGTCTCCCATACGCTCCTCAGACCTGGCCCGAGCACCAGGTGCAGAATCCTGGCCCTGGGGCTGCTGGGCCAGTGCCCGCCCCTCCCAGGCCGGCTGGAGGCTGCCCGCCCTGCTGCTGGGCGGCAGTGGGCATCGGCACTGACCCGTGGGCACAGGCAGGGCGGACCCGGAGGGAGGCAGCGATGCAGACCACAGCCCCCTGCTGCGGCCGGACGGACCCTGAGCCGAGGCCTCCAGGCTGCTGGCCTGTGTCCCCTACGACCAGCCGACGGGCTGCCAGCGTCCGCTCGCATCTGGTTCTGACGGGCCTCTCTGAACCCACTTGCACAGGCAATCTGGGCTCAGAATAGGGCGAACTGTCCATGTGTGATGAGGAACCCTGCCGCCTGTCTCCTCTGCCTGGTGTTGATGGGGGGCACCTTCTGGGCCTTCCCCAGGGCTCAGCCACCAGGCCTCAAGCACATCGGTAGACGTCAGACAGGCTGCTGAGGTCGGGGCTCCAGAACATAGCCAGGGTTGGCCCGTTCCTGAGCAAGGTGGCTGCCATCCCCGAGAACTGCAGGCGAGGGTCCTATGGCCAACCTGCCAGCTCCCCGGTCTCGCCTGGAGGCACCCTGAGTGCTACACTTGTCCCCACACACGGCCAAGAGGGTGCTGCCTTTTGGCACAAGCAGAGATACGGTATGAAGCAGCGCGGAGACAGCACCTCCTAGGTGTGGTAGCGACACTGCCGTGGGGTCCCTGTCTCCGGTGGCTGGCCACCATGTCCGGGGCTCCACACGTGACCCCAGCTGGTGCCCTTCATGGTGCCCAAGGGCCAGAGAGGAGCAAAGAGAGCTGGTTCCAGCTCTGTCCTTGTTTTGCTATGTGACCTAAGGCAAGCTCCCTCCCCTCTGATCTCCTACCCAATCAGTTAAAGGGGCCAACACACCTACCGCGTGGGGCGGCTGTGAGGAGCTCAGGTGCAGCCTACCCAGGACAAAACCGGTGTACGGTACCGGGCGTCCGACATCATGGCGTTAGTCGCAGATTCACCCGGTGCCAGCCCTGTGCCGGGGGGCTTCCGGCAGCAGGACTTCTGGACCACGCCAGGGCACACACCCTGACACGTGGCCTACAGGTGTCAGCCCCATGGAGCGGCTGGGGTACTTCATGGTCAGTAGCCCCCAAACTGCTGGCCCACCTCAGCCCTCCTGTGCAGCCGCCCCCGCCCCCGGCTGCAGCCCCTCGGCCCAGGTGATGGGGCATGGGTGTGTGGGGGCCACACCCACCTTCTCCAGCTTGGAGAGCGCCAGCGAGTAGCTGTCCTTGGCCCGGAACTGCATGAAGCGCATGTTGGAGGGGTGCGTGAGCTCCGTGGTGATGCTCAGGCTGGGGAAGAGCCTGCGGGGGCAGG
>NW_006921761.1:5486930-5492912 GCF_000298275.1 Orycteropus afer afer
GCACGTTGACAATGGTCTTGGCGTCTGCCATGTAGTCCTCCTCAGCGCTCATGGTACTCTCCTTGTCCACCACCACCAGGTTGTCCGCATAGATGATGCCACACTGCAGCAGGCTGTCCAGGCTGGGGGCGAGGTGCGCGTGGGGCCCGGGCCAGGGCGGGGCAAGGGGCGGGGCCTGGGACACAGGCCCTCCCTCCTCCCCTGCTGCGGGATGGCTTCCCATGGGCGGGCGCGGGCGGGCGGGGGAGGACTTCGTGGGCGTGGAGGTGCCCCCTTCAACTGAGCGGTGCTCGCCCACCCGCCCGGGTCCCCGCCCACCCGCCAGGGGCAGCCCATGGCCTCACTTGTCCACGGACCCCTCCATGTAGTAGACCATGGGGAAACAGCAGATGGCCTCCAGGAAGTGGGGGTCGGGCCTGGGGGGACAGCAGCTCCTGCAGGGGCTCATCTCCAGCTGGCCCTCCCCACACCCCCCTGCACAGGCCCAGGGCCCTGGAACAGCAGCAGGACCCAAGGGGCCTTCAGAGCCAGAGAGCCCTTTCTCCATCAACTAGAGGGGAAACTGAGGCCCCAGGGGTGGTGCCTCCACACAGCCAGCACTGGACGCTGGCCCAGACACCCAGGCCTCAGGGCCCCAGGGGTGAAGCACCAATGCTCAGGGTCTGGGAGGGGAGAGATGCTCAGGGACTCCCAGTTGGGGACACCAGCAGGGGCATGAGAAGCCGTGGGAGAAAGGTGGGGCACCCAGGGCCCAGAGCAGGGTGGCAGCTCCCAGAAGCAGGAGGAAGGGGTGCACACCCCAGTGGCAGAGAGGACAAGCCCAAGCACCAGGAAGGAGCAGAGACCCGGGGTCTGCTCAGGGCCCTCCTGCAGGTGGGGTGGGCAGGGCCCAGGTGAGGCGAGGCTAGGGGTGGGGCGCAGGGACCCCCGCCTCGGGCCGGCCGGCGTCACCATCGCGCAGGTTAGCCTCACTTGTTGTCCAGCAGGAGCACAATGGGGTTGAGCTCCCGGCGGGAGCGGTAGGCGGCCCGCAGGGGGACAATGAAGTTGTAAAGCCCATTGCCGGCCGTCTCCGCAGAGACGATGATGAGCTTGTTCTTGAACCCGTAGGCCTTGGCGTCTTCATAACTGTTGTGCTTGCAGCCCTGGAGGCACCCAAGTCATGTGCTGGGAGAGGCTGGCACGCCTGCACTCCCAGGCTGTAACCCAGCCCCTGGGCCCAGAGCCCTTCCCGCCTGCACAGAGACTGCACGGCGGCCTGTTACATGCAGGGCAGAGGAAGCCCTCTCCCAGGCCTCCCGCCTCTGCGAGGAGCTGCACCGGTGGCGCCAACAGGACTGCACCTGAACCTGACCTGCTGCTCCGAGTGCTTAAGGAGCGGGCGCAGATGTGTCACGTGTGTGCATGCACAAAGACATGCTTTAGAGCTCTGCTGTCAAGAGGGCCCAGGCGCTGCGACACCCCTAACAAGGAGCACACCCAGCACACAGACTGGCTTCTAACTCCCGCCTTCCATGAGAGGATCAGGTGAGGGCGCGCTCAGAGAGCGATGGGGTGTGTTGGCAGGGGCCAGCCGGCATGAAGGGGCTGCTGGCAGCAAGATCGGGACGAGCCGGGGACTCGTAACAAGGCTTCTGCCGTAGTAAACAGTGGATTAGAACCCACTGAATGAACAGGAACCCAGGAACCCACACTGACAGGAGCAGACGACACACGTGGCAGAAAGCGGACCTCCTCTTTCTAGCAGAGTATTGACTAATAAAGACACGGGGAGGGGGCTGGAGGGTCAACATGGGGCTGACACACAGCCTCAACGTGCCTTCCTGCCAACAGCTTGTTAACCACACAGGGACAGCTTTACACAGACAATCCAACACCACCATGACCCAGTGACCCACGTTAACGTCATCGGTGAAAGGACAAATGGATGTTGCGTGCCTCCTGATGGGGTGCCCCGAGGACACGCTGCACTTCTGGGATGTTCATCCAAAATGAATGACCTGAATCCCACCTGCAGGAGACACACCCAGACCAGGGACCTTCTGGAAAATAACGACTGGCCCAGACTCTCCACACACCAGTCCTGGCTGGCTGTGGGCCTGTGGTGGCCAGCATTGCTGTGACGTGGGAAGCTATGTTGGTGGTATTTCAAGCACCAACTGGGTCACCCTTGGTGGACAGCTTTCAGCATGGCTTCCAGAGTAAGACGGACCAGGAAGGGTGGCCTACCAACTCATTCCAAAAATCCGAGACTGGAAGCCCTGCGGGTCACAGGTTCACAGGGTGTCCCCCAAGACCACGACTCACTCGCTGCGGACAGGTCACCAGGAGGGACCAACCGCTGGAGAGGATGTCGTGTTTGGTCAAGTGGAGAGCCAGCGAAGGCACGGCAAGCAGCGGCTCCAACATCCCAACAACTGTGACAACAGCACGGGACCGAGCAGGGCTTCTGCGTGTGTCCCACGTAAGGCCGCCGTGAGGCAGCGCCCCTCAACAGCACCTAACACCAAGACCCGAGGAGAGGCCGAGGGAGGTTCCAGAATAGAGACTAAAGAGACAGAGTGGCCAGCGTAACACGTGACAGCAAACTGGACCCTGAGTGGGAAAAACCGCAAAAAGGGCAGATGGCCACAGAGCGCTGCAGACGCCACAGGGACAGGAGAAGTTGGAGTAAGACAGCTCGGAGCCGACGCCGCGGTCGCCGCTGTCCAGGTGTCAGTAACCAGCCTGTGGCACGAATGCAGAAGGATGTGGGAGCGGGCAGTGTGTCGTTTGCTCCACACGGAGTCGTTATGACTGGAAACAGGCTGGACGGACTGACAGCCACGTGAACGCAAGAAGGCCCCAGCAAGACACAAACGGCTTTGCTCGTCTACTAACCACACGTTGGCCATTCAAACCCGCCCCAGGCACCGTACAAGACAGGCCTGGCGCTCTGCTTCCGTGAAGCTTCCAGCCAAGAAAACTCTGCAAGGCAGGCCCACTCCCACACGCCGGCCGACAGGCTCATGACCATCGCCCTGGCCCCGTCTTCAAGAACGCCAACGCCCCTGCTCTGGGAGAATGCCCTGACACCTTGGAGGGGGAAGCTTGCTGCCAAGTGGTTCAGGGGGATACAAGAGGATCCACTGAGAGAGTGAGGAGGCAAACACGGAGAAGGGGTTCAAGCAAAGGTCTAGGGCGCTCCCTGCGCCGCCTGGCAGCTTTTCTGTCAGTCTGTCTTACAAAAACCAAAACCACGCAAAGTGGAACAGGCCACATGAGAGGCCGTGGACTAAGCAGCTGGATGGGGCGGGGCGAGAAGCTGGGAGGGGCGGGGCGAGTGGCTGTGAAGGGTAGGGCAAGTTGGGGCAGGGCGGGGCGAGAAGCTGGGGGGCGGGGCGAGAAGCTGGGGGTGGGGCGGGCTCACCTTGTCCAGCCGCAGGCAGCAGAAGGGCGCCTTCACGGGCAGGAGGTGGCACAGGGTGGGGGAGCTGCCGATGTAGGGCGAGTTGGGGGGGTAGCCCTTCACGTACCTGGGTGGGAGACAGAGGCCCTCAGCAGGAGGCCACCTCCCCCACAGCATGCTGAGTCAGCGCTGGACTGCGGTGGCGACTCCGGACCTTTGGCTGGCGGCCTCACAGGGCATCGGCTCAACCCGCCTGCCACCGCCCTCCCAGGTCACCCACAAACCGGCCGCAAAGTGGGCCACGCTGCCCTAGACCATGCTGCGCCTTAGGACAGTTACTCATCGGGTGGGACTGCACCGGGTGACTGACTGCCCTGACTCGGAGCCCCAGGGCCTGGGGCGTGGCAAGGGGCGTAACTGGAGGGGAGGGGGCGTGGCCAGAGGCGGGACGAGGGGCGTGACTGGAGGTGAGTGGGCGTGGCCAGGGCGGTGCTATCTAGGACGCTCCCGGCACAGCGCCCCACTCAGCCCTCCCTGCTTGTCCTTCCCCAGGCCCCCGCCATGACTGGTTTCTTGTCCCGTCTCCGCGGCTCGGGGACTGTCCGGCTGCATTGCCAGCCCCGACCCCACCCGCACTCACTCCACCACCGACAGTCCCTCGTCCTCCGATGGCGTGGTCTCGTCCTCCGAGTGGTCGCTCAGCAGGTCACAGGGCAGCAACGCCGAGCTGTCCGCCAGCTCCAGGACCGGCGCGATGCTGGGCCGCCGGCTGCCCGAGCCGTTCTCCGTGGGCAGCGCCAGCTTGCCGCCCCCGCCGCTCGGGGGCCGGCACTCCGCGTTCTGGAGGTCCATGGCCACCGTCCCTGTGGAGCGTGGGGGCAGGCGATCGGCCGGCAGCCCCTCTCGCAGCCCCCTGGTTGCAGGGCCTCGGAGCCGGGGCGAGTCTGCCTCTCAGACCACGTCCCCTCCGTGCAATGGTGACAGTGACCTCCGCGGGGGGTGCAGGTCAGTCACTGGCCCACCCCATCCCGGTCAGCGGCCACCACTGAAGGGCCCCAGCCAGAAGGGAGGGATCGTGGCTGGATGACCCGTCTGCCTGGAGGCACTCTGTGGGGGTGGCCCCCCGGAGCCCCGCGCACCCACGGAGGCGATGACGCTGTGCACCGGTAGCCTGGAAGGGCCCTCGTACAGCCCCTGGCCGCGGTAGCCCTGCCGCCTCTGCTTCGCCTCCTGCTTGAAGATGAAGGCCGAGTTCTCCTCCTTGGTGATGTTGATGTAGAAGCACGTGTCGGACGCGGCCAGCGTGTGCCGGGGCCCCGGGTTCAGCAGGATGCTCTTGTGGTCCTCCCGCTTCAGCCCGATGAGGCACACGCCGTACCTGGGGGAGCGCGCCGGCGCCTGCTCGTCGGGCTGCCCGCTGCCCTCCCACTGTCCCCGTGCCTGACACACTGCACCCCGACGCCCTGCGCCCGCTCAGCGGAGGCTCCCACCCTCCTCTTCCTGGGGCTGGCCTGGCAGCTCCTAGCACCCCCAGGCCCGCAGCCACCCCTCAACCCTAGGGCCCTCCAGGAGCCACCCACAACCTGGCCCTGCTCCTGATCCCCACCCATTGGGCCAGCTGGGATCCAGCCTCAAGGGCAACACCTGGCCGGACACCCCGCCCCCTGCACAGAGCCTGCCTCACCTCTCTGCCTGCACACCCCGCCCCTGCCCATATGCTCCACCCTCTGCCCAACGCCCCGCCCCACCCCTTTGCCTGGACACCCTGCCCCTGCCCCTGCCCCTACCCCGATGCCCCACCCCTTTGACTGGACACCCCTCCCCTACCCCGGTGCTCCACCCCCTCCCCGACGCCCCGCCCCGCCCGCCATACTTCTTGTGGGCGTGGAAGGCGGCATAGGTGAAGCTCTTGCCCTCATACTCGCGGAAGAACTTGCTGTCGCCCATGCGGATGTGGTAGACCTCGTTGCCAGAGCACCGGCCGTACATACGCTGCCACTGTTCCGGCGACTCCTGCCCCTCCCTGCGGCGGGCGGCGGGCGTCACCTGGGAGGGCGGGCCTCCACCCCGGCTCCGCCCCCGCCCCCCAGAGGCACTCACTGGCCGCGAGAGGTGTGCACCAGCAGGGTGATGAGCGTGGAGGTGGCGGGGCAGATGCAGTTCAGCGCCAGCATGGCGTACTTGCACTCCTCCTCACACACCACGTGGTCTGCAGACGGGGCCAGGTCACGCCTGCAGGTCCCCCACTGCCCAGCCCGACAGGTGCCCAGCACGGGCCTGCGCAGCCGGCTCACCCACGCCCCTGTGACACGAGCTCCTCTGCGTGGCCTCTGGACTCGGGTCTTTGGAAAAACAGCCTGAGTTCCTCCAAGCCCTAGTTTGCTACCCCAGAGGGTTTGCTGCCCCAGTCCAGGCTGAGGGATACTGCTCAGTAAAATCACCTGGTGCTAGGCTGCAGCCTGTCCTGTGATTGGTCAGTGGACCAGGCCAAAGCAGCATCTGTGGGGTACCTGGAGAGGATTGGTCAGCTCATGGTCCAGGTGGGAGGGCCTTGCCTTGACACTGACAAGGAGTTTGTGTGTTTAAGGAGCCAA
>NW_006921761.1:5493074-5496034 GCF_000298275.1 Orycteropus afer afer
GACGACAGACAGAAAGGGAGAGGAGGCAAAGAACCTCCTTCAAGGCTGTAACACCGAGAGACAGTGGGAGGCCTGGAGGGGGCCCAGGAGGGTGACAGGCCCAGCAGCAGACACAGGGCTAAGAAGGAGCTTGCTTTGAAGGCCCAAGAAGATCCCGCCCTGAGGGGCTAAGAAAGGAGCACTGCACGGGACCAGACAGAAGACCTGCCCTGCGGAAGGGAGACTTCACCTATCTGCCCCTTGATCCTAGGTTGTAGCCTGTCACTTCCTTAATAAACCGCTCAACTCTAAGTGTGGTCTGTGAGTTCTGTGTGGCCAGCACAGCGGGTTACTGAACCCAGAAGGAAAACACAGCGCTGTGGGAGGGGCAGCTGGTGTCAGAACCTTAGAGGCGGCAGGTCTGACCACCTCAGGCCTGGGGCGTCCTCCCCAGTCCCTCAGGGCTCAGCCCCGGCTGGTCTCGACTAGCACTGTGCTCTGTCCAGCACCCAGCATGGCGTCTGCTCATGGGACAGCACCCCCAGATGCAGGAGGTCATCTCAGGAGGGCCCCACACAGGCTCCTCCCCTCGCTGTGGTGGCAGGGTGGGTCAGGACCGACATGGCCACAGGGACGTCAGGACACCGAGCACACACGGACAGCTCGAGCCCCCTGTGCACACAGCCCCACACGTACCAGCGAACTTGACATGGAACTTGTTCTCCGGCTTGAGGATCTGCACGTACAGGGGGCAGTTGGGCGCAAAGTCCTTCACGGCCCAGGCCCGCAGGATGGTCTGGTGGTCCTGGGGGGCAGGGCGGGGTCAGTGCCACTGCGGGAGTGGCAGCAGGTGGGCCCACCCTCGGGCTGGGGACGGACGCACTCACCGCCGCTGTGCGGTCCACCTCATTTCGGCTACTGAGGATGAAACAAGCCTCGCCATTGTCCATCCTGCAAAGCGCCAGGGGGGCTCAGAGCTGCCCTGCCACACCCCCCAGAAGCCCGGAGTGGGTCACGGGATGGAGAGGGGGAGGGGAAGGGACCCTGTGGGTAGGGAGACACAGCTGGGCCTTGAGGAGCAGGGGAGGGAGGAGGAGAAGGGCTGCGGGTGGCACTCGGCCTTGGCCCCGGACCTCAGCAGAGCCCCAGCCTCCCAGCAGCGCTCTGTCTCAGGGAGCACACAAGGGGTCCTGTGAGTTGTCCCAGCTCCCCAAGACCAGCAACCCCATGGCCCAGGAGTCCCCCAGTCCCCCTGGAGGCCCGGGAGTCTGTTCTCAGGCCCCCTTGGCACCCAGTGGTCTCCACACTGCAGCAACCCCTCAGCCCCCCACAGCTCCTGTCGGCCCACTGCTGCCCTCTCAGCCCCCCAGAGACCCCCACGGCTCCCTGCTGGCCCCTCAGCCCCCCGGGGACCCTCTCAGCCCCCCACGGCTCCCCTCTGGCCCCTCAGCCCCCCGGGGACCCCCTCAGCCCCGTGGTGCTCACTTGGCCCTCATGAGGTCCTGGTCCTTGAGTGCAGAACCCTGAAGGTAGATGACCCGCTGGGACCACAGGGGGATCTGCAGGACCCTGCGCACCTGTGCGTCCATCTCCGTGGGGCACAGGATGACCACGTAGTAGTCCTGTGGGCGGGGCCGTGTCAGCTGGAGCAGCCTCCCGCCCTGCCCTCCCTTTCCGCTGTCCTGGGGGTGTTCAACCCAGCGCCTGACAGGACCCTTCGACATCACCAGGGACCAGGTAGGCCCCACACACCTGGAGAGTGTGGGAGCAGATGCACAGACAGGGAACTCCGGGGGCGGGGGCGGGGGCGGGGCGGGGGCCCACCTGGAGCCGGGGGTGGGCGTAGAACTCGTTCAGGAAGTCCATGAGAAGGTCGATCTTGAGGGAGCTGACACACAGGATCACGTGCTTCTCCGTCTGTGCCCGGTGGCGGCTGTAGTTGCCCCCCGACTTCTGCCGCTCCATCCAGAGGTAGACGAGCTCCTCAAACTGTCACGGGGGGGGCGGTGAGTACCAGGCGGCGGGGCACGTCACAGCAGGTCCTTCCCATGTGGGACCACGCCAGAACCCCCACTACCCCGTGCACCCAGTCAGCAGAAGCAGGGTGGGTGGGGACATGGGGGCTCTTGGTAGGAGGCAAACACAGGCAAGAGTGGCAGCAAGACCATGGGCACCAGGGCAGGGCAGGCAGCTGGGGATGGGCGTCCAGCCAGCAGATGGGGTCCTCTGAGAGATGCACCCTCCACCTCCCACCCCGTTGTCGGTAGGTGCTGTTGAATGGGCTCTTCTTGCCACAGTGACCCCATGTCCAGCAGAACAAAACGCTGCCCAGTCCCGCACCAGCCTCCCAATCCCTGCTGTGCTTGAGCCCGTCGTCGCAGCCACTGTGTCACTCCATCTCGTTGAAGGCCTTCCCCTTCTTCGCTGACCCTCCACTTTACCAAGCAGACACCCTTCTCCAGGGAATGGTCCCTTCTGACATGACCAAAGTAGGTGAGACCCAGTCTGGCCATTCTCGTTTCCAAGGAGCATTCCGGCTGCACTTCCTCCAGGACAGATTGGTTAGCTCTTCTGGCAGTCCACGGTACTTTCCGCATTCTTCACCAACACAACTCAAAAGCATCAGTTCTTCTTCAGTCTTCCTTATTCACTGTCCAGCTTTCACATGCACATGAGGTGATTGAAAATACCATGGGCTTAGGTCAGGTGCACCTTAGTTTTCAAAGAGACATCTTTGCTCTCCAGAACTTTAAAGAGGTCTTTTGCAGGTTTGCCCAGTGCAATATGACGTCTGATGTCCTGACTGCTGCTTCCATGAGTGTCGACTGTAAAACCAAGTAATATGAAATCTTTGACAACGTCAATCTTTTCTCCATTTATCATGCTGCTGCCTATTGGTCCAGTTGTGAGGATTTTTGTTTTCTTTATATTGAGGTATAATCCATACTGGAGACCATAGTCTTTGATCTTCATCAGTAAGT
>NW_006921761.1:5497359-5503200 GCF_000298275.1 Orycteropus afer afer
AACCTTGTCCCTTGTTAACTCTACTATACACCTGGGAATTCAGATCATACAAATACACTTATAGGGTCATTGTCTGCCAACCCTATACGTGGTCTTGGGTACACTCCCCGTGAAGCCTTGCTTTTTGGCAATTCCTTCAGTGCAGCTTCAGCACCCTTGGTTCTTGATCACGTACCACCTCCTGAAATGGCTGAACACTGACCAACTCTTTTTGGTTCAGTGACTGTGTATCCTCCAGCTTCTTTTGATGCTTCCCACATAATTCAGTATTTCGCCCATAGAACCCTCCAACACTGAAATGTGAGGTTTGAATTGCTTCCTCAGTTCTTTCAGCTTCAGAAACGCTGACTGGGTTCTTCCCTTTTACTTTCCAACTCCAGGTCTTTGCACATTTCATTGTAATACTTTACCTTGTCTTCTCAGCTGCCCTGTGAAATCTTCTGTTCAGTTCTTTTACTTCATCATTTCTTCCATTCTCTTTAGCTACTCTCTATTCAAGAGCAAGTTTCAGTCTCTTCTGACATCCGTTGTGGTCTCTTCTTCCTTTCCTGTCTTTTTAATGACCCTTTGCTTTCTTCATGTATGGTGTTTCTGATGTCATCAAACAACTCTTTGATCAGTGATGTTCAATACATCAAATCTATTCTTCGATGGTCTCTCCATTCAAGTGGGATAAAATCAAGGCAGTGTTTTGGCTCTTGTGGACTTGTTTTCATTTTTTTCCAGCTAAACCTTGAACTTGCACGTGAGCAATTGATAGTCTGATCCACAGCCGGCCCTTGACCTTGTTCTGACTGATGACATTGAGCTTCTCCACCACCTCTTTCCACAGATGCAGTCGATCTGATTCCAGTGTATTCCACCTTGTGAGGTCCACGTGTAAAGTGGCCATTCATGATGTTGAAAAAAGGTATTATTCTTTTTTGCTTCCAACTTTCACATTCCAACCACCAGTAATTATTCATACACCTTGAGTGCATGTTTGATCCGTTTCAGACCGTGGAACATGGTAAAAATCTTCAATTGCTTCCCCTTTGGCTTAGCTGGTGGTGTGGAAATCTGAGTAACAGTCACATTAACTGGTCTTTCTTGTTGTTGTTGTTGTTGTTATGTGCCGTCGAGTCAGCCCTGACTCATAGCGACCCCTCCTTGGGTTTCCGAGGCAGTATCACTACGGAAGTAGGATTGCCCAACCTTCCTTCCGAGGAGTGGCTGGTGGGTTTGAACCGCCAGCCTTCTGGTTAGCAGTCAAGTGCCTTAGCCACTATGCTACCAGAGCTCCCGGTCTTTCTTGTAGGCGTATGGATATTACCCCATCACTGACAGCACTGTACTTCAGGAGAGATCTTGGAACGTCCTTCCTGAAAACAAGTGCAACACCATTGCTCTTCTACTTGTCAATCCTGGTGTGGCCGTTAAAGCTGTGTGTCCACTTGGCTGCGCCGCGGTTGAGCGGCTGGGCAGCTGGATGCGGTTACTGCCCACGATGCGATTGTAGCCATCTCCGCGGTGGAGCTGCAGTGGGCACCTACGCAGTTGAAGGGGAGGTGCCTTCACGGTGCGACCCATTTCCAGCACACAAGCAGCAGCTCTGGAAAGGTGCCCAGCTTTCTGGCACATCTGGATCCTGCAGCTGCCGAGCCTTCCTCTCGGCGGCCTGCTGTGTTGCCTGCTGCTCTGGGGCTCGCTCCTGGACTTGAACCGGGGCCTGCCTGGGCCTGTGCATCCGGGGACTGTACCACTTTACTTGCCAGCCTGAGTTCGTCAGCCTCAGCAGCCAGCAGGTGCCTCAGTTACGAGAAGCCTCCAGCCCCTGCGGGCCTGGAACGAGAGGCAGAGCTGAAGCCCAAGATGAAGGGGCCGTCACCCAGCACCTCAAGCCAGCACTCTCCTGACATCGTCTCCTAACATATACGAGAATAAAGTCCTGTTTGGTAAAGCCACCCACTGTGGCATTTGTCACAGCAGCACGAGAGAGCCGAGACACCTAGCATAGCAGAGCACGTGACTGTCTGACTCAGAATGGCCAACGGCAGTCCACTGCAGTCGCAATGTCAGTCTGTACATGTTCCATTTCATTTTTGACCACTTCCAATTTTCAGATTCATACTTTGTACATTCCACGTTCCAATCATTAACAGATGTTTGCAGCTATTTCTTCCCATTTTGAGTCGTGCCACATCAGCAAATGAAGGTCCCGAAAGCTTTACTCCTTCCACATCAAGGCTGACTCTGCTCTGAGGAAGCAGCTCTTCCCTGGTTATATTTTGAGTACCTTCACTCTGGTGGTGTAGTTCCTAAGGGATTTGACTGCTAACCAGAAGGCTGATGGTTCAAATCCACCAGCCACTCTGCTGAAGGAAGACGGGGCAATCTACTTCCATAAAGATTCACTGCCTTGGAAATCCAGAGGGGTCGCTATGAGTTGAAATTGACTTGATGGCAGTGAGCTTGGTTTCTGGTTTTGGTCTGACCTGTGGGGCTCGTCTTCCAGATGACGTTTCAGGGCCAGTCGCGGTTTCCCAGTAACACAGCAGGCAGTGTTTATGAGGGTTTCAGTGACCACATCTTTCAGGAGTGGACTGCCACATCCTTCCTGCTGCTCCATCTTAGTCTGGAAGCCCCACTGAAACTTGGCCACCACGGGTGACCCTGCTGGAATTTGAAATACCCGTGGCATAGCCTCCAGCCCCACAGCAGCAACACACAGCCAGCAGACACTCACAGACAGGTGGTGGCCTCCTGCCTGGATGGCCTCAGAGTGACCATGACACTCACAGACAGGTGGTGGCCTCCTGCCTGGATGGCCCCAGAGCGCTGCCCCTGCATGTCCAGGTGCTCCTCCTGGGAGTGACTGTGACGTGACTTGGAGCAGGTTGAGGACTTCTCTTTGGATATGTAATGGCCACTGCCTGGGGCACACCCAGAATGGGCACTGAGCGCTCGTTTCATTGTCCCTCTTCGGGGCTGTGGATGGCAAGCCTGCGTCCGTCAACCTGGCTCATGCTGCTGGGTGTGAGTTCTGGGCATGGCTTTGGCTCCTGTTAAGGAAATCCACACACGTGAACACAGGTGTGCTGGGAGGGCCTCCAGGGGCCTGTAGCTGGCTCTGTGGAGCTGTCACAGTGGGGCCAGCCTGGCCAGCTCGGGCCGGTGTCGGGCTGGCCCCGTGATGTCTCCCCACCTTCTCTGTCCCAGCCCCAAGATTGCTTGCATGCTTGTTCAGAGCATCTTTAACTGCACAGTGGGACCAGGTGCCACTTGCGTCCTGTGTCAGGCGAAGTGCTCCACTCTCCTTCGATGATTGTCATCACACTGAATTTACCAGGCCCCGCCCTGAGCATACAGGTGGCTCCGCAGGTGGGGGCATGGGAGCTGGAGCCCCACCTCTCGGGCTCAGTGGCCTTGGGCAGGCAGAGAGCTCGCAGAAGCTGTTTCCCTATCTGCATGGTGGGCAATGGCACCTGCCTGGAGGGTGGCTGCAGGGGCTCAGGGGACCTGGCTGAAGATGCTTGCCACGGTCAGCTGTGGCAGGCGTCGCATTCCGGAAGGGGCACGAGTGTGAGTTCGTGGTCTCACTCCTTTCAGGGTGCTCCCTGGGGAGATGACTGAAGGAGGGAAGGCCGATCATAGGGCCGACCCTCGTAGAGAGATCACTGGCCAGGTGCTCAGTCTTTGCATATTAATCAGTGAAGCCCAGAGGCTGCTTCCACTCTGGGGTCTGATCAGCCGGGTACCCCTCTGAACCTGCCCGGGGTGGTATGTGCCTGTCTGGGGCTCTGCGGGCCCTCTGTCCACGGGGCTTCCCTCCTCGCCCATGGGAGGCCTAAGCACGTGGTGGGAGCAGAAGGGACGGTGTGGCAGCACCCATCATTGGCTCCTGCTCCGTGCCTGCCCAGATCGCAGGACGAGGACAGAAGAAGCCCCCTCCACTGACTGCAGGGACCTACAGACCCTGCCCGGCCCACCCCAACCCCACCCCAACAGCACAGACCCACTGTCGCTGCGGAAGGCGGCCTGGGCCGGCTCTGCACAGACACCAGCTCGGGGCATAGGCCTTGGCTGTTGCTGCCCTGACCACCCGAGCCTCCCGGTCCCTGAGACCCCCGCACTGTCCCCTCCCGCGGGCATTCCCACCTGCAGCGGGAGCACCACGAGGGCCACACAGATCATGATGACCACCAGCAGCTGGGACGGCCAGATCTGGGGCGTCACATCGCCGTAGCCCACGGTGGAGAAAGTGACAATGCAGAAGTAGAAGGAGGTCAGCAGGGAGAGGTTCCCACCGGAGCGCTCCAGGTGCTGGATCCCGCAGGTCCTGCAGGGGCCACGCGCGGGGCAGTGAGGGGCCTCGGCCCGGAGGAGCTGCAACCATGCTGGAGGGGGCCACTGACAAGGAGCCCAGCCCACCCAACTCTGAGTCTAAACTAGGGGTGCCAATAATGGGGCTGAGCCGGCTTCCAGTCCCCCCTGAGCTCCAGGCACCCTCACCTCCCTGGACACCCCAGACCTGCTCTCAGCTGAACATTAGGACAAAGAGCCCTGAATGAACCAGACCCCCATCCCCCACTTTGGAGCTGCCTCCAGCAGACTCAGAAGCTGGCCACAGGTTCCCTCGGGCCTCCGAGGTGCTGGGTCCAGAGCCACCCTGGTCCTAATGCCAGTGGCCAGCTGGTCTCCCGGCCCTGACCTGGCCTCTTGGACATGAAAGCCTGGGAGTGGGCCCCCAAGATCGCTCTGTGCCCCAACACGTGGATGGCTGCTTCCTCCCAGTCCTGGCTCACCCCACAGGGCCCCTTCCAATACCCCAAGCAGGCCCAGCCTCCCCCTGGGCCCTCTAGAACCCGTGTGTGCTGCTAGTCCCCACAGAACCCCTCACACCCCATGTGTAGGGCTTGACTGCCCTGCATACCCCTGGGCCCGGATCACCCCACAAGACTCTCGACTCCCGCACCAGCCCACGGCTGGACGCTGTGCCCCGTGCATGCCCCTCTCCCTCCCTCCCCCCTGCCCTCCTCCTCCCTCCCCCCCGCCGTCCCGCCCCGTGCGTGGTCCCCGCCCCCGCCGCCCCGCCCTGTGGGTGGTTCGACCCCTCCCCGCCGCCCCGCCTCGTGCGTGGTTCCCGCCCCCGCCGCCCGGTCCCGTGCGTGGCGCCGGGCGCCCTCACCCGGTGAAGACGAGACACAGCAGCGTGCAGAAGAGGATGAGGACCTGGTTGAACATGGCCGACTGCGTGCGCAAGATGGCGCGGTGGAAGTCGTTCTGCGGGGGCGAGCCGTCAGTGGGCAGGACCCGCCGCGGATCCCCGAGAGCCCACAGACCGCTCCCTTGCGGCGAGCCCTGCCCTGTTAATGTGCCTCCCCGAATACCAGGTCCTGACCGCCGCAGAGTCAGGGGGACCCGCAGACGCCCTTCCCGCCCAGCCGGGGGCCGCAGCTGGCCTAGCCACGCCCCCACCTCCGCGCGGCCCTGGCGGAGGGCTAAGGACGCGATGTGATCTCAGCCATGGGGCCCCAGGTAAGACTAGGAACACAAAGGAGGCTGGACTTGGGGGTCTTGCCCCCACAGGAAATCTGGAGCTTCCGGAAGTGACCAGGCCCCCAGGAACTGGCTCGGGGTCCCTCCCCTGAGAACATGGCCCCAGCGCCGTGGACGCTGTGTATTAGAGTGGGCGCGGCCCTGTGGGCGTCGGCCCGGAGGTCCTTGAAAGTGGGCGTGGCCCGGCGGTCCGCGGAGGTGGGCGTGGCCCAGTGGGCACGACCCGGCGGGGTGGGCGTGACCGGGCCGGTGGGCGTGGCCCGAAGCCCCGCAGAGACGGGATGGGTGCGGCCCTGCGGCCCG
>NW_006921761.1:5503656-5519887 GCF_000298275.1 Orycteropus afer afer
TTCCAAGGTAGGGAGGGGGGAGGAGGGGCTCACCTTGTAACTGAGGTACATCAGTAGCATGGTCTCCAGGAAGCTGATTATGGCCACGATGACCTGGAGACAGGAGAGGGGAGGGACCTTTGGGTGGGCGGGGCCGGGGCAGGCTCTCAGCAGGTATTGAGGGGGGTGTGGGGAGTGCCTGGCCCACCCTCCATCATCTGCACCTGGCCTGAGCCAGCCACCACCTTGGCTGAGCTCCCAGGGCCAAGCCCAGATATGAACTCTGGTCCCCCCACCCCAAGGCTACTAACGCCAAGCCTGCTCTAGGCCCTGGGGCTGGGGAGACTGGTGACACTAGACAGCCCTGTGACTCCAGAGCTCGCCCTCCCGGCCCATCTCACCCACCTGCAAGGCCCACAGAGCCATCTTCCTGTCCACCCAGAGGATGGGCGCCCTGCGGAAAGAACAGTGTGAGCTGCAGCCGGGCAGGGTGGTGGCCTGGGTGCCCGTGTTGACTGGGGCCCCCGTGGGGCTGGCTGGAGGGAGCAGGGCTGCAGGCCTTGTGAGTACCCACTTTGACCCAGAACTCAGAGCTGCTGAGCACTGGACACTAGGGAGGGAGTGTGGGCTAAGTCTGGCCTGAGCCCCAGGCGGACCTAGGGGGCATCCCTTTCTGCCTGGGCTCCTGGGACAGGCTCCTAAGGACATCAGTCAGTGCACCTGGTGCTAACAGGTGCTAACCTGTGGTCCTGGTGGCTTCCCAGAGCCTCATCCCCAACAGGCAGGGCCATGGGATGCAAAATGAAACAGGCACGTTCTTGGTACGATGCAGCCTCCACACATACGGAGGTGACAGGAAGACTGACCATTACGGGAAAGAAGTAGACCCACACTCACAGCAGATGCCCGGGTCCCCAGAAAGCCTGATGCTGGAGGTCTGGGGGCAGTGGTCTCCCAGCCTCGGGTCAGTGGAGGCCCCCTGTGCCCAGTCCTGGGGTCAAGACAGGAACCCCAGGCCCTGCAGGGGCTGCTTGGGCAGGAGTTGTGCCTGGGCTCAGAAGCCCCAGCAACCCTCCTCTAAGTTGCAGCCCAGGCAGGAGGTGCCAACACAGCTGGGGGTGTGATAGGAGAGGCCGCCATGCCCCCTGTCTCCCGGGGACGGGGTGACCGGTGACAGGCGAGTGGCCAAACAGCTGGGGTGGCTACCTCAGTGCCTCCTGCTCTATCAGGAGGCTGAGCACCAAGCGAGGGGTGAGGGCGCAGGGAGAAGGGGAGATGAGAAACAGGCCTGGCCCAAAATGGGGGGCACTGGGCTGGGGAGGGTCTTCGAGAGTCTGGGGGAGCAGAGAGTCTCCACAGAGACACGGCCAAGCTTCCGGGGGCCCGTTTGTTGACTGGGATTCCCTGGGGAGCTGAGGCAGCCCTCTGCTTGACTTGGGGACACCCTTTTCCTTGTTAAAAGTGTTATGAACTGAACTGTTAAGGATGACGGGACACCTCGGGAGTGCGCCAGTCCTGTTTAGTCACTGAAGTGTATACCCGCAGACTTGGAGTGGCGCGCTTCATTATGTACCACAATATGTACCACGTATTCATTGTGTACCACAATCCAAAAGTGCAGAACGAGAGAGTGGGACAGCGGCCTGGCCTGGCCTCCTGGGAGACTTCATCCCACAGCTCCTCCCCGCCCACAGCTGGGAGCTTGGGTGACAAACCTGAGGGCCGACGCTGGGTATCAGTCTTAAGTCGCTCCCCGCGAGCCCTCAAGGTTGCATGGCCAAGGGAACAGCCCCGTCCAGGGCTGGCCGTGCAGTCACCATCCTGGGGCAGGGTCCAGGCGTGTTCTCAGGGAGGCCAGGGTGCATAGGCTGGGCCTGGGGCTCTGTCCCCAAGGACTGGGCGGTGTAAAGCCATGCCTGCCCTGTGCAGTGGACTCACCAGTAGAATTCGGAGGACGAACCGTTGAACTTGTACTTCTGCTTGGGGCAGCCCCAGCTGTGGAGAGACATTGGCTGGCATGCGGCAGTTCCTCCCACTGCCACCCCCAGGAGGGAGCCTGTCCAGGGCTGTGGGGCTCAGGAGGGCGGGAGGGAGCACCATTCGCCGTTCACGGCCAACCCCGAGTCTCCAACGGATGTCTCTGCTTTAGCCCCAGAGATCCCCCACGGAGAGGGTCCCTCAGGGAATGGAGGAGGGTCCCTAAAGGTGTGGGGGGCTCTGCTCCACTGGCAGGCAGGGGGAGGAGGACACTCCCACATCGGGGGGGGTCTGGAAGCCCATAGCAGGAGCCTGGTGTCTGGCGGCAGCTGGGGTGCCCTGCCCTGTCAGGTTAAGCTGCTGCCCCGGGCAATAGACAAAGAGACACACACGGCCTCCTGCCAGGCTGGGGGCACATGCCAGGCTGGATGGAGCACATGAGGCAGGGAGAGGGCCTGGCCCCTGGCCCCTGGCCCTGACTCGAAGAAGCAAGTTCCTAAGTCACTGCCAAGAACCAGCCCCTGGAAGCCGGGCTGGGGGCAAGGCGGTGGGGGCCCAGCCAGCACGTGGTGACCCTCCCAGACTGTAACGCACACCAGCGCTACTGGCCAAGACCTCACTGCTCCCAGAATCCCACGGGGACACAGCGTTTGCCTGCCTTTTCTTTCGACTAGTGAACCTTCCCCCAAAGCCTTACTGGAACTGTTGCTGCAAACCTGATGCCCCAAAGGCATGGCTAGGCATCCTCCCATCCATCCGTCCATCTGTCCATCCGTCCACTTGCCCGTCCGCCCGTCCATCCATCCATCCACTACCCACCCACCCATCCATCCGTCCTTCTCCCAATCCATTCTCCCATCCAACATCCATGTACATATGCACCTGCCCTCTCATTCATCCAGCCAATCAAGAACACTAACCCATGACACTCGAAACAGAAATTAAGAAAACCAATCATTTTACAATAACATCTAAAAGAACTAAAGCTCCAGGAATAAATTTTAACCAAAGAGGTGAAAGATCATTATATGGAAACTGTGAGACACGGCTGAAAGAAATGAAGATTAAACCAAACACACCCACTGCTGTGGGATGGATCTTAGAGGACAGAGGGGAACTGCCCACAGGGTCTCCCAGGCTGTCAGTCTGCAGGGAAGCAAAGCCCAAACCACACCCACTGCCATGGAGTCCATTCTGACCCACAGCGCCCCTAGAGGACAGAGTGGAACTGCCCACAGGGTCTCCAAGGCTGTCAATCTTCAGGCAAGCAAAGCCCAAAACACACCCACTGCCAGGGAGTCGATTCCAACTCACAGCGCCCCTAGAGGACAGAGTGGAACTGCCCCAGAGAGTTCCTAAGGCTGTAACCTTTACAGAAGCTGACTGCTTTATCTTTGTCCTACAGACCAAATGCTTAACCATTGTGCCATCAGAACTCCTTAAAATCAAGATTTTATAAATGAAAAGGTGACCTGTGTTCCTGGATTGGAAAACTTAAGAAGTCAACTCTACCCAAAGCAATCTACAGATACAATGCAATTTTTTTTAATCAAAATTAAAATTCCAACCTTCCCCCACCCCCCCAGAAATGGAAAAGCTGATCTTCAAATTTATATGGAATTGCAAGGGGCCCAAAGTAGTCAAAATAATCTCAGGAAAAAATGTAAGAGGACTTATACTTCTCAAATTCAAAGTTGTACAAAGGTACAGTAATCAAAACAGTGTGATACCAGTACAGAACAGACGTGGAGACCAATGCAGTAAAACTGAAAATATAGAAATAAACCCATACACTCATGATCACCTGGTTTTTGGTAAGAGTGCCAAAACACATTCAGCAAGGAACGGATAGTCTCTTCAACAAATGGCACTGGGACGAGTGAGTGTTCACATGCAAAGAACGAAGCTGGACCCTATCTCACAACACACACAAAAGGTACTGCAGAACGGCTCATGCCTAAGCAGGGGAACTCACTCAGAATTCTTAGAAGAACTACGGGGTTAAGTTCCAGGAGCATCTTTTAGGCAGTGGACTCAGGGGGACCCCAAAGTCACGAACAAAAAGAGGAAAAATAAACTGGATTTAATCAGAAACTTCTGGCATCAAAGGACATTCCCAGTGACAGGACATCCTGTAGAAACGGTAGGAAATGTCTGGAAACCACACCTCAGATAAAGGGTTAATATCCAGAGAGCTCTTAACACCGAGCAGCAAAATGGCTAACAACCCAAATGAAAAATGGGCAAAAGATATGAACAGACATTTCTCCAACGGAGATATAAAAATGGCCAATAAGCACACGAAAAGATGCCCATGTCATCAGTCGCCAGGGAAACGCAAGTGGGAACCACGGAGCGACTACTTCCACGTCATCCGTCGCCGCCAGGGAAACCTAAGTGGGAACCACGGAGCGACTGCTTCCACGTCATCAGTCGCCAGGGAAACACAAGAAAGAACCACGGAGCGACCACTTCACATCAGCAGGATGACTGTCATAAAAAATGGCGAAGAGCAAGCATTAGCAAGGAGGCGGGGAGGCTGGGGCACTGGGACACTGCTGGTGGGGATGTAAGGGGTGCGCCTTTGAGGAAGACAGGTTGGCTGCTCTTGAGAAAGATAAGCAGGATTCTGAGCTAGCAGTTCCGCTCCCGGGGATGTCCCCCAAAACTCGAAACCAGAGACTCAAACAGGTCCTAGTCTACCAGTGTTCTGCAGCGCTACTCACAACAGGCCGAAGTGGAGCCAACCCGGGTGCCCATCAGCGGAAGAACGGGTCAATGAAACGTGGTGAGTACACACAATGAAATGCTACCCACTTGTAAAAATGGGACTTCTGATACATGCTACAACACGGAGGAACCTTAAAAACGTGACGCTAAGTGAAATAAGCCAGACATGAGAGGACAAATGTTGTTGTTGTGTGCCGTTGAGTTGGGCCCGACTCACAGCGACCCCTCCTTGGGCTTCCGAGGCAGTATCACTACGGAAGTAGATTGCCCAACCTTCCTTCTGAAGAGTGGCTGGTAGGTTTGAACCGCCAGCCTTCTGATTAGCAGTCAGTGCCTTAGGCATTATGCTACCAGAGCTCCGGAGAGGACAAATACTGCCGCTTCTATGAGACACCAAGAATAGGTCCCTGGAGACAAAGGTTCGTGGGTACCAGGGGTGGGGAAGGGGCCCCGGGGGACGAAAGTGTTCACAGCACCATCGTTTTGCTGGTGCAACACTGCACAACTCAAGCATCTACATACACTGGACAGCGGGAGGGACTGAACAGTCCTCCAGGCTCCTCCAAAGGGAATCCACGGGTAGCAGCCACACGCTTGCACATTGGTGATGCTTGCGGAAGTACATTTGCGCTAAGTATGTCCGCCTGTCCCTGTCAGCCCCTCTCGCAGGCTAGGGACCCCGCGGTTGCCAAGCCCCACCGTCACCCACCATCCGATGCCCTGGTTGGGTTCCTCGAGCAGGACCCGGACGATGTACAGCAGGCACGTGAACAGCTTCAGAGAGAAGTTCAACAGCCGGATCCGCAGGCCTGTGGGAGGAGCCACCAAGGGAGGGGCCGCTGACGGAGGGGGCGGGGCCTCTTCCCAACAGCTGCTCCCTGCGCTCCCCGGGGGCCCAGCCACACGGGGACAGGGTGATGTGGGGGCTGCAGGCCCTGGTGGCAGGTGCTGTGTCACCTCTGATGAGGTGCCATCCCTGTCCCCATCCACAGACCAGGCTTTGAAGATCAGGGCCACAGTGGCCATTCTGTGGTCACTTGCTCCTTGGGGGCAGGACTGGGGGTCTTGCACCTGGCTGGTGGGCTCCGAGCCCACACACATAACCTCCTTGCCCCTGTTCTGCCCCTTGGGAGCATCCAAAGCCTCAAAGCTGGTAAGGTGTGTGCTGGGGCCTGACGGCTGGGAACAGAGGGTGTCCAGCAGGGGGCAGTGGAGCTCTGGGCTCCTCTCTTACAGCCCACTGGTCCAAGGGGGTGAAGCCACACTGGGGGCACCCCACCACCCTGACACAGTGTCCTGCCTGCTCTGCCCAGGCCCCTCAGCCTCTGCCCTGCCCCTGCCTCCGCCTCCCTCTGCACTGACTCGGTGGCCCACCCAGATGTCCTTGTTCCCTGACTCAGAGGCCCACCCGGATGTCCCATTCCCCCTGACTCGGTGGCCTGCCTGGATGTCCTCGCCCCCAGGCTGCTACTCACTAGATCTTTGGTTTTTGATGAAGAATAGTTTGAGCCGTTCCTTGAAGGTGTTCTCGTTGACATAGAACTCCACCTGGACCCTGGAGAAGTAGGAAAGTGGATGTATGGGCTCTGGGGACAGCGAGGGGGTCCAACCAGGAGAGAAACCCAAAGGTGAGACCAGACCAGAAACCCAGGAGCCCCGGATGACAGAGACCAGCCTGGGAAGCCTAATGCCCACGTGTCAGACAGAGCCAACCTCATCGTCAAAGCTGGGGAGGTGTCCTGGGGGCCCAGCCTGGGGCCTCCTGCTACCTGTGCCCAGGCCAGCCATCAAGCTTCAGTGGGCCAGCCATGGGCCTCAGGCTGCTCCGACAGAGTCAGGCATCCCCTCTGGGCCTTGGCCCCCAATTCCAGAGCTGTGTATCTAAGACAGTGTGACAGACCTGCAGTCGCCTGAACCCATGTGCCCGTGTGGCCCTCTGCACGGAGCATCGACCACGATGGGGCCCAAACCCACCTCGGTACTTCCGCACAACGCCCCCAGGCAGCCGGGCAGCCACGCCATCTTGTGGCCCCTGGTTTCTGAGCCCTGAAGCCCCTATTTGGTTGGCTGAGGCAGAGGTTGGCAGGAAGGGGCCCCCCCTCTAGCCAAGGCCAGCTGCTCCCTCCCTCAGCTGTTCCTGGGCCCCACATTCAGTCCCAGACACCAAGTCCCTGTTCCTGTGGCCCTGCCTTGGCCATGTCCCCCTCTGGGTTCCAGACCAGACCACCTGGACTGCATATAAATGCTGGAAACTCCCAGACAGGGCCGGTGGAATGTGTGGGGGTGACAGCCCCACTGCCGACCCTCATCCCAGCAACTCTGTGAAGGGCCATCTGGTCGTGAGGTAACGTGGGGCCTGGGACGGGCAGGCTGGTGGTGCTGCCCCACCTCAGACACTGCCCCTTGCCCCACTGTGCCAGGTGCAGGCTGTACGTGCCATAGAGGTGGGACTCACGTTGATGCCACACAGGACAGAAGGGACATCTCATGAGCCAGGCACAGAAGGAGAGGAAGCACACCCCACCCTAGTCAGCCCCAGGCCTGGGGTGCTGGCTAAGGCACTGTGTACCTGATGCTTAAACCTCTGACCTCCCCATCCATCCAAGCTGTGTCTGCCCCTAATGGGAAAGCCTTAGGGACCCCAGCCATCCTCAAAGGCACTTCTATGGGTAAGACCCCCCAAAACCAGACAGAAGCACTAGTAAGCCCGGGAACTCAGGGCACATGGACCCAGGGCCTTGACCAGAGAGAGACCAGCTCTCAAGGTGGGCACCCTGGCCTCACCCCCTGCCACCAAGGATGGCCAGGGGCCTGGACAGGTTGTCCAAGGGTTGGGTAGCATGGTGTGAGGGGGCATGCCCGTGAGGGGAGCACAGAGCTCCTGAGGCAAACATGCGGCCTGCAGGATGCTGGAGGGCTGCCTGGAGGAGGCAGCGTTGGGGGCCAGGCACCACTGGGTGGGTATCCTAGGCAGCCATGAGCTCATACCTTTCTCTCCCGTCTCACCCCCCCTGCCACCCTCCTCCGGGTGGGGCTCTGGGCAGGGGTTGTGCTATCAATGCCCAGGTGACCATCACTTCCCACCCTGAAAGCCTGAGGCACTGCCTGGTGTGGCCTCCCACGTTCAAAATATTCATTGGCCCCAAGAGTACACGGTGTAGATTGACACCGACGCCGTGGTTAGGGGGACAGGACGCAGCCTCAGGGCCTCGGCCTGAGCCTCAGCCTTTGCCCTACAGTGGCCTCCGTGCTTATAGACTCAAGGCCCAGGAAGAGGTGGGGGTGGCCCTTCCCCCACTGAGGACAGGGCTCAGCCCACGTGCTGGAGGAGGGCTGTCATGGCCGACACGCTGGTCCTGCCTAAGGGCCAGGCTCCTGCAGCCCCAGCGCAGTGGGGTACAGCCCTGAGCCTGTGGTCAGATAAACCCCGGCAAGCCGCCCTTGCCCGGGCTCCCTGGGGCCTCCCGCCTGTCTCCCACCCCCCTCCTGCCCTGCCTGCCCTCCGTCACCCACCCCCGTGGACCCCCACATCTTTCCCCTTGTCCCTGCAGTGGATCATGGATCGTGGCCTGAGAACCAGCTCCTCTCCCTGGCCTGCCTGAGACCCAGCTCAGAGCATGCAAAGACCAGGAGGGACGTGGCCCTGCACTCCCACCTCCCCTGCTATGGCCTGCAAGCTGTCTGCAGCAGCTCCCCAGTGCCCGTGGTCCAAGACGCAGGCACCCCCAGCACGTCTGCTTAAATGTGGGTCCTACCAGGCTTCATGGTGGTTGGGGCGGCAGAGGGGCCCCTGCCCCGGCCCACTGACCACAGCCAAAGAAATGGTGACCCCCTGCACGGCAGGGGCCAGCCTCCAGGGACAGACGGCTGCCTCTCGGCACCTGGGTGGCAGGCTGGATGCCACCGCAACAGCGTGTTTCATGCATAAGGGGGATGTCGCAGTGGCCAGGGCAGCCCCATGTGGGGCAGGCCACGCCAGCTGACCGGCCACGAGGGCTGGAGGCCTGCCTTGCCTGAGAACCAATGTGGCCGCCTGTGCCTTTCATTGTTAATGAGCTGTGGCTGCCTGGGCCTCCAGCGCCCCCACAAAAAGTACATAGAAAAGTATCCATTTATCCTGCAGCAAGTTTGATGGGAGGGAGGAAGAGGGGTGTAACACAGCCCCCCACCGCGGGCAGTGGGGCGTTTAGGGTGATGACATCCTCCCGGATCATGGGACAGTCTGCCCCTGGCAGTCAGGGCCTGAGCTGAGGTCCAGTGTCCTCTGAAAGCCAGGCAGCGGCTCCTGCCCACTAAACCTTCAAGTCCTTGTCCGAGACACGGACAGCCTGCAGGGGAGTGGGAGCGTCAGGATGCCCACCAGGCCTGAGCTCCAAACAGGGCCTGCGGGGTAGAGGAGCCGTGCTTGGGGTCTCCCACAGAGCGAGGCTGACAGTCCGCAAGGTGCCCCGCTGGCCCTCAGCGACAAGCAGACAAGTTCCTGCTGGGTGGCACAGAGCCGCAGGCCCACAGTGGCCAGTCCCAGGTGGCCAAGACCATCATGGGCCACTCGCAGGAACCAGAGCTGGGGAGAGGCTTGGCAGAGAGCCCGACAGCCGTACATGGGAGGGCCCTGGGGTGACAGGAGGCTGCCAGCATGAGGAGGCAAGCGGCAGAGGGGCCCGCTCAGGGCCCCGGCCGTTCACTCGCTTGTCTCTGACAGAGTGCTGCTGTGGCTGCCACTGTCACCTGACTCAGGACGACGCCTGTTCCTGCACTGCCCCGTCATCGACTGAGACAGGACAGCTGTGCCCCACGGGGTGCTCACTGGCAGCCCTGAGGTGCACGGGCCAGAAATCAAGCCCAGGTCTCCTGCACAGAGGCAGTGCTCCTACCCCTGAGCCACGGCCGTTCCCGTCTGACAGGCAGGGACTGGCCGTCGAGGGGGCCAGCACTGGGGCCTGCTCTGCCTGGCGACAATAGTGACACCTGTCAGAGGCACAGCCTCCCGTTCGCACGTGTCCCCTCCCGTCCTCCCTCTCGACATGCACGTGTCCCCCTCCCGTCCTCCCTCTCGACACGCACCCAGTGAGGCCGGAGGGGCACTCTCAGCCCGACACAGCGCCACGCGGGCACACGGTGGGGACACTGCCCGGGCCCAGGGACGAACTGGGGGCAGCCTGAGGCTTGGAGCAGTGGTGCTGGCCTCAACTGCCCCCTCCTGCGTGCTGGCCAGCCCAAGGCTCCAGGCACTTGACCGCCCAGACCCTGGCCCACCAGCCTTGAGTGCCTGGCACCCAGCACAGTCAGCACAGCCCTCCACCTGTCCTCTCCTCCTTGGGGGGCAGGAAGCAGCCCTCAGCTGGGCCCAGGCAGGGGCCCCTTCAAGAACCGTGACAGCCTAGCCTGTGTGGACGGAGGGGCCGGGTGCCCAGTGGGTCGGAGGCAGCCAGCCTCAGGCACTGCTTGGCCCAATCCACCGCTTTCAAGCTGAGCCCAGCGTGTGGCCTGCTGCCAGCCTGCCCCCAGGGCCTGCCGCACCCAGCTGGGCGAGGAGGCACCCTCGTGCTGGCACAGCCAGCTGCCCGGCAGTGAGCTGGCCAGGCCGGGCAGTACAGTCCCTGTGGGCCTGGGGGAGCAGTCTTCCTGGGATTCCTGGCAGCGGTCATGGCACAGGCGGCAGGTGCCCGGAAGTTCCCCAGACCTGGCGTCTGCCCTACAGGCACCCAGTCCCCAGGGCGCGGGCCGGCACAGCGCAGGTCCATCCGTCAGCCCGCAGAAGCCACACTCCCCGGCAGCTGGCGTTCCAGAGCTGGCTCCACAGAGCTGGGCAGCGTGGGGCAGCAGGGAGGAGGTGGTCCTTCTAACCCAGACAGAGCGAATGGCCAGTCCAGGCTCCCCACACTGCTCAGGGAGGACGTCAGACGGCCGAGCCCTGCGGGCGGTGGGCAAGGCTTTCTATCTCCCCGACACTCTCCGCTGCCCCAGGACTTAAGCCTGCAGTGACTGAGGCCTAGGGTGGTTGTGGTACCCCAGCCTGGGGCTCCCACTGCACCTCTGGGACGTGGCTATAGGGAGGCCACGTCCCAAGGGTCAACAGTACCCTGGTGGTGCCATCAGCGACTGGAACATGACCATCGGGGGCCCTGTGAAGCACTTACTGTGACAGGGAGGAGTCCAGGCTGAAATCTTCCACGTGAAGCCTGGGGACAGACGGACACATCAACGCGGACAGAGACAGACAGACAGAGGGACAGCGGGTGCTAGACGGATAATGAAGAGGCTGGGCTCCCCGGACCAGGCCCGGCACGGGCATGCAGAGCTTCCAGGAGGGTCCCTGGCCTGGGGAGGCCGTCCGGCACGCGGGTTGGGGTGCCAAGCCCCAGAAAGCAACAGAGCTACGTGGGGTGCAGCACGTGCATCCACCTGCAACCGTGCCCTGCCGCAGGGGTGACGGCAGAGAGGGTACAACCCCCACCCTCAGCCCAGCACATAAAGATGCCCCGTCTGACAGTATCTGTGACCTGGCACAGTCTCGGGAGGCCTCCCAGCACTAACAGGCACACCATCAGCTCCCTTCATACAGAGGCAACTGACACTCAAGGGTCAGATCTGCTGGCTCACGGCCATGAAGTAGGATGCAGTCAGGGCAACCCTGGGGCCTGCCGACCTTCTCCACAACCCTACCCTACCCACTGCACGCCTGGGCATGGGCGCCCTGCCCCACCCCTCAGCTTCCCAGTGACGAGACAGGACTGGGGGCCATGCTTTTTGGGGACCCAAGCACACACCCTCTAGCCCTACAGATGACCCCGAAAGCCCTGGCCTCAGGCCCTCCCCAACTAGCTGGCAGGAAGCAGGGTAGCAAGTGGGGGCAGCCGGGGCAGGGCCTTCAGGGGCCGGGGCAGGGTAGGGGTTCTGAGAGGCCTGGGCCATCCGCAGCATCTCTGGTTCCACAGAGGACATCGGACGGGCTCTCTCCTTTAACCCTCAAAGCTACCATTTACCCGAAGAGGAAACAGTGGCTCACAGAGCCCCCCAGTTCTCCCAAAGCCACACAGCAGGAAGGGAGAGCTGCCTGCAGAGGTGGGTCTGGGGTCACAGACACATGCCCCCAGCCCAGGGCCAGTTCCCAGGCCTGGTGGGTGAGGCGGGGATGCTAGGCACACACCCTGGGAGGCCCCAGGCTCCTGGCGGGATGAGGGTGCCAGGCTGGGGTCCTCAGGAGCTGCTGGCATGCTCTGCCTGTCCGCTGGGCTCAGGTTCCCTCTCGCGCCTCCCTGAGCTCTGAGCAGAGACAACAGCTGCATGGTGCGTGGTAGGAGCGGGGCAGGACCATGGCCAGAACCGGGGAACCAAGCCCATGTGCTTCCCAGCTGCAGGACCCAGACCCTGCTGAAATGCAGGCCCCGGCGCAGGCCCCTTCCCTGGGCACAGCCTGATCTCCTCCCTTCTGGCACCCTCTCACCCTGAACACAACCCTGACTAAACACCCCCAGCTGTGCGCGGTCTGTGTCCTGTGCTAGGCCTCTGCCCAGGAGTCCTGTGTCCACCTCGCTGGTGACCTGAGTCCAGCGACTGCACACACCCGGGCACAGGGCAGCCTGGGCTGTGTGTGCGAGGCTACCACGCAGGCAGGGAAAGTGGTCGGAGTGCCCCGGGTGAGGGGGTGTCAGACTTCGTTGGCCCTGCAGACCCCAGCTGAGGACTGCAGCGTGCAAGGAGGGCCCTCAGACAGGCCCGCAGTGAGCCAGCCGCGCAGGTGAGCGGCCCCACAGGTGAGCAGCCCCACAGGTGAGCCAGCCTCAAAGGTGAGAGACCTGGTCTGGTGGATCCCAGCCCAGACCCCAGGGGATGCCACAGGCCGGGCCACAGTCACAACACTCAGCTCCTCTCAGCCCACAGCAGCTCCCTCGGCTCGCCCCCGGTCGCCTCCGCTATCCACAACACTCACCACGGGGACACCCCCCGGGCCACCCGTGTCCTCTGGGACCATGGGTGCCCCTGAACCTGTGTCCATTTGTTCACTGAACGTGTTCTGGGGCCAGGAGAGACGTGTCCAGGGAAGACGGGACAGGAAATCGAGTCCCACATGAAGTGATGAGCAGGCGTGACTGGGGCTGAGGGAGCACGGTGGGGCACCCCCAGGAAGATGGGGGGCTGTCAGGGGAGGTGCCCCCTCTGCTCTGCTCCATAGGCGGAGGGCCGGGTGCAGGCCAGGGGACCGTGGCGGAGTTGCAGGCGGAGCACAGCCCCAGGGTGAGGAGGAGGTGGGTGTGAGCTGAGAGGGGGTGGGGTGCTGCACGGGGTGGCGGGCAGAGGGGGTTCGTGTGGGAGCAAGGGAGGTGTGGCCTCGGCGTGGCTGGCGGGTCTGCAGGAGCAGGGCCTGGGTCTGTGGGGGCACTGGGGGCGCACCTCCCTGCAGGTGAACTGCAGTGACGGCGGCAGGAGCTGCCAGTGTGTCGGTGCAGGTGGCAGCCGTAGGGAGGGCCACGGAGCTCGGGACTGGGGACCAGGGAAATGTGTCCCCAGGGGCAGGGGGTGCGGGCAGGCCCCTGGATTGGAGGAGCAGAATGCAGTGTCCAGGGCAGGCGCGCTGATGGGAGGCAGGACGGGCATCCTTGAGAAGGGGGCCACAGGCAGGGCGGGCATCGGGCCGGCAGGTCTCCTCAGAGGGCACGTTGGGACCTGCCCATGCTGTGGGCAGTGGGCCCTTTCTCCGGGGTCAGAAACGCTGCTCCAGAGCCAGGCTCACCAGGACTGTGGAGTTAGGCCCTGAAGGGGAGCCTCTGCTGGGAGCCGCCACCTCTGGGGCGGGGGATTCCAGATTCCACAGGGAACTCGGCCCGCTGCAGGCCCCACCATGCCCCATCGGCTCCACTACAGCCCTGGGGTCCCTTCACCCCTCAGTCCCTGGCCCCGCCCCCTCAACTCCACTATAACTCTGGGGTCCCATCACCCAGGCTTCGCCCCTCCCACCCCACTACGTCCCCGCCCCTCGGCTCCCCTACAGTCCTGGGGTCCCTTCACCCAGGCCCCGCCCCTCCCGCCTACTATGGCCCCGCCCCTCCCGCCTACTATGGCCCCGCCTCCTCCACGGCGCAAGCGGGACAGGGCCTCACTGCACAGAGTGCCGTGCCGAGCCGAGCGGACAGGTCTGGGGCCACGGGCGACTACCATTCTCCAATGACGGCCTCCACTGCCCACCCCCAGGCCCAGCGCCCCCCGTCCCCCCTCTAACCACCAGGGCGCATGGCCACTGACCCCTTCCCAGCTCCCAGAACAGGGACAGGAAAGGAGCAGACAGAGCCAGAGGCCTGCCCCCAGGAGCGCAGGCGGGGCTGGGGGCACCCACGCTGGCGACAGCAGCTGCCAGGTGACGGTGTAGCACGTCAGGGGGCGTCAGGGGGTGGCCGGGAGCGCCTGCCCTGGGGGTGCACTGGGGGCTGGCACCTCCTTCCCCCTGCAGCTCAGGTCCTTGGGGGTAGCGGGGACCCCTTGGCTTTGCTGTCTGCCCAGTAATAGTGAGTCCTGGCTCCTGGTGCTTTGGGGTCGGTGGCCCTGGGCATGGACGGTGGGCAGCTTCGGGGCTGCTGTCTGACACCAGCCACTGGCTCCCTGCCCTGGGCTCTCCTGGTCAGACCATGTCCCTCCAAAGCAAACCCCCGAGGTCCTCCTCTGCTCAGAAACTTGCCCTGGCTCCCTACTGTCCATCCCTCTAGACCCAACCCACAGCTTGAAACTGAGGCTTGGGGAGAGGAGGCTGGGGCAGGGCTTCTCCCTTATCTGGGCTCTGGGAACTGAGGCACCCTGTTCCAGGGCAAAGGCTGCAGGGTGCAGGAGTGGGCCAGAGAAGGCTTCCTGGGGGAGGCGGCCCTGTGCCCTGGCTCCCATGCTGCACTGCAGCCTCGATGCAGCCTGGGCTGGCCCTACTGTCCCTGCGGTGCCTATAGGAAGCCAAGTCCATTGCTCTCCCTGAAGCCTGGGGATCACCACCCCCTACAGCATCCAGGAAGAACAGGGAGAGAGGCCTCTGGTCCCTGGGGTCATGCCAGCCTGCATTAGCTGTGCACATCCGGGACAAGCACTTAACCTGTAGCCTCAAGCTGTCCTCTCTGGCAAATGGGAAGAGCCCAGGAAGCTGCCTCTGGTGTGGTTTAGAGCAGGCGTGGGGGGAGGGGCAGGTGGGGCCGGACAGCCTGCCGCCAGCTGGAAGGGGCCGGCAAGAGGCTCCCCACACCCTCGGTGCGGCCATCTGTTAGGCCGTGTCCCCTGCAAACTGTCCACACACTCAGTGTATACTCACACACTGTACTCATGCACACTCACGCACACGTACAGAGGCGCAGGCACTACGGCACACTCTCACACCCACACACTCCGGTGCACACACCCCGCTCTGGCCCCCCATTGTGCCCTTGGCCTGGGGGGCCCTGCCCGTCTCCCCACTCCCGGGACGCTCTGCTCTCTCCCAGCCTGGTTTCCTGCCCCCGGCTCGGCCCGCACCGGGGGTCGGTCTGATTCATTCCTTTCCCCCGCAGCACCGTGAGCTGCTCTTGGCAGGAACACACGCTCACAAGGTGCTGGCTTGGTACTGCTGCAGGCCGGGCCTCAGTGTCCTCACCCATGGAATGGGGTGCTGGTCTCGCTCTGCTCTCGCAGGACAGAAGCCGAGGGCCAGGAGAGCCAGGGAGGGCACAGCACTGCCACCTGCAGCCCAGGCCGGCCCCCACCCTGGCTGCAGCACAGGTCTCTGGGCCCCGGCCACCACCCGCACCAGGTGCTGCCCTGGGGCCCCTCCCCCCTGGACCAGGTGCTGCCCTGGGGCAGCCCCCAGGCAGGCTCCGCCGGACACAGGACCCTCACAGAAGGCTGCCCCAGCACACACACCCAGCCCCAGTCTGCCGTGTGGCCTTGGCGAGTTCCTCGACCTCTCTGGACCTCTCACTGCTCCCCTTTTAAGTGGGCCCACCAGGCCTGCCTCCCTCCAGTGGCCCCTGGAACCACCATGTGAGGGATTTCTGACGGCACGGCGCCTGTCCCCTCCTCCTCTTCCTCCCTGTCCTACCTGCAGACCCTCTGTGACTTTCAGTTTCTTGGGGGGAGTGCCACAGGCTCCCCCAGGCTGGCAGGAGACACAGCGGGAGGCCGGGCAGCTTGGGTGGGGGTTACGGGGAGGCCGCCGTCCTCTGCCCCCATAGGCTGCAGGCGGCGGCAGGTGCAGCGGCGCAGGAAAGCGAAGCGGCCCGGGGACGCCCAGCTCTTCCCGCCAGCGCGCCGCATGCC
The DNA here is from genome assembly GCF_000298275.1 of Orycteropus afer afer. NCBI lineage: Eukaryota > Metazoa > Chordata > Mammalia > Tubulidentata > Orycteropodidae > Orycteropus > Orycteropus afer. The sequence goes on from NW_006921761.1 coordinate 5,519,608, forward strand.
CCCGCCCGTTCGCCGGCTGCGCTCTGGAGCCCCCTTCCGCCGCCGCGCCCCTACCTCTGGCCCACGTCGCTGCCCACCGAGCCCCCGCCGCGCGCCGGCAGCAACGGGCTCAACCCGTGCGGCTCCTCCGGGCCCGCGGCGCCGGCTGGGACGCCCCCCGGGCCCGCCTTGCCCTCGGACGGCGAGCGCGGCAGCTTGGCCCGCGCCATCCTGCCGGAGGGAGCGCTCCGCGCGGCTGCTGGAGGCGGGTCGGTGGCCCTGGGCATGGACGGTGGGCAGC
>NW_006921761.1:5520952-5531800 GCF_000298275.1 Orycteropus afer afer
CCCCTTCCCCACCACCTGTCCTGCCTCTGGACACCCCCCCCCATCAAAACTCTCAGGACAGAGGTTGGGGGCAAGTGTTTATTGGGGCTCCAGATCCCACCAGGGATGAAGCAGCCATTGTGCACGGGGTGCCATCTGTGTGGATACCCCACCCAGCAGGAGGCATGCGTTGCCTCATTGAATACTTAGGAAGCAGCCCAGGGCTGTGGTTGGCCAACTGGGGAAACTGAGGCACAGAGAGAGGAGGCATAGCATCTGAGACAGGAAGGGGCAGAACAAAAATGGACTCCACCCTGGGCCCCTGACTGCCACAGCACGGCTTCTTGCCCTCCCTTGTGACCAGCAGGCTCCCAGCTCAGGAAGGGGTATCTCGCCAGGGTCACGCCCCACTCTGCCCATGAGGCTTTAAGACTTCACCATCCATCCTCAGTATCTGCCCAGGCCATCAGGGTCCTGCTGACCAGCCCAGACCCGGACACCACTGAGAGTGTCCACCCACTCACTGGGCCATCCGTTTGCACACTCCCTGCCCCCACTATGACCCAGTGAGCACCTGGGGCCTGGGCTATGGAAGCTGCAGAAAGAAGTGGGTCTCAGTACCCCAGAGAGTAGCAACTCATCCCCCACCCCAGACTTGCACCACGAGAGTCTTGGAGACTGGGCTGCACCGTCCCAGGGCCTCACCGTCCCAGGGCCTCACCGTCCCAGGGCCTCAGGGTACCACTGCAGAACGGGACTGAGCCCCAGGCCTTGATGCATGGGGAGAGCAGACACGCCTTGACTTGCACAAGCGGCCTCCCAGCCTGCAGCCCTCAACCAAGGGAAGCTGAGGCACACATAGCCTGGTGCCCCGCACTCAGGGAACGACCAGCTCACTGGTGCTCCCAGTACCTGCCCAGACTCTCTCCAGGGTTCTCATGTGGGAACGTCCCATCAAAGACTTCAGGCTGGGCAAACATGAAACACGTACCTCCTTGGCCCTCATCTCAGGCCCCCACCTTCCTGTCCACGTTGTGCTGTGGTGGCCTGCATGGCGCTGTGGGGCTGAAGCGGTGCCCCTTGTATTTCCAGTCCCAGCAGGATCACCTGTCTTCCGGGCTGAGAGTAGGAGGGAAGACCTGGCCATCTAATTCTGGAAACAGCCCACGAGCCCCTGCGGAACCTTGTCCTCTACGGTGCTGAAGGTGAGCCCGTGAGGGTGGGAGGCGCCGCAGCAGGGACTGTCGGTGCCATCGAGTCAGCTCCGACTCAGTGACCCCACCTACAACCAAACAAAACGCTGCCGGGTCCTGCACCAGCCTCACGGTCCCTGCTGTGCTTGAGACCACTGTCGCAGCCACCGTGTCAGTCTGTCTCATCGAGGGTCTTCCTCTTTTTCGGCCGACACTGCTTTACAGAGCATGATGTCCTCCTCCAGGGGCTGGGCCCTTCTGACCACATGACCACGGTGTGTGAGATGAACTCTGGCCATTCTCACTGCTAAGAAGCGTTCTGGTTGGGCCGCCTTCAAGACAGATGTGTCCGTCCTTCTGGCAGTCCCTGGCACTGTCGGCATTCTTCGCCAGCACCACAACTCAAAGGCATCAATTCTTCTTCAGTCTAGGATCCTTATTCATTGTCCAGCTCTCACATGCACAGGAGGTGACTAAAAATGCCATGGCTCGATGTGTGCAGTGAATGACCTGGTCTGGCTTTTCTAGCCATAGTCTTAGAACTCCCACCAGATGACTGGGTGGGACCACACAAATAAGTGTGTAGAACTCTGATGTTGGCATCAGTCACTTTTGTCACTCTGCCAGGCTGAAAATGGGCCATTCTAGAGGCAGAAAGGGGATCTCAGTGCCATCAGGAGAGCAGCTGGAGGTGAAGTGGAGGGTGTCCTTAGACCTGAGATCCCTGCACTGGACCTCCCTGGCAGAGATGCCCGGCAGAGAGAGAAGCCTGGCAGAGAGAGAGCCTGGCAGAGAGAGAGAGCCTGGCAGAGGCAGTCACAGTGGAACTAAGAGAGGCAGGCTTACCTGGCCCACAGAGTGAGAGAGCCGAGTGTTCTTGGGCAGCAGGCTTGGTGACGGAGTGGGGTGCACCGAGGTGTACCTTTTGGTGACGGAGTGGGGTGCATCTGGGTGTACCTACTGGCAGAGCTGAAAGTGCTTTCTAACACTTGCCCAAGCAGGGCAAAGGCCAGGCTGAGAGGCCAAGGGCCGGAGAGGTGTGTCTGAGGGCTTAGCAGAGGGGAGACTGTCCTGATGGAAGAACTATATCCCAAGCCTGTTCCTGGACCCACATTGTAACCTGTTCCTACCCTATTAGACCCCATAATTGTGAGTACTGCTGTGAGTTCTGTGCAGCCATTGCAACAAATTATCGAACCAGCAGAGAAGTAGGGAGGGACGGTGGGTGTCAGAATCGGTGAAAGGCTGGAGGGTGGCGGCCTGTCCGGCCTCACGGGAGTAAGCCTTGGGCTGTTGATGGTGATTCTTCTTCCTCTTGTGAAGTTAGAGGAGGTTAGAAGATGCCAATCCCATGCCCTTTTTGCAGTTGGCATCAGAAGTGGGGTTCTTTGCAAAGGCTCCAGACTCATAGAAGCATGGGACTTTGTAAGAGAAAGAAGGAAGGGGCCTGGGAAGTGACACTTTTGATTGTCAGATGGTTACTTTGGCTATTGTTACCTGTAATGGCTGAATATAGGGACACATATATGCTGCAGCTGAGGGGAGAAAGGCCTGGGGCAAGAGCCAGGCCTATTCAAGGAGATACTGATCCTGAGGCCAGGGCTTTGGTTACACCCACCAAGCCCAAGGCCATGTCACAGAATGGGAAGACAACCAAGGTGAAGAGATGGACCTGGAGTGTTTTGAAGGCATTTTGGAGTGTGTTTGTCTGAATGTACTACGGCTATGGATTGTTCTTACCTGGCTGTAGATGAGAAATGAATATGGGGTGTGGGTAACACAGCATGTAAGTCTGCCTTCAGCCAACACTTGATTAGATATGTAAAAAGGGAAAATAGAATTTGTCCAGAAGAAACACAGACTTTTGTTTCAAGCCCTGGTGTAGTTCAGGGAGTTTAGGTAGAAACTCTGAGCCCCATCCAGGACCCTCAGAGTGAGGAAATTTGCCAATGAAAAGACACTGAGACCCACCCAGATCTGCTGAGAGAACAGAAAGTTGGCATTGGAAAGAAGGACCAGCAAAAAAAAAAAAAAAAAAAAAAAAAATTACTGCTAACCAGAAGGCTGGCAATTCAAACCCACCAGCCACTCCCTGGAAGGAAAGTTTGGCAATATACTTCCGTAGTGATACCACCTCAGAAACCCAAGGAAGGGTCGCTATGAGTCAGATCCGACTCCACAGCAGTGAGTTTGGTTTTTGGTTTTTTTGAATTTCAAGCAGGTTAGCTTTGGGTGCATCCAGGCAGGAAAGTCGTGGCCCTTGAGAGAAACCCCTTCCAGGGCTGGAAGTTAAAGGGAGCCGGTGAGTAGCAGGTTTGTAATGTGCTTGATTGTGACCACCTGGGTCCACTTGAAAAGTGGAAATGGGGGAAGCACAGCAGTGAAGAAATGGTCTGAGTTTGGTCCTCTTTGACCTAGGCCACGGAGGCTAGGAATGAAGTGAGGGGAAGAGTGTGACTCCCAAGCTTGCATCTGGTACCCGTGACCTAGCTGGGATGGTTAGGGTTGAGCTGACCAGAACCCAACCCAATGAAGATGATGTTTGACACTGAACTGGTGCTAAGTTGCTGCAATTTGATGGCTTGTGCTGGGCTGGACTTTGCTTATGGATGCAGATGCTCAGAAGTTCCCACAGGGACAGAGGACTCTTTAGAGAAAGGAATATGCTTGTCCCCTCAGAGTGCTGCTGTGATAAGGATGGACAAAGTAGAGATTGGCTATTTAAAATGACCTCTCATCTGTCAGTGTGTCTACTGTGGTGCTTTGTGTGTTGCTATGAGGCTAGAGGTTATGCCACGGGTATTTCAAATACCAGCAGGGTCACCCATGGGGGACAGGTTTCAGCAGAGCTTCCAGACTAAGACAGACTTGGAAGAAGGAAGAGGTCACCCTCTTCTCAAAGAATTTGCCACTGAAAACCTTATGAATAGCAGTGAAACACTGTCTGGTATATTACTGGAAAACTTAATGACTACTCTGAAACACTGTCTGATATAGTGCTGGAAGACAAGCCCCTCAGGTCGGAAGGCACTCAAAATACGACTGGGGAAGAGCCGCCTCCTCAGAGTGGAGCCGACCCTAATGATGTGGAGGGATAAAGCTTTCGGGACCTCCATTTGCTGACGTGGAACAACTCAAAATGGGAAGAAACGGCTGCAAACATCCATTAATAATCAGAACGTGGAATGTACAAAGTATGAATCTAGGAAAATTGGAAGTTGTCAAAAATGAAATGGAACGCATAAAGACTGATATCCTAGGCATTAGTGAGCTAAAATGAACTGTTTTTGCCATTTTGAATCAGATAACCATATGATCTACTATGCCGGGAATGACAAATTGAAGAGAAATGACATGGTATTCATTGTCACAAAGAAAGTTTCAAGATCTAGCCTGAAGTACAATGCTGTCAGTGATAGGGTAATACCCATACGCCTAAAAGGAAGACCAGCTGATACTACTATTAATCAAATTTATGCACCAACAACCAAAGCCAAAGGTGATGAAATTGAAGATTTCTAGCAACTTCTGCAGTCCGAAATTGACCAAACATGCAATCAAGGTATGTTGATTATTACTGGTGATTGGAATGTGAAAGTTGGAAACAAAGAAGAATCACCAGTAGTTGGAAAATACGGCCTTGGTGGTCGAAATGACACTGGAGATCGCACGACAGAATTTTGCAAAACCAACAGCTTATTCACTGCAAATACCTTTTTTTTAACAATACAAACAGTGGCTATACACATAGACCTCAGCAGATGGAGTACACAGGAATCAGATCATCTATATCTGTGCAAGGAGGCAGTGGAGAAGCTCAACATCTTCAGCCAAGACAGGGCCAGGAGCAGATTGTGAAATGGACCATCAACTGCTCATGTGCAAGTTCAAGCTCAAGCTGAAGACAAGTCCACAAGAGCCAAAATATGACCTTAACTATATCCCACCTGAATTTAGAGACCATCTGAAGAACTGATTTGACACATTGAATACCAATGATCAAAAACCAGAGGAATTGTGGGATGACATCAAGAACATTATCCATGAAGAAAGCAAAGGTCATTAAAAAGACAGAAAAGGAAGAAAAGACCAAAATGGATATCAGAAGAGACTGAAACTTGCCCTTGAGAGGAGAGTAGCTAAAGCAAATGGAAGAAATGACAAGATCAAAGAGCTGAACAGAAGATTTCAAAGAGCAGCTCGAGAAGACAAAGTCAGTTATTATAATGAAATGTGCAAAGACCTGGAGTTAGAAGACCAAAAGGGAAGAACATGCTTGGCATTTCTCAAGCTGAAAGAACTGAAGAAAAAATTCAACCTTCGAGTTGCAATACTGAAGGATTCTATGGGCAAAATATTGAATGATGCAGAAAGCATCAAAAGAAGATGGAAGGAATACACAGAGTCACTGTACCAAAAAATATTGGTCAATGTTCATCCATTTCAGGAGGTGGGATATGATTAAGAATCGATGGTACTGAAGGAAGAAGCCAAAGCTGCACGGAAGGAACTGGCAAAAACAAGGTCCAGGAATTGATGGAAAACCCACTGAGATGTTTCAACAAACAGATGCCATGCTGGAGGCACTCACTCATCTATGCCAAAAAATTTGGAAGACAGCTACTTGGCCAACTGACTGGAAGAGATTAATATTTGTGCTCATTAATAATAGAAAACTACCCAGAAAGTATCACTGTCTGTGCATATGTGCAAGCAGAGCTCCACACAACTCCAGGGCGCACTGTGCACACTGCGACCAGCCACCCCCTTCCTGCGCCTGCAGTGCCCAGAGAACGAGCCACGTCGGGATGCATTCCCACCAAGACCGCCGTCAGCTCGGGGAGGAGTGGAGGAGGCCAGGGGAAAGGGTAGTAAGGCTGTGTGTCAGCTTGGCTGGGCTGTGGCTCTGAGTGTCTGGGCAGCGGTCGTAGGTATTTCCCATCATGGGCTTGTAATCACTTCCGTGGTGAAATCTGCTCTGAGCAGCGGAAGGGGAGCTACCTTTGGGGTGTGGCTTTTTCCGGTCTACAGGGAGAAGCTGAGAGAAAGGCCCCGAGCTCTTTTGGTACCTCGGGACGCTGCACTCGTCGGGCCTCCACCTCCAGTTCCTGGACTTGCACCAGTGGCCGCTGCGTTGCCTGCTGATCTGGGATTGTGCCATTTTCCCTGCTGATCTTGGGTCTGTCGGCCGCAGCGTCCAGCAGCTGAGTGAGTTAGGAGACGCCGCCAGCTCCACTGGGCCAGGAACAAGAGGCAGAGAGCTAAAGCCCAAGGTTGAGGGGCCTTCACTCAGCTCCTAGAGCCGGCACTCTGACTCAGGACTTCTAGCCTCCTGACTGTGAGAGAATAAATTCCTGTTTGTTAAAGCCATCCACTCGGGGTGTTTCATTCTAGCACCACAAGAGAACCGAGACAGAGGGGGTCCCAGGTGGCACCCCCATTCCCTGAGCAACCACAGGGGCTTGACAGCCCACGTAGCCTGCTCACACGAGCCCCAAATGGCAACATCTTGGGAAGGCGCTGGACAGCTGGCCTGCAAGGATGGGGTGCTTCCTTTTTCCTCTCCTGATTTCTGAGGTGCAGTTGATCTACATGTACGGATGGAGGCTGATGTCTAGGAGCAGGGCTAGGTGATGACAGAAACGTGTCAATATTTTGTGTGGTGTGATCTGATTTGAGAAATATCAGCTGTCATCAAAAGCATGAGTAACAAAGACAAAAATAAGTCTGCTGGGCTTCATCCAAATTAAAAATGCTGCATCAAAGGACTATACCAGCAGGGTGAACAGATAACTGTAGAACAACAGAAAGTGTTTGGGGACCATTTATCTGATAAGGGGTTTGTGCCCAACATATATAAAGAACGCCTACAACTCAACAACAAAAGGGCAAATAACCTAATTTTAAAATAGACAAGGGAGGTGAACAGATGTTTTACCAAAGAAGATACATCATTGAGTGGCCAACAAGCACGTGAGAAGACGCCCGCTGCATCAGTCAGTAAAACCAGCTGCTGCTGAGTCAATTCTGACTTGCCAATCAAGCCACAGTGTGTGAATGACTTCGAACAGAAGGATGAGCTCAAAGCCCATTGCAAAAATGGCAAGGAGGCCACATGTTCTGACCTCCTCTAACCCTACAAGAGGAAGACAGGATTACCAGCAGTAACCCAAGGCCTATTCCTACAAGGCCAGACATTCTGCCTCCCTCCAGCCCTTTCTCCAACCGTTCCTCCCAAAGCACCCACCACCTCTCTCCTGGGTTCGATAATTCGCTGCAGTGGCCACACAGAGCTCACAGATTATGGGGTTTATTAGGGAAGCACCACAGGCTACAATTCAAGTTCAGGGAAAATGCTCAGTCTCTCTCCCAGCCCACCGTCCCTCAGCCAACAGTCTCTCACAGTCTCTTTCCCAGCAGTGCTGGTCCCTCGGTGTCTCACTCAGCAATGCGTGTCTCTTGCGTCTCTTTCCCAGCAGCACATGTCTCTTTCAGGGGCGCGTGTCTCTTTTGGCAGCACGTCTTCCTCCATCAGCAGTCAGAGAGAGTTCTGCCTCTAGGAGGCCTCCTTTTGAGCTTGGCAGAGTGGTCAAACTAGCCAATCACAGCATCAGAACTCTAAGCACCTGAGAGAAAGTGGTCACCTCCCAGAACATTGTATTGTGCCACGCCCAACAGAAATGCTCCAGGTGGACACCTTCAGCAATCAGGAGCTCCTCAGTTGCTCATAGAAAATCCCACCTTGGAGTTTACAAAGACTTATGGGTAGAAAAGCCTCACAAAGTAATTTACTACGCTGCACCCATCCCCGTGAGGCGGACGGAGGTCAGACATACCCAGAACGCTGTTCCCCAAGCAGCTCCATCACCCCATCTCCAGCACAAGCCACTCTCCCTCCCCTCAGCCCTCTTCCTTCCCCCCTTTGGGTTTGGCTCACAGACTTCACAAAGTGTGCTTGCAGTTAAGTGGTTCATTGAGGAAGTAATAAGGCACAACTCGAGGTCGGAATCAGGAAACATGTGGGCAGTCTCCCTTCCTCAGTGCAGGCTTCCTCAGTCCCCTCAGCCATGCAGGGCTCCTCCGGGCCTCCTCAGAACAGGCCCTCTCCGCCAGCCACACGTCATTGCCGGCTCTGCTGCTGGACCCCTCTGGGCCTGTTGCTGTCCCCGGTGTTTGAGCCCTTGCCCTGTGTTACAGTTCTTTTAGGAGGTTCCTTGTCTCCTCTCTCTTCCTGCTGCTTCTCTCTCCTTTTCTCCTTCTGCCTCTCTTCCTGCTTCTTTCTGTCTGAAAAACCTCTGTGGTGTTAGCAGTTTAAATACACAAACTCCTGGTCACTTTCAAAGCATGGCACTCTCACCAGCACCACAAGCTGACCAATCCCCACAATAGGCCACAGATGCTTCATTTGCATAGTAGGCTACAGGCACCTCATTTCCTTACTTTATTGACCAATCACAGGGTAGGCTACAGCCCAGGATCAATCAGAAAATACCAAACCCAGGTTATTTACAGCCCACCTAGGAAATGCCAGTCAGCCTGGACAAAAGCAATGAACCCTCTGGGGTCGAAAACAAAGGTAGCTGCTCAGGGCTCAGGGGAAAGCTGTCTCAAGCTGCTTTTCCAAAGAACACAGGCAGAAGGTCACCTGAAGGAGTTCGTGTCACCACACAGTCAGAGACCACAGCACACTCACTGGGATGGCTATTCCCAGAAAATACCAAGTCCTGGCTAGTGTCTCAGCTCTCTAGTCCTGCTATCACAGAAATACCACAGTGGGTGTTTTTGACAAACAGAAATGCATTCTCTCACAGTTCAGGAGGCTAGAAGTCCAAATTCAAGGCCCCAGCTCTAGTGGAAGGCTCTCTCTCTCTGTTGGCTCTGAGGGAAGGTCCTTGTCTCCTTTCAGCATCTGTGGGCCTGGCATTCCTTGGAGGTCTCCATGTGTCTTGGCACCAGTCTTCTTCTGGGTCTAGGAGGTTCTCAGCGCAGGGACCCCGGGTCTAAAGGATGCACTCTTCTCTCTTGGTGGAGGTAGGCCCCCCTTTCCCTGCTCCCCTCTCTCTCCTTTTATTTCTTGTCAGATAAAAGGTGGTGCAGGCTGCATCCCAGGGACCCTCCCCTTACATGGGATCAGGGCTGTGACCCCAGTAACGGTGTTGCATTGCACCGTAATTGCCTTGCAGCTGACTGGCGGATCATATCATGGGGGTGATTACGTCATTACAGAACTGCCAAACTGAGACAGGCAGGGAACACGTAGGCAGGAAGCGAAGCATAGGTTCAGCTGAGTTAGTAGGAAACCCAGAGACCAAGATTAGACGAGGGCGCCAGTCTGGTTGGCGATGTTTTGTAGCTGCCATTCTTGGGAGGCTAGCATTTCCTAAAGCTGTTTCTCTTTAGTTAGAAATTTACCCTGAAGCATGTAGAGAGGTAAGCTGTGTGCCCCCAGCATCCCCCCCCCAGGCTTCACCCCCTCCCATAATAAGTTCAGCTCCACCAAAAAAACTCTACCATCAACTCGATTCTGACTCAGCGACCCCCTTTGGGTTTCCGAGGTGGTAAATCTTTACGGAAGTAGACTGCCCAATCTTCCCTTTGCAGAGTGGCTGGCGGGCTTGAACTGGCAGCCTTCTGGTTACAGTAAAATGCCTTAGGCACTGAGCCAGCAGAGCTCCTCAAGGTCAGCTCTACGAACTGAAAAACTTTGGCCAAGGAACTAAAAATAAGAGAAGTGATGCAAACTGGGTCATCGGTTTCCAGACGGACCCCTAAGACAAGCAAAGGTCTGCCACCAACTTCCTGGCCAAGACCTGGCCCGGCCCCTTATGTAGCTGCTTTCTCAGAATTTTAACAAGTCTGTACAACTTCTTCATCCTTCGCTGAAACATAAAAGCTCCCTGAGCCCTAGCTCTTTGAGAACCTGTTCTCGCTGTCTCCTTTCTTGCTGCAAGAAATAAAACCCACCTGACTCATCCGCCCATCTCTCTCTCTCATTCTTGTTTGAAAAAAAGCAGCAAAGCCATTGCATTTGGTTACAAACTAGTGGCACCTCTGCTGGAACTTGGGGGGTCTTCCCCTAAGTCCAAGGCAGGAAAAACCCACCCTGAAGTCACAGACTCCTCCCCGACAAACGAGTGACATGGCCACCTGCACTGCTTCGAGTTCAGCTTCTTCTTCAATGGGCGAATCTGCCGATTTGGCGTGACAAGAATGAGGCTGGATCTTCTGTCTGTCTGGCTCTGGTTTTGTCCGTTTGTCTTCGTCACTGGTTTGGGTACCTTCAGGTACTTGGGGAGAGGCTTAGAGATGGAACTTCTCCCCAAGGCTGTTCAGTCTCCTAAGACTGAACAAGTCAGCTTTGGCCCAATTTGGTTCCTGCGTTGAGGGTGACAGCACCTGGGATTCGAGCAGGGATTTTGAGAGGGTGCCCCAGCGGGCAATCGTCTGTGTCTCGCGGTCTCACGAGCTGTGTATGCCTGTGCTGCTCTTTGCGTGAAGAGGGGCTCAGGTGGTGGAAAGGAGTACGCACCATCCCGGGCAGTCTGAGCATCCCCTCCAGTGTTGACGCCTAGAGTTACACAGCAGACCCTCCGGTGTTGACGCCTAGACTTACACGGCAGACCCTCCGGTGTTGACGCCTAGACTTACACGGCAGACCCTCCGGTGTTGACGCCTA
>NW_006921761.1:5532045-5544079 GCF_000298275.1 Orycteropus afer afer
CTAGACTTACACGGCAGACCCTCCGGTGTTGACGCCTCGACTTACAGGGCAGACCCTCTGGTGTTGATGCCTCGACTTAGACAGAAGAGGTTGTGGAAGATCCTAGAAAGCCAGCCCTGGAGGAAGAGGTGGAGGATTGCACGGTGTGCTGTCCTTGATCCAAGACTTATATTGCATGGCCCAGGACTTGGTAGGGGCCTTCTACCAGAAGTCACTGCTGCATTCAGGGAAACAGACTCTCAGTCAAAGAAGGAAGGAGATTTAGTTTGTGTTAAAAGTTGTGGAATCAGACCTTTAACTAAACATTGCTCAGAAACCTCAAATAGCACAAAGTATTAAAGGGGCAATTTTACAAGGAAATAAAACGGGGGACCAGCCAAGCACCCCAAGAGTCCCCTTCTCTTAAGTTTGTAGTTGGAGTGGTGGAGGAAAAGGGAAAACCCAAATTAAATTTTCCCCCGTTAAAAACTAAACCCCAGGTAACAGCAATTTTTTTAGAGAATTTGAAGAAGAAAATTCAAAAAAAGAAAACAACATCCACCATTTAAAACAAGAGCCAGTTACTGCCAGGCTGATGCCAACTGTGTGAGGCCCTGGCTGACCCGGCGGCAAGCACCGCGTGGAGAGAGTATTTGAAACGTGGGAAATCAGCCCCGGATTCCTGAGGAGCCCCTCGCCGGAGACGGGGCCGGAGAACAGCTCCCTGAATTTTAACCCATCTCCAGTCAGGTCTGTTTGGCAAAGGAGAAGAGTGAGACCGCTCGTCATCTGAGGATCTAAACGAGAACAGTCGTCCTCTGCAGCGCGACTTGGCCCCAGTGCCGAGCCGGGACCCAGAGACGTGGCCCAGAAATGGCGCGTTCATTCCAGTACTGTGTCGCAGCTGGCTTTGCTTTGTGAGGGGCGGGAAGAATTTGGGGAAATTCCGTGCGTGCAGGTTCTCGTGGTCCTCTGTCAGGATGAAGGTTTCTGAGGTAAGTGCGGGAAGAAGTGTCAGGAAGGGGAAATTCCTTTTGTGTCCACCACAACTTATGACCCCGACATTACGGAATCCCACCCCGCTTCCGCCTGCACACCCACTGCCCTGTCCTGAGAACGTTCCGGGGCTGGCTCCAACGTGAGCCCTTCTCTGCTGGCACAAGCCCTTCCGCCTCCAGCCACGGTGCCTCCTGCATCAGCACCAACTCTCATCACTGGCCCAGGAACGTCTTGGGTGACTCCGTCCAAGGGGCTATCTCCTTCCCCAGTGGCCTTCTGACCTCAAACGTCCACCCTCGTCTCCCTACAGAAGGAAAACGATTCCCTCTGAGAGAGGTTGCGGATGGGCTGGGAGGAGTCACCCGGGCGCATGGTCCTTTTTCTGTTTCCGACGTAACCACAGGTAAAGAAAGGTGAGGCTGTTGCTCGGAAGACCCAGATACGTCCAGAGAGGAGTTTGTTAAACTAAAGCCTAAATGTTAATCTGAATGATGCAGTCACTATTTTAACCATCTGCTGTGCCCCCGATGAAAAGACGTGGATTATAACCAAGGCAGGAGAGCTGGCGGACATGTTTGTCCAAACCCCCAAAGTGCAGTGTATGGGCCGGGAGGGGAAGCGACCCCAGAGACAGGCCCTCAGTGGGATTATGAAGACGGGATGCTCAGGCAAAGGTGAAACATTTACCAACTTGTCTGGTGGGAGGAATAAAGGAATGCACTCAGCAGCCTGTTAGTTCTGACCAGGTCAGGAGCTAACCGCAGAGAAAGGGGAAGCCCTGCTGATTTCCTTGACAGGCTCACGGAAGCCTTCAGAGAGCACGTCAGGGCCGACCCAGGATCACCTGAGTCGCCCGCCCTGGTGGCAAAGCATTCCATCCCTCAAAGTGTTCCACATCAGACAGAAGCTGCAGAGACTGGAGGCAGGCCCCCATCTCCAATCTCCTGGCTGGTAGAGGAGGCCTTAGGGACCATAACAGCAGAGATAAAAGAGGCTAAAAAGTATAGAAGACCAGAGAAAAATGCCCAACTGCTAGCTATAGGAACACAAGGTCCACCTCAAGTTAGCCGCTAGGACCCAGAAGACCCAGACCAGGGCAGAGAAGAAAACTCCTCAAACATGGCCAGCATGGCAACCAGTGAAGCTGGGCCCAGACAAGGCACCCGCGGCGGACAAAGAGCCTCGGAGGTGGGGCCGCCCCAGCCGCCCTCAGACGTAGCAGCAGGGAGGCCTGCTCGAGAGCCCTCAGAGCTGCTTGCCGGACTCTCTGGGTGAGATGCCTAGAGGACTGCTCGGCTCCTGTGAGGCAGTCTACAGCCATCAGCAGGGTGGAACTTGGCATTACTATTGACGTGGCTGTAACAAACCAAACTCACTCCCACTGAGTCGATTCCGACTCACAGCGACCCCTCCTTGGGTTTCCAAGGCGGTATCACTACGGAAGCAGATTGCCCAACCTTCCTTCCGAAGAGTGGCTGGGGGTTTTAACCGCCAGCCTCCTGGTTAGCAGTCACATGCCTCAGGCACTATGCCACCAGAGCTCGTGGTCACTAGGAACACAAATTTCTTGTTGACAGAGGCGCCTCCTTCTCTGTCTTAAATTGATGCTGAGGTACGATCTCTGGTTGTGATTGTCCAATGACTGGAATTTCAGGCCGGCTTCCTCCCTATCCTGTGAAATGGCACCATATACTTACCCATTCTCTGCTGTATGTCCCAGCGTTCCCTGTCCTACTTTGAGGAAGGGACTTATTAACTGAGTTCGGAACATCTGTGTATTTATCAGGGGACCAAATCACTATTCACATAGATAAGACTCTTAGTGAATCCATCTCAGCCCAAAGACCTACCCCAGCCACCACCACATACACCAGCTGTAGTCAGTGCTGTGGTGTGGGAGACTGACCAACCAGAAAAAGCTAAAACCATAGCCCCCCAAAATCCCACCAGACCCAGCAATCCCGTTACTAGGTATAGATCCTAAAGGAGAGAGAGCCAGGACAAGAACAGATACATGCACACCCACGTTCATCACAGCACTATTCACGATAGCAAAGAGATGGAAACAACCTAGATCCCCATCAGCAGGAGAATGGATAACAAACTATGGTACGTACACACAACGGAATACTATGAAACCCTAAAGAATAACATATAAACTGTCAATGTCATGAGACAACGTGTGTGTGAACTGCTGTATGGAAAGTGATTCTGCTCTGTAAACTTTCACCCAAATCACACACACACACACACACAAAGAATAACATAGAATCTGCAAAACACCACATAATGGAGATGAACTTGGAAGACATCATGCTGAGTGAAATAAGTCAATCACAGGACAAATACTGTATTAGTCCGTTATTGTAAAAGTCAAGGAAAGGTTTATATATGGAAGGAAACTTTCTTTGTTGGTTACCAGGGCGGGGGGGGGAGGGGCGGAAACACTGCCCACCCCCCGTAGAAATGCACTTGAGGCCAGGTGCTTCCCACCCATGGAGAAAGCAACACCCCTCAAGCTGTGCTCGAGACTGGCTTTGGATTAATGCAGCCATGCCAATCCGTCTGTGATACTCCCAGCTGTAAAGAACCCAGTGGTGAAGACGGATTTGTTCAGAATTTAGGAGTGTAAATGAAGGTGTAGTTAAACACCCACCCATTGGTTCCAGGCCTCATACCCTGTGCACCCAGGGTCTGGCCACAGCTGCTTCCTTGACTGTCCTGGATCTAAAGGACACTTGCCTTTGCACACCCCCACACCCTGCCTCTCGGGTCATTTGCATTTGAATCGGGAGAGCCCGGTGCCTAGGTGAAGACCCCACTAAGGATTTATGAGCTCTCCACATTTGTCTGCAACGGCCCTCAGCAACGAGTTCAGAGAGGCTGGAGAAAGGAGTGTCACTCCAACATGTGGATGACAATCCTGTCGTCACAATGGTCAGCAACGGTCTGATGCTGACACATGACCCACGATCACCTGCTGCTGCTCGGGGACAGGGTCCCGCTGAAAAGGCCCAGATTCCAAGGGAAGAGGTGAAATACTTAGGAATCAAGCTGTCTCTGGGAGCTCAGCAAGGGCTGCTCTAGTGAAAAATGGTGATAACCTCCCCACCGATCCCTCCCACCAACAAGCAATCAAGGGGATCCCTGGGGATGGCCAGATTTTGTAGGCTCTAGAGCCCTAATGTGGAATTAATCACAGAATCCCTTTATGGAGCTCTAAGAGGTGAGAGGAGTCAGCCAGTGGACCGCACCTCTAATTGTCAGAGTACTGTCGACACCCTCGAGTTGGAACTTGGGAGAGCAGCAGCCTTCGGGCTGCCCGACCACGCTATGCCATTCAGGCTACACATCTGGGGGTGACAGGGGCAGCCTTCGGGCTGCCTGACCACACTACGCCATTCAGGCTACACATCTGGGGGTGACAGGGGCAGGCCTTGGGGGTGCTCACCCAACATACTGGCCCACTCCTCAGACCAGTCACTTATTTTCCCACACAGCTGGACCCAGCTGCACAGAGATGGCCTGTTACCTGCCAGCGGCTGCAGCCACCGCGGTGAAAGACGTTCTGAACGCCCCCCGTGAAGGACAGAGCACCAGACGGAGCGCTCCTTCGTGCCACAGGGCAAGGGCAAGGCCGACAGCGTAGCTGGAAGCACTGCAGAGCTACAGACCCACCACACAACCAGCCTCCTTTCCCACACAGACCGCCACCCTCGCACCCCAACGCACAGTTAGAACAACGGCCAGAACGCAGAGGTGCAGGTTCAGGAAGCCGACTGACAGGTGGCATGTCAGCCAGGATGGGGGAGTTTATGTGCCTCACCATCAGCTGCAGAAACTAGTGACTAAGGGCACTTATGGAACAAGTCCCCATGCTCAGGAAGCCTTATTCCTACAAGTAAAAAACGAATATAAGGAGCCGGGCCACAGGAGGTCATCTGCCAAGCAACGAGAAACCGTGAGGTGTGCTCAAGAGACGGCCGGACTCACAGCTGCCGCCGCCTGCAGTAGTTAAGGCTGCACAACCCCGGGAGACAAGCCCTGGGAAGACCCGCAGGCAGATTTTACAGTGAAGGCCCCGTGCAGGGGCAGGGGGTTTAAATGCCTCCGTGGTCAGCGTCACTGGATTAGCAAGGGCATTTCCTGTCAGGACTGAAAAGGCCACAGAAGGATGTAAATGGCTCTTAAGGAAATCGTACCCAGGTTACAAGACCACAACACCTACGAGCCTTGAAGACCTCAAGTGTCTCCTCAAAAGAACACCGACTACAGGCGTGTGATGAGCAGACGCCAGCTCTGCTGCCTCAGAGCTGACTCTCTGCAGCCTCTGGAATTGGATTCCGGGAGCTCTAGTGGCGCAGTGCCTAAGGCATTTGACTGCTAACCAGAAGGCTGGCGGTTCAAACCCACCAGCCACTACTCAGAAGGAAGGTTGGGCTATCTACTTCTGTAGTGATACCAC
Source organism: Orycteropus afer afer (assembly GCF_000298275.1). NCBI lineage: Eukaryota > Metazoa > Chordata > Mammalia > Tubulidentata > Orycteropodidae > Orycteropus > Orycteropus afer. The sequence continues at coordinate 5,537,489 of NW_006921761.1, forward strand.
CTTGGAAACCCAAGGAGGGGTTGCTATCTATGAGTTGGGATTGGCTCTACGGCAGTGAGTTTTGGTTTGGAAGCAGATCTCATACTCTTAAGTGGGCATGCATTTTACCCAAGGGATGGACCATGTGCTTGTAATGGGTTATGAACCTTTTAACTGGATTATTCCTACTGCTCCTATATTCTCAGGTTAAGTGCTTTGGTAATATCACTCCTGATAAAATCCCTCCTGAATTTAGAGACCATATAAAGAACAGATTTGATGCCTTGAACACCAATGACTGAAAACCAGAGGAATTGTGGGATGGCATCAAGAACATCATCCGTGAAGAAAGCAAGAAGTCATTAAAAAGACAAGAAAGGAAGAAAAGACCAAATGGGTCAGAAGAGACTCTGAAACTTTCCCTAGAGTGGAAAGTAGCTAAAGCAAATGGAAGAACTGACAAGATAAAAGAGCTGAACAGAAGATTTCAAAGAGCAGCTTGAGAAGAAAAAGCCAATTACTATAATGAAATGTGCAAAGACCTGGAGTTGGAAAACCAAAAGGGAAGAACACACTCGGCATTTCTCAAGCTGAAAGAACTGAGGAAAAAAATTAAGCCTTGAGTTGCAATATTGAAAGATTCTATGGGGAAAATATTGAATGATGCAGGAAACATCAAAAGAAGATGGAAGGAATGCACAGAGTCACTGCACCAAAAAGACCTGGTCGATCTTCATCCATTTCAGGAGATGGCATATGTTCAAGAATCAATGGTATTGAAGGAATTGGAGAAAAATAAGGCTCCAGGAATTGACAGAATAGCCACTGGGATGTTTGAACAAACGGAAGCCCTGCCAAAGGCACTCACTCAGCTACACCAAGAGATTTGGAAGACAGCTACCTGGCCAACTGACTGGAAGAGATCCATATTTGTACTCATCCCAAAGAAAGGTGATCCTACAGAATGTGGAAATAATCGAACAATAACATTAGTATCACATGCAAGTAAAATCTGACTGAAAATAATTCAACTGTTGCAGCAGTCCATTGATGGAGCTTCCAGAAACGCAGGCTGGATTCAGAAGTGGAACGAGGGACATCATTGCTGGTGTCAGATGGATCTTGGCTGAAAGCAAAGAATTCCAGAAAGAGGTTTACTTGTGTTTTATTGACTATGCAAAGGCATTTGATTGTGTGGATCATGACAAATTATGGATAACATTGAGAAGAATGGGAATTCCCGAGCACTTGATTGTACTCATGAGGAACCTGGACATAGACCAGGAGGCTATCATTTGAACAGAGCAAGGGGACACTGTATGGTTCAAAATCAGGAAGGGAGTGCATCAGGGTTGTATCCTTTCATCATACTTATTCATCTTGTATGCTGAGCAAATAATCCAAGAAGCTGAACTATATGAAGAATGTGGCATCAGGATTGGAGGAAGACTCATTAACCACCTGCGATACACAGATGATACAACTTTGCTGGCTGAAAGTGAGGAAGACTTGAAGCAGCAACTGATGAAGATTAAAGATTACAGTCTGCAGTATGGATTACACCTCAATATAAAGAAAATAAAAATCCTCACAACTGGTCCAATAAACAGCTTCACGATAAATGAAGACTGAAGTTGTCAAGGACTTCCTATTACTTGTTTCTACAATCAACACCAATGGAAGCAGCAGTCAGAAAATCAGATGGCATATGGCATTCGGCAAATCTGCTGCAAAAGACCTCTTTTCAAATGCTGAACAGCAGATGTCTCCTTTAAGACTAAGGTGCACCTAACCCAAGCCATGGTATTTTCAATCACTTCCTATGCATGTGAGAGCTGGACAGTGAATAAGAAGACTGAAGAAGAGTTGATACTTTTGAGTTGTGGTGCTGGTGAAGAGTGCTGAGAGTACCACAGACCGCCAGAAGATGGAACACATCTGTCCTGGAGGAAGTGCAGCCAGAATGCTCCTTAGAGATGAGAAGTCTCACCTACTTTGGTCGTGTTGTCAGAAGGAACCATCCCTGGAGAAGGACCGCATGCTTGATAAGGTGGAGGGTCGACGAAGAAGGGGAAGGCCCTCAACGAGATGGATCGACACAGTGGCTGCCATGATGGGCTCAGGTCTAGCAAGGACTGTGAGGCTGGCGCGGGACCAGGCAGCGTTTCATTCTGTTGTGCACAGGGTCGCTGTGAGTCGGAGATGACTTGACACAATGACAGCAACAAGTGCTTTGGTCCCAGTCTTCACTGAATAGCTCACAGACTGGTGACGGGGGACAGTCGAACCTGGTGCAGGATTTGTTATTGGGCCATGTCCCCTCAACTCACCACCAAATTTGTCTCTTCCAGACCACAGAGCATTCACTTCCAGACGATGGTTGCCCAAGGGTTCCAGTCCATCCCTCCGGAAGAAGGGACTAGCTTGAGAAAGAGAAAACTCCACTGTCACCTACATCTCTGGTAGCTTCGCCCAGGCAGTGAGATCCTCTCACGGGCAGGCATTGACACCCCTCTGCAGGAAGCAGCAGCAGATGGGACTTCTCCCAAACCCTCAGGTACAAGGGATGTGACTCTGACGGGGCACTGAGGCAGGCATGGGACACGCAGGCAGGAGGGAAGGACAGAGTTAGCTGAGTGAGTGCAAAACCCGAAGACAGAAAAGGGTGCGAATCTGGCGGGCTAATCTGCGTAGCTGCCGCCTTCCTTTGAGGTTACCATTTCCTGAAGTTGTTTTTCTTCGCTTAGAAACTTACCCTGAAGCATGTGCAGAGATGAGCTTTGCACCATCCCACCCCCACCTTTCACTCCATCCCACAGTAAGTTGAGCTCCATAAACCAAAAATCCAAACTCACTGCCATCCAGTCAATTCCAACTCCTGGCGATCCCCATTGGGTTTCTGAGGCAGTAAATCTTTACGGAAGTAGAGTGCCCCATTTTCCTTCCGTGGAGTGCCTGGTGGGTTTGAACTGCCAACCTTCCGGTTAGCAGTCAAACACATTAGGCATTAAGCCACCAGAGCTCCTTAAATTCAGCTCTCAAAAAAAAAAAAAAAAAAAAAGGAACTAGAAAACTTTATCCAAGGAAATGAAAATAGTGGAAGTGAGGAAGCTGGGTCATCAGTTTCCAGAGAGACCCCCAAGACAAGCAAGTGGCCGCGATCAACTTCCCAGCCAAGACCTGGCCCAGCCCCTTATGTAGCCAGTTTCTCAGAATTTTAATGAGTCTGTACAACTTCCTCATTCTTTGCTTAGATGGAAAAGCTCCCTGAGCCCTCAGCTGGGAGAAGCGGCTCTCTGAGAACTTGTCTCCTTTCTTGCCGTAAGAAATAGAAGCCAATGGACTCACCCACTCTCTCCCTCATTCTCGGCTGAGTTAAAGCGACGAGCCCATTGCATTCAGTTACAAAACCACTGGGAATCACGGCCCAGCCAAGGTGACACATATTTTGGGAACACAGTTCAATCCAAGACAACGAAGATGCATCACTGGTAGAATGACCAAGTGGTGCCACTGCTGTGGAACACAGCGTGACAGTCCCTCACAGACTGCAGCTCGGAGCCACCATCTGACCTGGGGACCCCAGCCCTGGGTAAATGCCCAGAAGACGTGAAGGCAGGGCCCAAAACCGGCTCTTGTTTCCTGAAGTTCACTGCATGACCTGTGAGCCGAAGGTGAGAACAGTCCAAGTGTCCGTCAGCTGATGGATGAACAAGCACAGTGTGGTCCGTCTGTGTGATGGAACATTATTCAGTGACAAGAGAAACAAAGTCCTGATATGCCCACAACACGGACAAGCCGAGAAAACATGACGCCAAGTGCAATCATGAGACCCAGAGGCCAGGGATTGTGTGATCCCACTTCCGTGGAGTATCAGGACGAGACAAATGCTGAGACTCGGGTTCCACAGTGGGCGCCGGGGCTGGCGGGTGGGGGACGGGGAGTCACTGCTGTGGGGCTGCTGAGTCCCTAAGCGTGACGGGCCAGTTTGAAATTGGACAGTGGTGACGGCTGCACAACCTGGTGAGCTTAATGACTATCATTGAATTGGACGTGTGAAAAATGGTTGAAATGGCCAATGTCTGGTCATATGGAGTTTACCACAATAAAAATTAAAAGGAAATGGAACAAATGAGAAAATACATATCCGGGCCGATATTCCTGAACAGCCCCATCAGCAGGGGTTATGTCGGGTGGGCAGGGAGGAGGGAAGGCTTTTCACTCACTGCTGTGCCACTGATGGTTGCCTTGAGTCACTGGAAAAATGACCGCCCACCTCTGCTCCAGAAGTAAAGTGGCTATGTCCCCTCATGGGGAGAACGGCCTCCTCAGTCCCCAGCAGTGGCCAAGCCCCAGGCGTCTGGTTCCCTGGTCTCTGTGGCCACTGTGGACCGCACGCCTGGCTGCCGCACCCGTCACTGTATCTGCCCGTGTGTCCCCGGTCTGCAAGCCCTTGAGGAGACACAGGCACGGGCGAGCAGAGGAATCCCTGAGTCCTTGCTCTAAAGGAGGGAAAGAACGGGGCCAGCACTGTGGGGTCCACTGGCCTGGGCGGCTCCCAGAGCTGCCCGAAGGTTAAAAGAGCCAGCTTGGGAGCAAGGGGGGCACTGGGGGGGCCCTCGGGGAGAGAGGGGCCTGGGTGGGGGACGGCCTAGGAGTGGATGGGTGGCACGGGGTTGGGGGAGAACCCTCCGGGAGAGAGAGCCCGGGGGTGGGAAGCCAACAGACCAGGCTGGGGGCTGTGAAGAGGGGAGGGGCTTCACTAACCAGAACCAAAACCAAACCAAACTCACTGCTGTTGACCCCTCCTTAGGTTTCTGAGGTGGTATCTCTGTGCAAGTAGATTGCCCAGTCTTCCTTCTGAGGTGTGGCTGGTGGGTGTGAACCACCAGCCTTCTGATTAGCAGTCAAATCCCTTAGGCACTATGCCACCAGAGCTCCTACTAACCGGAACACGAAGATTAAAGGGCTCCTCCCAGCCCCACCTGCCTTACCCGAGACTACAGGGGTGGCTCAGGGCCCTGTGTGGACAGTGGGGGGGCAGGAGGGAGAGAAAGAGGCTCTGGAGAGGTCCCGATGGGAGAGGACAGGACAGTGAACTGACCAGACTCCTGAAGGACTGGATGGGGGGACCAAGGGGAGGAGATGGGTGAGCAGTGGCACTAGGGTGGGAAGGTAAGAAGGGGCACTAGGGGGCACGTGGCTGACAAGTCCATTTTGGACATTCTGTGCTGCACATGTCTGCAAGACATGCCATGTGGGTGCAGGACACCCTTGCCTGGCGCTCTGGAGACAAAAGCAACCGGGCCACCAGTGGGTCTCAGCAGTGGGTCTCAGCCCAGGGCTACGGAGTGATCTCAGTGGAGAGGAGCCAGTGTGAGGACCAAAGGGGTGGGACATCCACAGGTGTGAAGGAGAGTACCCTGCCTTGGGGACCCCTGAGCCCAAGGAGAAGAGCAAACACAGCAGAAAGCCGGAGGAGAGGGTCACAGGCCAACGAGGCCAGGGCACGGCCCCTAACAACACCTGCTGGTGACCTGGGTAGCCTAGGGGACCAGGGGCACTCCCACCCTGCGCCTGCCCTTCTGGAGCCAACAGGTGCTCTGCAGGGTGCTGGGGTCCCCACGCCATCCCACATCCAGAGGGGGGCGAACCAGTGAGTGTCCTGAGCTGGCTCACCTCCTAGCTGGGGAGGTGTGTGAGCTGGCCCTCAGAGTAAAGCCAGGGCTCCCAGGCTACCCCTGGGGTGGGCAAGTATGAAGCCCCAAGGTGTCCCAGCCAGGTAGCATGGACTCTGGGGTAGGGCAGGGCCCCCCCAGGCAGGTGATGTGACCCTGGAGGAAAACTTTCACAGGATCTCAGAGGACAGAGCAGAAGCCAGGGGCTCTGACACACACTTTTCCTGCTCTGTGCTCCTTGGCTGTAGAAATGTGGACAGAATAGGCAGTTCTGAGATGAGCTGTGGAGTCAAGACCTCCCTCCATGTTCTCTCAGAGCTAAGTAGATCAAGTTGAGAACACAAATAAGCTGGAGCAAAAGAGAGATAAAAGAATAAAGAGGGGTGCAGAGGAAGGATGGAAAAAAAGAGAGAACAGACTTGGCATTCAGAAGACAAAGACCTGATCTGCCAATAAAACACAGCCCAGGACAGAGAGAAAATGCCCACAAGGGCTTTAAGCACTAACTCAGCTTAATAAGGACAAGGCTCAATAAGATGAGAGCTCAAAGATGAGGTAAGTCCATTATCTTCAAAGACTGAGGGGACTGTGAACCTTGGGAAACAGATTGAGAGCCCAAATAATCATCATGGTTATTACTAAATGAACCTAAGATGGCAAGAACCAGGGGAAACATGACTAAACATCAAATGGCTGGTGCAGCTGACCAGCTCTGACAGTCCCCATGAAGGCAAAGACAGAGACCAAAGAAACTGGAAAGGAGCTGAAGATGTGCAGGACACCCTTCTCCAAGGACTGTCTGTGCCCAGAGCACAGGTCCCACCCAGCAGGGCAGAAAAGTGTTTTAAAACATAATGAAGAATACAGTACTGCGTTGTCAGTGAAGGCAATCATGGGTATACGGGTGGATAGATGGGTGGACAGGCTGAACTAG
>NW_006921761.1:5544979-5549398 GCF_000298275.1 Orycteropus afer afer
TGCTCTGTAAATTTTCATCCAAATCACAATTAAAAAAAAAAAAAAAACATAATGAAGAATTGAAAAAAGAACTATACAGAGTTCCAGGAAAGTAAGAGAGACTACACTACATCCAGGTAGTGATCCTACTAAATCTGTTGAGCTTAAAGGATAAAAAAAGAACTCTTCAGACATATGAGACAGAGAAAGTGAATCACCTAGGAGGGACAAAGCAGCCGGCTTTGGGTTTTCTGCAGTGAATTCAATGTCCAGGATGCTAGTCTCACGCCTTCCAAGTTCTGATGAAAAGGAAAGCAAGATTCAGGACTATTATACCCAGCCAAGCTGTCATTCAAGTCTAGAGGCACAGGGAGATGTTCTCAAGCAGAAAGTATCTCAGAGAGCAAGGCACAAGTCCACACGCCCTTCTGGGGAAGAAACAACCTTTAAGGCAGAATGCAGCCAAATCAAAGAAGTATCAAAATAAGTAATTCAGTATCATAGATTGAATTGTGTTCCTCCAAGATATGCGTCAGCTTGATGAAGTCATGATTACCGTTATTGTGTAATTACCCTCCATTTTGTGATTGGCTGTAATGATCCTTTTTTGAATCTGATGTAATTAATTATCCTGTGTGCTGTAAATCCTCACCTCTATGATGTTAATGAGGCAGGATACACTCTACAGGAGGAGGCTGTATCTTAAGTCAATCTTTCCCTCTTTTTTCATTTTAATTTTTTAAAAATTTTTATTGTGATTTGGGTGAAAGTTTACAGAGCAAATTCATTTTCCATACAGCAGTTCATACACATTTTGTCTCATGGCATTGACTGCAATTTCCCACAATGCAACAGCTCCCCTCCCACTTCCTCCCGATAGTTACCTCTTCCCTGTGTCCTTCCCTCCCATGCACTCCTGCCCCCTGAGCTGTCTCCCTGTGCACACGCAGCCCTTCTATTCTCCCATGATGTATCTCTCCAAGGAGTGTATCTACCTAAGGTAAATGTTCACCTCACATGCCTGTCTTTGTTTGGCTGGAAGGCACAGGAGTGAGTTCAATTCCAGACCAGAAGGGCAGCCATAGTCTCAGGGGTCTCACCAGGCTCTTATCAGACCAGCAAACATGTTTTTTATTTTTTTAATGATTTTGTGTTTTGTTGCACATTGTTCTCCCACTCTATCCAGGATCTCCTGTACTGACCCCCTCCAAGTGATTGACAGTGGTAGCTGGACATCTTCCAGTTCTTCTGGTCTTATGGTCTACAAGTCCCTTGGACTAAGTCTTTCCATACATCTTTGGTTTTCTTCATTCTTCTTTGCTCTGGATGAGGAGAGACCCATTGTTGCATCTAGATGGCTTCTTGCAAGCTTTTAAGACTCCAGTTGCTACTCACCACAGTAGAATGTGGAACAATGTTTTTGTGTAATATGTTATGCCAATTGAGCTTGATGCCCCCTGCGACCATGGTCGTGAGCTCACAGGTACAACTACTGACTCCCTCCAGGTAGCTGGCTGTGGCCAAGAAGTCACCACAACCTTGTCCTTTGTCAGCTCTACTATGCACCCAGAAATTCTTACAGAACACACAAATACACTTGTAGAAACATTGTCTGCCAACCCTATAGGTGGTCATGGGCATACTTTCTTTTTTTAATTAAGTTTTTATTTTGATTTGGGTGAAAGTTTACAGAGCAAATTGATTTACCATTCTAAAATTCTTACACATCTTGTTTTCTGTTGAGCTGATCTCTTTTGAGATGTAAAAGAAATGAAACAAGGGAGCAGAGATAAGAGGGACCCAACTACCACTAAGAAAGAAGAGCTGGGAGCAAAGCCCATCCTTTGGACCCGGGGTCTCTGTGCTGAGAACCTCCTAGACCCAGGGGAAGAGTGATGGATGCCAAGACACGTGGAGATCCCCAAGGAACACTGGGTCCATGGATGCTGAAATGAGACAAGGCCCTTCCCCCAGAGTGGACAGAGAAAGCCTTCCCCTAGAGCCGGGGCCTAGACTGGATTGTAGCCTCCTAAACAGCGAGAGAGTCAATCTGTTTGTTAAAGCCACCCCCTTGTGGTATTTCCATCACAGCAGCGCTAAGCCATCCAGGAATGGAAAAACCACTGTAAAAGGGCTGGTGGACATCCACCTGAAACCAGAGAAAATGTTTTAAAATTATGCACTATGTGGTCAGGATAGCTAAGGAACCATCTGAACCCTCAACAGCGTAAAAAGAAGCAAACAGGTAGCAAACTTGGGGGTGAGAGGACGAGGAGACCCAGTCGGCACTGCCCCTTCAGAGCAGGGATGCTGTCCAAAGCCAGGAGCTCACCCAGGCTGACTGATCCCGCCAGTCCTCCCAGAGGATCGGAGCTTCTCAGAGACCGAGTCGAGGACACAGGAAGTCCTAGGAGAGCTGGGAAGATTGTTTTCCTGGACGTTGCAAAGGGGAATGGGGGTCAAGTCAAAGGATAGAGAGGCCAGCTGGGCAGCGCTCCCACGGGCCAGGGCGTTAGACAGATGATGGAGACATGGTGTATGAGTTTCCTGTTGCTGCTGTAAGAAGTTATCACACACGCCAGGGCTTCGGACAACACAGATTTATTCTCTCAGTCTGTGGACAGTGTCTGAGATCCAGGTGTTGGCAGGCTAGTCCCCTGGAGGCCCCAGGCGACACAGTTTCCTTGTCTTTTCCAGCTCTAGAGGTGCCCTTGCTCCTTGGTTGGTGGCCACACGCCAACCAACCTCTGCTTCCGTCCTCACTCTCCCTCCCTGACTCTCTTCCAAGGACCCTGTGGTGACACTGGATCCTCAGGGATCATTCAGGATGGTTCCCCATCTCAGGATCTGTAACCTGTCACATCTGCCTTGTTCCTTTTGCCATAGGAGGTAACACAGTCACAGTGGTCGGGATCGGGATGTGAGCATCCTCGGGGGCCACTGCTCTAGCTCCCTATAAGACTCCACAGGGCAGTGCGTGTCCTCAGAAAGTGAAATCTGGAGAGACCCCGCCTGTCCCCATCTGAGGCTGCTAAACACGGCCTGGCTCCGAAAACTGGTAATTAAAGGGAAAGGAGTGAACATCTCTTCCTGCTTTTTCAGCAGAAAGTTTATTTTGGGGCCTGCGACGATCTCCCATTGACAAGGCAAGCTCCGCTGACAGGAGGACACGGCTGACAACAGTGCAGCCGCGGGAGGAAGTGGGGGGCAGGGCTCAGCAAGCACCTGCGATGGGGGTCAAACCCACTGACGCGTGGGCGGGGACACTGGAGGTGACTGCCATGGAGGGGCCAGGCGGTCACCCTGCCCCAGTGCGTCCGTCTTGTCATCTCAGGAGAGATAACCCGAACGCTCATCTTTGTCCAGCAGCCTTCACACCCAGCTCCCGGCTCCTGAGGGACGTGGGAGCTGAAGAGGGGGCTGGCCAGCCAAGGAGACTGATCACGGTGCCACCGGACACGGCTGGCGGGGGTCACACCCACCTGTGGTGCAAAACAAGTCTGTCGCTCAAAACAGCCCCGGGGTCATGTCTTCTACCTAAGGGTAGTCACGTCTTCTACCTAAGGGTAGATGTCCCGGTGGCACAGCCACGCAGGACAGCCCGGGGTCATTGTCCCCCGTCTGGGGGTGGAAACAGCCCCAGGTCATGTCTCCCACCTAAGGGTAGATGTCCCGGTGGCACAGCTACTCGGGGGTTTCAGTGCTCAGGGCCCCCAAGGCCAAGGTCAAGGTGTTGGCAGCCTGGGCTCTGATCTGGAATCTCTGGAGAGGACTCTGCCCCTTTTCACTTCCAGCTCCTGGTGGCCTCAGTGTTCCCTGGCCTCTGGCCGTGAACCTCTAGTCTCAGCCTCCACGGTCACAGGTCACATGGCCTCTGTGTGCGCCACCTCCCTCCCCCTCTCCCTTAGGGGCCATGTATGAGTGCCCTTAGGGCCCATCCAGTAACTCAGGGTCATCCCCATCTCAAGATCCTAAATCACTCTGCAAAGTCCTTGTTGGCCACACAGGGTCAGTCACAGCCCCCAGGAGTCAGGACGCAGATATGCGGGGAAGCACTATTCAGCTTATTAGGAGCTCTGGTGGTGCAGTGCCTAAGGCACTTGATTGCTAACCAGAGGCTGGTAGTTCAAACCCACCAGCCACTCCTCAGAAGGAAGGTTGGGCAATCTACTTCTGTAGAGATACCACCTCGGAAACCCAAGGAGGGGCCGCTGTGAGTCGGGTCTGACTCAAGGGCACACAACAACAACAACAACAACATTGAGCCTACGGTGTCGGGGAAGGTCTGGGGCCCTGCCTGGCCCTACCCCCGGCCTGGGGAACCTGGAGGCTCCCCGGGACACCCTGCCTCCTGTCCTCTCTCCCACGGTGCCTGGACAACATGCATGGACACCCCCCATGCACAGGTTAGGGAGAGGCATGGGGGCTGCACAAGGGCCC
>NW_006921761.1:5550203-5552922 GCF_000298275.1 Orycteropus afer afer
GGGCAGTCTGCCTCTGCAGAGATGCACAGCCTTGGAGACCCGGTGGGGCTGGTATGAGTTGGAACTGACGCAATGGCAGTGAGTGTGGATTTGGGTTTTGACCCTGTTTCTAAGCTGGGACACCTAGGCCCTGGGGAGTTGCTGCCACACCTGAGGACCCGGTGCCGTGGGGGTGCCCCCCATTCTACCTCTCACACATGTCCCTGTCACCAGCACAGTGCTCCTCTGTGTTGACATTCCTCTGCCACCATGCACACACTGTCCCCTGGCCCAGTCCTGGCCTCCCAGCGCTGAGGGCGACCTGCGGAGGCAGGCAAGGAGTAATGTGTGGTTGTTTCCAGGTCCCAGTCTCCACAGTGGGGGGACACTTGTCCCTCTCCTTGCCCCCCCACAGGCCCTGTTTCCTTCCTAATCCTGACCCAGGCCCCCCGCACCTCCACTGACTAAGGGACTGCTCCACCACTGTCTGTTGTACTGTGGTGGCTTGCATGTTGCTGTGAGGCTGCACACTTGGCCACCAGTCTGTCACATCCCAGCGGGGTTCCACATAGCAGACAGGTTTCAGCAGAGCTTTCAGACTAAGACAGGGAAGAAGGAAGGGCCAGGGCATCCACTTCTCAAAGAACTGGCCACTGAAAATCTTATGAAAAGCAGTGACACACTGTCCGACAAATTTCATTTTACTTGGATCCACAATCAATACCCATGGAAGCAACAGTCAAGAAATCAGACATCAGTGTCCATCAGCAAAAGAATGGGTAACCAAACGATAGTACATACACATAAGGGAATACTATGCAGCACTGAAGAATAATGTGGAGTCAGCAAAACACCACGTAACATGGATGAACTTGGAGAACATTATGCCGAGTGAAATAAGTCAATCACAGAAAGATAAAAATAGTACTAGTTCATTGTTGTGGAGGGTCAAGGAAAGGTTTATATATGGAAGGGAACTTTCTTTGTTGGTGACCAGGGGTGGGAGGGGAGGGGAGGGAACACTGCAAAAAAAAAAAAAAAAAAAAACCAATGCATTGACCCATGTCACTTTAGTTTTGTGTATTTCACTGCACACAAATTATATTCCAATAAAATGCATTAAAAAAAAATCAGACGTCATATTGAATTGGGAAAATCTGCTGCAAAAGACCTCTCTAAAGTGTCAAAGAGCAAAGATGTCTCTTTGAAAACTAAGGTGCGCCTGACCCAAGCCACGGTGTTTTCAATTGCCTTGTATGCATGTGAGAGCTGGACAATGAACAAGGAAGACCCAAGAAAAGTTGATGCTTTTGAGTTGTGGTGCTGGCGAAGAATGCTGAAAGGACCGTGGACTGTCAGAAGAACTGTCCTAGAAGAAGTGCAACAACAGACGTGCAGCTGGAATGCTCCTTGGAAGCAAGAATGGCCAGACTTCATCTCGCCGACATCAGTCACGTTGTCAGAAGGGACCACTCCCTGGAGAAGGATGTCATGCTTGGTAAGACGGAGGGTCAGCGAAAAAGGGGAAGGCCCTCAACGAGATGGACTGACACAGTGGCTGCAGCGATGGGCTCAGGCACAGCAAGGACTGTGAGGCTGAGGCAGGACCAGGGGTGTTTCGTTCTGTTGTACACGGCATCCCTATGAGTCAGAGCCGACCAGACAGCGCCTAACAACAACAACAACCCCTCCCCGACCCAAGCCACCCTTCCCAGGAAGTGGCTGCTGGATTCTGGGAGGTGCGTCCCCAGAGGCCCACAGGCTGCGGCCTGAACAGCCAGGTGGCTGGGCCGCAAGGGGCTGGGCTGCAGGCTTGCAGTCGCCATCCCCCGGGCACGTCTAGTCCCACTCTGCATGGATCCGGGGCTAGGTGACCTGCATGCTCTCTGGGAACCTGAAACCTGGCATGAGCAGGGGGACATCCAGGGACTGGGGTCCTTGCAGAACCACTCCCGGGCCCATCCTGACCCATCCAACGTCAGCTAGGCAGCCTGAGCCCGAGTGGAGGACACACCCCGGGTGGTTCAACTATAACCCCGAGGGAGTGTGTTTTCCTGGGCTCAGCAGCCCGCAGGAAAAGCACCGGGGACGAGGGTGTGGCATGGCCCAGGACTCTGCCTGCCCCAGAGCCAGGCCAGGGGCCCGGCCGGCACAAGGGAGGCCCGTCCTCCCCTCTGCAGCCACCCTGGGTGGGGCAGCTCCTACCCTGCACGCCAGTGGTCTTGAGGTGGCAGTGATGGCGGACGTTTCTGCCCTTCCTGGAGCCCGGATCCTAGCAGGGAGACCTGCCCCAAACCCACGCTCCTGTCCTCCCAGCCCCTTCGGAGGTTCATAGAGAACCTCCAAAAAATAAAAACCAGACACAGGGCCTTGGAGCCCATCCTGCCTCTAGGGAGGGTGCACGGAGCTGTCACCTTCACAGAGGCCTGTGGGTCTTTCTTCGACTGCCACTGGGCGAGTGTGAGCTGCCGACCCTCCCAGTAACAACCTAGCACAAACCTTCAGTCACACTTGTCATGATGGTGCCTTTCATTTCAGAAAGAAGGTCCAGCGGGGGGCAGGGCTGAGGAAGGGCTGCTCAGTCAGAGGTCTGCACGAAGGCACAGGGTCCTGGGGCGGGCAGGGCCGAGGAGGGGCAGAACCCAGCAAAGCTTCCCAGGAAGGCTGCCCCCCACCCCAGTGTGTGGGTGCGGGCTTAACTGGGGGCCCTGGGGCCTGAGGGAGTGCTGACAGAATAAGT
>NW_006921761.1:5553752-5557446 GCF_000298275.1 Orycteropus afer afer
TTCAATTACAGGCAGGCGGCTCCCTCGAGATGGCTGCCCTGGCCTTCCCCTCCCAGCGTGGAGGTGGCCGGCCGTTTGGCAGCTTCCAGGAGCTTGCCACGCCGCCCTCCCTTCCCCGAGCTGGAGAGCTGGGAGTGGAGGGCCCAGCAGAGCGGATGAGGTCCCTCTGAGGCCCTCCTGCCCGTCCCTGCAGCCCGGCCTGCCCGCCTCGGGCAAGGGCCTGCTCCCTGCCCCCTTCCGGCTGCTGTGGGAACACTGGTGTTGCTCCACGCCAAAGAACCCAGTCCAGTCACTCTCTGTTGTCAGGAACGAAGGCACACAGCCCAGCGGGCCCCTCTGAGCAGTGTTTCTGAGCAGGGCAGCCTGGGCTGTGGGCATATTACCTGCAGGAAGGCAGCACACCTGGGGAGGGGCACCTGGACCCCACCCACCAACCTGCATGCACAGCCTTGCCTCCTCCCACTGCCTGGAGTCCCAGCACTGGGCAGGGCCATCCTGGGAGTGCCCCACAGTGTGCCCGCCGCCCTGCTCCCAAGCTGACCTGTGACATCATCTGTAACTGTGGCAATTCAAGGACCCCAGGGGCTGTGCTCTGAGCAGGACTGACCCCGTCCCCTGGGGGCTGTGCAAAGAAGGGGGCTCACTGACAGGTCACCTCCCGCATGGCATCTGGGTGACTCCCCCTCTTACGGAAGGCAGTCTCCCTCTTCCTCCCCCACTTTGCATGCTGTTCAGCCCTGGAGGAGAGGGGCAGGGCTGATGCCGACTGAAAGACACAGATGGGGACTGGGGCTCCCAGGGGTTACGGGATCCCCCAGGACACCAATTAACGGGCACAGCTGTTGTGGATGTAGGTCCCTGGTGGCACAACTGGCCAGCACTAGACAACTAACCTAAAGGTTGGCAGTTCAGAGCCAACAGCGCCGCAGAAGGAAAACCTGGCTAAAGATTTACAGCCAAGAAACCCTGTGGAACAGAGCTCTCTGCAGCACGCAGGGTCCCCACGGGATGGGGCCGACCGGGCAGCCACGGGCCACGGGATGGGGAGACCGGGCGGCCATGGGCCATGAGATGGGGCCAACCGGGTGGCCACGGGCCACGGGATGGGGAGACCAGGCGGCCACGGGCCACAAGATGGGGCTGACCGGGTGGCCACGGGCCACGGGATGGGGAGATTGGGCGGCCACAGGCCACAGGATGGGGCCTGACTGGGTGGCCATGGGCCACGGATGGAGCCTGACTGGGCGGCCACGGGCCATGGGATGGGGAGACCAGGCAGCCACAGGGCACAGGATGGGGCCTGACTGGGCAGCCACGGGTCACGGGATGGGGGCCACGGGCCACGGAATGGGGCCCGACCAAGCAGCACAGGCCACGGGATGGATGGACTGGGCAGCCATGGACCATGGTATGGACTGACTGGGCAGCCACGGGCCACACTCATCATTTGCAAAGTCCCTTTACACCTCCTGTCTCTTGTCCCCTCACCCTTTGCGGCCATGTAGAGAGAACACATCTTGTCGAAAGTCTTCACTCCCTGAGTTGGGGGGGGCACTCAGGCCTGAGTCTCCCCAGGGTCATGGCACCCACTGTGGTTTCCAGGACACTTTGCAGGGGTGGCTCAGGAGGGGGAAGGCTGGGTGTGGGGCCTCCCTAGCTGCCCCTGAGTTCCTTGGGGCAGAGAGGCAGGGAGATGTTCCAAGGCCTGTGACCTTGGGGAGGGTCCAAGGTGGCCCCAGAACCAGCCCCAGCTGGCAATGAGGGTGCCCAGGACCCCTCCCCTCCTTTCCCAGCTCTGCGAGCCTCCCTTCCCTCCCCTCCCCTCCGGGAGCTGCCACCATCGACCACGTGGGCGAGGCTGTGATGACTCACTTAGTGGCCTTGTCCCAGAGAGCAGCCTGCAGACCCTGAGCAAAGCACAACCCTCTCCCAGAGGAGCTGTCCTGGGGTCTGGGAGGAGGCAGGGCTGCGACAGCCGGGGGGAGAGAAAGCTGTCCTGGCCACAGGAGCCCGGGCAGCATGGCAGACAGGCCAGAGGCACCCCCACCAAGTCCCTGCTGTGTGTCCCCAGGTGCAGAGGGACAGGCACAGCCCTAACTGAGGTGCCCCTGGGCACCACTTCCCATGGCACAGTGCCCACCTTGATCTCCCCCACACATAGACACAGCACACGCTGACAGACACACACATATACACAGAGACACATGCAGATGTACGGACAAGCACCTAGACACACACAGACACAGGGACACACAGACACCTCGAAACGCTGGATCCCTTCAGCCCTGCAAGGTCTCTGGGCCTTCACAAAGGAGACAGAACACTCAAGACAGGGGCCAGCAAAAAGTAGATTGGGGTTGCCAGGGGCCGGGAGAGCGGGGAACAGCTGCTTCACAGAACCAGGGCTCTCTCTGGGGTGAAGAAAAGTTGTGGAATTGAGCAGCGGTGATGCTCACATAGTGACCAGACAAAGTGGCCCAAATGGCCAACGTTAGGCTTTGTGTACTTTCAAGGGACCAGCCAGGGCCTAGGACACAGCCTAGGATCAACACCAGCTTCCATCCCTAGGAGGTGGGACAGTCCTCCCCCGGCTGACCCACAGCCACTCTAGCTGACAGCTTGAGACCTTCCCGCCCGCTCTCTGGAAATGACACCAACCACAGCACTGGCTTGGTCCTGTCGCCCGGAGGCTGGGCACCACCAGGGCAGCCGACGCCGTTTCCGGCCAGCACTGGAAACCCTGCCCTGATGCTGTTAGGAGACTGAACCAAGTCCCACCGGGCAGCTCCCTCCACACACACACACACTGCTGGAGCAACCGGAGGAAACCAGGGAGAGCAAGGAAAGCCCGTGCCCAGGCAGCCGGCCGCCAGCCTGCCCTCCGGTGCAGGCTCCTCAGACAAACTTAGGCGGCTCACTCATTACTGTGGCAACCAGACCAACCAGCGCAGTGGAGCTTGGCGTCTCCCCACCGGGCCCCCATTCCTGGATTCCAAGCACACCAGGATTTGGGCTCTGTCTTCCTCCAACTCAGTTAATGCCACTGCACATCTTGTGAGGTTGGGGCGACTCCGTTTCCAGCAGGCAGAGCAGTTTCAGATACCATTTTCCACCCCCCTCCAAGGCCCTCACCCACGGCCTAACGCCTCGCCTGCTCCTAACGGGCATTTGCCTTCAGCCGGTCCCAGCCTGCGCTGGTCTGAGGGACTCACACCGGGTCGGGACAACGCCGGCCGCCGTGTGCTATGTGCCGACGCGAGTAACTGCACAGTCGGGGACATGCAAGGCGCTTCCCCAGGTCCCTCAATCGGGAGCGGAGGAGGGAGGCCCAGGGGAGGCCCCAGCGCGCTCCTCCGGCGGTGGGTGCGTGCCCCCAGGAGGCCGCGGGCTCCGTGCAGCTGGGCACCCAGGGGAGCTCCCGGGAAAGGCGAGCAGGGCAGCGGCCCCCGGCACGCGCCCCAGCAGGACCACCGCCCTCGCCCGGGTAGGTGACCAACTCGCAGGACCCCAGCACGGGGCCCCCACATCAGCAGAGCCTTCTTGGGGGGCCCACGGCCGCAGACCGCTCTCTGGGGAGACCCCACCGCAAGACCCCCGGCCCAGGCGCCTCCCGGAAGGCGCCGCCCCCGCACCCCCGGAGCTTCCGCGCCCCTGGGGCCCGCCAAGTTGAGGGGCGCAGGGCCGCGGGCGCGCG
>NW_006921761.1:5558216-5562278 GCF_000298275.1 Orycteropus afer afer
CCACCCAAAGACCCTCCTCTTACACCCTCATCTCTTGGGGGACCCCCATCTTGCAGGCAGGCAGGCAGGTGCGGGTACCCCCATCTTGTAGACAGGCGGGTGCAGGTGTGGGTACCCCCATCTTTCAGGCAGGTAGGTGCCGGTACCCCCATGTACTGCTGCTCGAGCCCCCCCCATCCCACGTGGCCTCACTTGCTGTTCTCCCGGGCCCTCAGGTCAACCCCGGGATCTGGCAGTAATGGGGAGATGTCACATCCCTGACTGCATGAGCGCGCCTTGTGTTCTTCCTTAGTCATGAGGTGGCCGGGAGGTGTGGGCAGGCGGGGAAGGACCATGTGGGTGAGGGTCCGGCTTTGCTTACACTGAAATCCCCAGATTCCTCAGCCCAGCCGCTTCTGCCACCCTGGCCCTTTGGTGTTGCTGTGGACTTCCAAGGCAAGGGCTCAGGGTGGAGCCCCCCACTTGACCTCCTCTCGGGTCTCAGTTCCTGCTCTGGTTGCCCCACTCCCCATGGTGGATGGTCAGCTGCGCAGGCCACGGACAGGCATCCCACTGGCCTCCTGGCGTCTCGCCACCTCCCCAGCAGAGTAGAGGCCCAGCACTGGCTCTCTGCGTGCTGGCCAAGGGCCAGGGGCCGCCAAGGTCGCTGGAAACATGCCTCACATGGGAGGGGCTTGGCACTCAGCTGATCAGCTGCCCAGCACCCCCACAGAGCGTGAAGGCCTAGTCAGCGAGCGGTAGGGGTCTGACTGCGTGGGAGCAGTCCACGCGCAAAAGCCAAGATGGCTGGGGATGGGGCGAAAGGATACCCCAGAGCAGCCTCCCATTCTGCCTCTCCCCCCTCCCCTGCGTGACCTAGCCCCACCCCCAAAGTCCTCAGGTGACCCACGGGCCCCACCTTTCCCTTGGTGCCTGTGTGGTGCCCACACCAACAAACGACCAATTTGTACAAGAACTCAGGACTGGAGTGGCTCAGGAAAGCGGGCATCTCCCCCATCCTCGCCCTATCTCCCAGGTAGTACTAGCCCCGCTATGGGACGTGCCGAGCCCAGAGGAGGGAGGGAGGGCCCGCCTCCTAGGCTGAGGTGGGGGTGGCCAACAGAAGAACCCGCAGGGGCCTGGTGACCTTGGTCATCACACTTCCCCGTGTGAGGGCCCCCGTCTGTGCGTGGATCTACTGACGTCACGAGGCTCGTGATGAAGATGTGGGCAGGCAGGCCCAGTGCCATGCTTAGCGCCCTACGTGCTTAACAGAAGCCAGGTAACAATTTGGGCTGCTTGGCCAGCAGCTCCGTGGAGTTCTGGGGACCAGGGCAGAGGCCCCGTCTTGGGTTCAGGGTGGCCGGTGCCCCGTCACCCCATCTGGCCAGCAGGAGGCACCTCTGAGGCACTCATCAGCCAGGCGAAGAAGGGAGGTTGGTGGCCCACGGAGGGAGGATGTCTGCAGCCCCATCAACCACTGCCGTCCCCTGGGAGCCAGTGGTGCAGCAGGCACTGCAACGAGCCAACAACTATCCCAGGGGAAGGTCATTGCCATCCCTAGTGAGGAGGAGGAAACGTTGGTGGGGGCGTGGCCTCAGGTCCCCTCTGCAGCCTTCTCACTCACCACTACACTGCCTGTGCTTCCCTGTCCCTCTCATAGCTGCCTCCCTTGGTGCTTGTCATGGATGGCATTGGGTCCCCTAAAGAGACCTGCTGACATCCCAACCCCTGGCACCTGTGAACGTGACCTCCTTTGGAAACTGGGTCTTTGATGGTCGGGCTGGTGCAGGGTGGGTCCAGGTCCCAGCCAAGTGCTGTCTTTTGAAAGACGAGAAGAGGCACAGAGACCCACAGGTGGAGGAAGGCCACGCAAAGCCGAGGAAGCCCAGCCCAGGGAGCATGGAGGGCTCTGTGCACAGCATTTACATCGTATGAGGTGTCACACGTCATCTAGAGCCGACTTAATGCGCAGAAGGAGGCTGTGCGCAGGCTAGAAACACACGCTATGGCTTGAGCATCCGGGGATTTGGGCGTCTGCGGACATCCTGGAGCCAATGCCCCGGATACCGAGGGGCCAGTGTGTGGGCCAAACATCCTTAAGCCACTGGAATGGAGAGGTGTCTTATTTAATACGTAGAAATAAAAGCACGAGAGGACTGAATGTCCATGCCTGCACATTGGGAGAAGCCACTCCTGCTTCGTGAAGACTCCTTCAACAAAGGAGAGAGCACGCAGTGGGCAGGGGCCCTCCTGCGGCAGCTGCGGTGGGCAGAGCCCAGCAGGCTGCCTGCATCCACCGCAAGATGCCAGAGGTGAGGAGCAGGCAGCCCACTGTGCATGCATGAGTGTGTGCATGCACATGAGAACGACTGCGTGCACATAACGAGGACGTGTGCACATGCAGATGTGGACATGTGTCTGGGCATGGTTGTGGGTACTGTGTGCAGGTGTGCACGTGTAAATGTGGGCATGTGTGTACCTATGTGTGTGATGAACGTGTGTGTGCATGGATGTACTGTGTGTGGGTGTGCTCATGTGGATGTGAACATGTATGTACATACATGTGTGCAATAGATGTGTGTGTTCATGTGTGTGGGTACTGTGGGTGTGGGTGTGCAAATGTGGATGTGAGCATGTGTGTATGTACATGTGTGTGATGGATGTGTGTGTGCATGGGTATGGGTATTGAGTGTGTAGGTGTACACGTGGAGGTGGGCATGTGTGTATATACATGTGTGTGATTAACGTGTGTGTGCATGGATGTGGGTACTGTGTGCAGGTATACACATGTGGAGGTGGGCATGTGTGTATATACATGTGTGATGGACGTGTGTATTCATGGGTGTGGGTACTGTGTGTGTGTGCACGTGCATGGGTATGGGTATCAAGTGTGCAGATGTGGAGGTGGGCATGCATGTACATACGTGTGTGTGATGAACATGTGTGAACATGTGTGGTACTGTGCATGACTGTACACACATACATGTGTGTGTGTGCTTACATGTGTGCATGTGGACACACATGTGTGCCCCTCCCTGCTCAGAGCTGGCTGGCACTGCAGGTGTTGCCCGGGGCGGCGGTGGCTGAGTGTGGGGCCCCCCTGAGGAAGAGCATTCCACGGCAATGGCTCTGGACGCGGTTATGACTTACGGCTGCCGCCGGGGCCGGACCCCTACATGCCTTGGGAGATTCCATCTTGGATTCTGACGTGGAGCTCCTGTCACACAAGGCCTCCTGCCCTGCTGTAGACATTCCCCTGCACCCTTGACCTAGAGGTGAGAGCCCTACAGGAAGTTGTGGCTCAGTGCACCTTGCTCCCCTGGTGTTAGCGAGCCTCGGGGAGAGTGCTCAACAGACACGGCTCACAGCCTTTCCCGAGCAGACGCCTCCTGCCCGAGCCCGAGAACGCTCGTGCCGTGTTCTTTCACCAAACTCGCTGCCTCCTACTTTGATGCAGTCCACAGCACGACTCGGGTCTAACTCCATCGGCCCCTCCAGTGCCCAGGTCTCAGAAACCACGTCAGCTTCGCCAGCCTCTGAAATGGGGCCCCGCGGTCTAGGAAACACGTGACTTTGGTGGTTGGTGGTGTCTCAGGAAACGCCCCTAGTAGCCCCTTCACACATCCTGTGTCTACAGTTTAACACTGTACCAGGACCCTTAGGCCTGTGCCCCCAAGTCAGCTCCCACTCAGCCATGCTATTGGGTCTCCAGTCCTCGCGGAAGCGAAGCCCAAACCCAACCCAACCCACTGCTGTGGAGTGATTCTGACCCACAGCGCCCCTAGAGGACAGAGCGGAACAGCCCACAGGGTCTCCAAGGCTGTCAGTCTTCACAGAAGCAAAGCCCAAACCACACCCACTGCTGTGGAGTGATTCTGACCCACAGCGCCCCTAGAGGACAGAGCGGAATAGCCCACAGGGTCTCCAAGGCTGTCAATCTTCACAGAAGCAAAGCCCAAACCACACCCACTGCTGTGGAGTGATTCTGACCCACAGCGCCCCTAGAGGACAGAGTGGAACTGCCCACAGGTTTCCCAGGCTGTCAATCTTCAGGGAAGCAAAGCCCAAACCACACCCACT
>NW_006921761.1:5562403-5565485 GCF_000298275.1 Orycteropus afer afer
ACAGCGCCCCTAGAGGACAGAGTGGAACTGCCCACAGGGTCTCCAAGGCTGTCAATCTTCACAGAAGCAAAGCCCAAACCACACCCACTGTCTCTGGATTCTGACCCACAGCGCCCCTAGGGGGCAGAGTGGAACTGCACAATAGGGTCTCCAAGGCTGTCAGTCTTTACAGAAGCAGATTGCCTCATCTTTCTCCCATAGAGTGGCTGGTGGGTTTGAACCACTGACCTTTTGGTTAGTAGCCAGAGTGCCCCCAGAGCTCTTTTAGGAGACTTATAGTCAGCTCTGGTGGCGTAGTGCCTAAGGCATTGGACTGCTAACCAGAAGGCAGGTGGTTCAAACCCACCAGACACTCCTCAGAAGGAAGACTGGGCAATCTACTTCTGTAGAGATACCACCTCGGAAACCCAAGGAGGGGTCGCTGTGAGTCAAAATCCTCTTGACTGCAGTGATTTGGTTTTTTTTTTTGGTTTATAGTTCAGCCAAAATCCTGTCACCTGGAGCCAGCCTAGCAAAGCAAGTCAACCTGCAGTGAGGAGGCCAGCCGAGACCGGGCCTCTGTGATGCTGACGGTACGAACATCCCAGCTGTTGCCCCATCGGCCACCGTAATCTTTGTCAACCTCTATAACTTTCTTTATCAAAAACACCTTGACTCTGTGCTTCCCCATTCTGTAAAACGCTCTTTTGCCATGCGGTTTTTAATTTTAAACAGACTGCTTTTGCACCAGCACACTGCACACGCTGCACGTGGCTGAGCTGTCTGCCAGGCTCCTCTGCAGTCATTCAAACAACGATGTTGACGCGCCTGCCGGCACCCGGGCAGCCAGGTGGCTTTGGGGACAAGCCCCTCCTCCAGAGAAAGGGTCCAGAGTCAGCCCTCAAGCACAGCTCGAGTGCAGTTCATGCTGCAGAGTCACCCAGACCAATGTCCCCACCACCGTCCCGGCCCTAACCAGCCAGAGCACAGCAGTCTCGGGCATGGGTGTGGGACCCCATGGTCACCCCTGGCCTCCTCCAAGCCAGGGGCTACTCCCAAGGGTGTGGGGGGTCAGGGGCCATGGAGGATGGCAGCTTCCACCCCACCATCCACTGTCCCATCCATCCACCCACTGACCTCTCTGGGCTTGGCTGGCCCCTTGGGAGCCCTCACAGTGGCCACACCCAGGTCACTGCATCAAGTAGCAGTCACTGTCCCATCATCACAGGCCTGTGGTTCCCTGCAAGGATGCCCAGCCCTTCACAGTCCTGCCACGTGCTGCATTGTACCTCTGCCCGGAGCTGCCCCGAGTCCCACAGGCCAGACAGACTGTACTGCTGAGAGATGCCACGTGTGACCAGACCGCATGCCAGTCTCACCCAAGGCCAGAGCTGATGCTGTGCTCAGCCCGACCCCACCTCCTGGCTGCCTGAGAGGACGGACAGCTCAGGTGGGGCCAGAGCCCTGCCACCGGCCAGGGCTTCCTAGCGGCACCTGGAAAAGGCCACACGCCCTGCCCAACGGCCCCCAGAGCACCAGCTGGGTCCTGTGCTGGCCACAGGGGGCACCTGAGGGCAAGTGGGGATGTTGGGACCAGGGGTGGCCCCCCAATCCTACCTGGGCCTGCAGGAGCTTGAACCTCAGACTTGTCATCAAAGCAACGGGCCATCTGCAACTGAGCCCCAGAGGCCATGGGAGGTGACCTGACATGGATATCCCAGGAGGCAGTGCTGGCCAGAGTCCACCACAGCACCCCTGCCCACTGACCCCTGAACAATACGGGGTCACCCTTCCAGCCAGACACCTAGTGCAGCCCCTCAACCTCTGGAGCCCCTCCTCCTTGGGTACCTCCAGGCTTGGGGCCTCATCACTTCCCTGTCACACATCGTGTGGGGCAACAGAGTCCTGGGCTGAGCCTCTGTCCTCAATCAGAGGTGTCCCCTGGCTCTTGGGGTCTCGCGTCCAGCACCTGACCGCCACCCCGGGCTGGTCCATGTCTCAGCTCTGTGCCTCAGGCAGTAAAGAGACCCCAGGCAGGACCAGCTGACCGCCCTGTTCCTGGAGGGCAGACGGGGCAGCGCCCCCAGGAGGGGCCTGCAGCAGACCCCTGCCCCCGAGCGTCGGGGCCCTGCACAGCCCCTGCTGCAGGCCCCGTCCAGCTGGTACCCCCGCCCCACCCACTCCGCGGCCGCCCTGAGCCCAGGTCTCCCCCACCCAGTACGGTGAGTGGTTGATCTCCACGGGCAGAAACAGTGGCTCAAAGACCAGTCCCAGCCAAGGTCCGAGCGTGGAGGGTCTGCGTCACTGGCTGGTGGGGTGCTGAGTGAACCCCGAGAATTGGTGGGTGGGTATGACACAGCCTCTGGCCTTACTGCCTGCACAGGGCAGGATGACCACAGCAGAACAACTGTGAGTGACTCCTGACCCACCTGCCCAGGTGAGGCCCACCTGCCTGAGGAAGAAGGTCCCATTGCCAGAGACCCCAGGAGAGAGAGAGACAGAGGCGGCAGGCATCTGTCACGGACTGACCTGACCCTACTCCTGTGGCTGCATCCCTTTGGGATGGGTTGTGCTTTGTTCGGTTAATGAGACAGATTTAGCGGAAGGTATGTCTTAAATCCACCTCTTGAGGCGTAAGACGGTAGATTGAGCCACCAAGCAACCAAGAGCAGAGACGCGGAAGAGAGACGCCAGGCCACGTGGAGAAGGCCCAGGAGCAGAAGCTCAAAGAGACGAGCAATTTCCCCCAGAGCCACGGAGAGGAAGCCTTCCCCTAGAGCCAGGGCCCCGAATCTGGACTTCTGGCCTCCTAAACCGAGAGACAATGATTTCTGTTTGTTAAAGCCACCCACCGTGGGACTCCTGACAGCAGCTCCTGAGAGCCAAGACGGCGCCCTCCGTGGGACTCCTGACAGCAGCTCCTGAGAGCCAAGACGGCGCCCACCGTGGGACTCCTCACAGCAGCACCAGAGAGCCAAGACGGTGCCCACCGTGGGACTCCTCACAGCAGCTCCAGAGAGCCAAGATGGCGCCCACCGTGGGACTCCTGACAGCAGCTCCTGAGAGCCAAGACGGCGCCCACCGTGGGACTCCTCACAGCAGT
>NW_006921761.1:5566077-5570139 GCF_000298275.1 Orycteropus afer afer
ACTCCTCACAGCAGCACCAGAGAACTAAGCTCCCAGGCAGTGGTGGAAAGATCAGCATCTGGCCCTGGCTGAGCTCCGAACATGGCGACCTGTTGTTGATGATGACCGTGCCTATTCCTGAGGGTCCCCCACCTGGTCCAGGCCCAGCCCGAGGGGGGACTCCCGTCTCCTGGCACCTCCCTGCCTCTACTGTGTGAGGCCAGCCCTTCTCCCGCTTCCCCTCGCCCCTCCTTCCAGTTCAGGGAACACTTCTCAGGGCCGTGGCCAGGTAAGCTGGCTGCCTCTCGCCACGTCCCCGTCATCTCGACCACTGTCCCTCCGGTCTCACCTCCGAAGCCCTTCAGGTCCTGGTCCAAACCTGCCCCTCTGGTTCTGCCCCTAGCTCTGCAGCCCAAGGGCTTCAGATGTTTAAGAGGCATCTTTCAAATACCCGACACCACGAGGAGCACGTCCCAAGCCCATACCCCAGCTGGCAAGAGGGAAACGGGAGTGTGGCACTGCAGTCTGCCTAGTCACACAGGCTCTCATGTGTTCACACGCTGTGCACATATGTTCAGACACGTGTCTGGGGACACAGGCATGCACACTCACAGCACCCTCATGTGCTCACATGTCCTGCTAACAGCCCTGACCCACGTGGCTCCAGGATATGCTCAGGGGAGGGTCCCAGCAATCCCACGGGGCCTGGGGCCCCGAGTGCCGGCAGAGCCTGGGGCAGGGACGCACCCCACACCCCAGGAAGCTCAGCAGGTGGTCAAGGGAAAGGTTACGACAGTTACCCCCAGAAGTAAGATGTCACCGTCCCAAAGCCCGGCTTCCTGTATACCAGGGTGTTGCCATAATGTCATCAAGAGCCAGACACACACGGACACAGAGGAGACCCCTCTCCAGACAGAGACACGAGAACATGGGCAATACATGAGGGTGGGCCCACAGACAGCCCTGGGTCCCTTGTCACTCACCTCCACCTCCTGAGCTGGTCCTATCTCCACCCCAGGTCAAAAGGCAGACCCAAGTCGCCTCCAGCCACCTGGGCTGGAGGCCATGGGCTGTGCCTCCTGCCGGCCCTGCTGGCCCTCTTCCTGGGGCAGGCCACTTCCTGCTGCCTTGCAGGCACCACTCCCAAATATAGGCAGTGAGGCGGAGGAGAGCCACTGTGGGACAGGCAGTTCCAGGAAAGGCCACCGGGGCACTGACCGGAAGTGCACACGGCAAGGGGGGTGAACCACGGGGCAGCTGCACCCTCCCCGCCCCCCGTGGCAAACATCCCCTCCAGGGTAGAGGTTCTGGCCCCAGGAAGGAACAGGCAGAGAAGGGCAGGGCCAAAGACCCCAAGGAGTGGCTGGGTCGGGACCTCCAGGGATTTACAGAAGGCACACAGGAGGCCAGAGGGGCCGGGGCGAAGGCTCCAGGCTCTGCGAGCCGAGAGCCACTCCCAGGGACCCCAACACTCTGATTCCTGACCTGGGAACAGGGCCGGGGGTGGGCAGCTCATTGGAATGAACAACAGAGACCTGCCCCAGGTCTGAAAGGGTGCAGAGCCCAGCACTGTAGCCCCTGGACAGTGGGACCTAGGAGGGTCTTCCGAACTAAAGCCTTCCCTGGAGCTGCCAGCTGGGGGCCTCACGTGGCCCTCAGCCTGGCCCACTCAAAAAGGCGCCACACCCCCAGGCCCCCCACAGACAGGTCCTCCACCACAGGGCCGAGGTGCGCAGAAAGGGGCCCCCATCAGCTGTTCCTCCTCCTGGGAGGTCCTGCCTCACGCATCACCCACCTGTGATCCAGAAAGCCACCCCACCCACCCTGTTTCCTAGAGCAGGGCTGGGGGCTGCTGGCTGGCCCGAGTCTGTGGGATCCTTGTCCCCACCCTATCCCTGCGCGCAGTGACTGTGGGGCCTCGGGACCACCCCCAGCTTGTCTGGGCTCCTGCTGGGCTGGGAGGGGCTCCTACAGCACCTGGTTCTTCCCAGGCAAACGCCACCTTCTTCAAGGGCGAGGTCCTCCCCTCCTTCACACTGGGTACTGACTCCCAGGCTGAAGGCAGCTGGAGATTTTCAACCACCCTGACTTCTGTGGGGTGTCCTCACCCACCCTGACTTCCGTGGGGTGTCCTCACCCACTATGACCTTCCCTGGGAGTCTTCACCCACCCTGACCTTCCCTGGGGGATCCTCACCCACCCTAACTTCCCTGGGAGGTCATCACCCACCCTGACCTTTCCTGGAGGGAGAGTTCTCACCCACCCTGACTTCTGTGGGATATCCTTACCCACCCTGACCTTCCCTAGGGGTTCTTCACTCACCGTGAACTTCCCTGGTGGGTCCTCACCCACCCTGACTTCCCTGGGAGGTTATCACCCTCCCTGACCTTCCCTGGTGGGTCCTTACCCACCCCGACTTCCCTGGGAGGTCACTACCCACCCTGACCTTCCCTGGGGGGGGGTCCTCACCCACCCTTACTTCTGTGGGGTGTCCTCACCCCCTGACTTCCCTGGGGTGGTCGTCACCCACCCTGACCTGCCCTGGGAGGTCCTCGCTCACCAAGACCTTCCCTGTGGGGGATTCTCACCCATCATGACCCTCCCTGTGGGGTTCCTCACCCACCATGACCCCTGGGAGGTCTTCCCCCAGTCTGACCTGTCCTCTGATCTGGGCAGTGGCTCCAGACATCTAGAAGACCACCAGGGCCTCCAGTGTGACAGTGATGTCTGAATGGCCACCTTGGAGCAGCTGGGGGAGGATAGAAGACAGGTGGGCTAAGACTGAGGGTGGGACACACAAGCCACCAGCCTTGGACTAAAGCTCCCCTCCGCCTGGAGGAGGCAACCAAGAGGGCAAGACTGACGCTGAGGGGCAGCAGAGAAGGTAGAGGTGGGCGGAGCCCCCAACAACAGGAGCAGTGCTCTGGTGGGGTCCTCGGCGCTGGACCCCATCATCTGGGGGACCCCTCCAGGCAGCCCTGGTGGAAGGGGTTGTCTCAGTTTCCCCCTGGCACTGCTGAGTGACATGTGGGCTCAAGGTCCAGTTCCCCAGCCTGCTGTACCCCCCATGGATGCCTGGCCACCGTGGGAGGGGCCCCCAGAGCCACCCCCCCACCATGGAGGCGTTAGAAGCCCCACTCCCTAACCCCTCACCAGAAACGGCCCTCAAAGACCTCGCTCCCAACCCTCAGGCTTCATACCGGAAACCGAGCCCCGCGGCAGTTCCGTCTCCCAGTCCACCTGCCCTGAGGGGGTCTTCACCCACTCTGACCTTCTGGGGTCACCCCACCCGGGTCTCCCCGCGCGGAAGCCACAGCTTGTCTGGGGAGGGCTGCCTGGAAACGTGCCTCTGTGGCAGGACCGGCACCCTGCGCCCCACCTTGGCTTTGCGCTGCCACCTCCGTCCCCAGCCTGTGCACCTCGCCGCCGCCCCTGGCCGCGACCGCACCTACCCGGGCGTCCGGGAGACGCTCGGCGCCCAGCATCTAGAAATGGCCTCGCGGGTGCCACCTCTGCCTCAGGACGCCGACCGGCTGCGCCTGCCCCCGCGGCTGGGGACCTACTGCTCCGGCCCCGTCCACATGGAGTGCTCCCCGTGCCCCTTCAGCGGCCGGGGGAGCGCTTGGCGCCCGGAGCGGGCAGTGCCCTGGGGGGCAGGGCGTTCTGGGGGGGGCGTCTGGTGTTTGGGGCGGAAGGTCCTGGGGGCAGGGAGTGCGGTTCCTGGGGTACGCGCGGTTCTGGGGCAAATGGCCCTGGGGGATAGGGGTAGACCGTAAGGGGTCTCCCTGCGGCGAGGGGCGCCGCCGAGCGTACCTGGGGGCGCAGCCGCCGTCGTCAAACTCGAAGGTCCGGTTGGTGTAGCCCTTGCCCCGCGCCCAGTTGACGTCAACGCCCCCCGGGCTGCGCGCCCCGTCGGGGAGCGGCATGAGGCTGGGGGTCCGGTCCGTGCGCGCGCCGCGCCCGCCGGGTTTGTGCGCAGGGCTCCGCGGCGGCTGGGACCCGGAGCCAAGGGAGAAGCAAGTCGGGAGTGGCGGGCGACTTCTCTCCTCTCTTTCCCCAAGACCCTTCACAGTTTTCTCCCTC
>NW_006921761.1:5570284-5588694 GCF_000298275.1 Orycteropus afer afer
GAACGCGCCGCGGGGTCCGGATGCAGGCCCCGCCCCCGACCGGCGCCACGCCGCGCTCAGGGCCGCTTGTAACGCAGCAGCCCAAGAGGGAGCTCTTCAGGGACCAGACCACCTCGACGAGCTTGCCGCCTGCTACGTCCCCAGGGGGTTCAGGTACCCTGTGGGGTGTGGGCCACCAAGGATTGGCGCCTGCCATCCAACCTCGCCCTGTCTGCATCCGCTCCCCAGCCGAGACACCCATCACTCAGCTGAAAACCTGTATAGAGACCCCTGGGCAGCCGCCCTGTGGGGATGGGGACGGTGTCTTGGTTCCCCACGTGATAGCTGGAAGGGCTGTCTGGGACCAAAGGCTCAGGAGGCTGGCTATTCGGTGTCCTCACCCACACCGTCACACCCTGGGCAGCCTTTCAACAGGTAGAGAGGGGCTACCTGGGTGTCCTGGGGAGGGAGGCTGCCTGCAGGTGGGTGCCCAGGGCAGGCCGCCTCAAACTCAGCTTCCTGTTCGTCTCAATCAGGGTAGGGGCTCCCTGGGGCCCAGGGTGGGTGGTATTTGCCACCACCCACCCCATCTTGAGGTCTCTCCCCGTCTGCCTCCAGGAGACAGCACGGTGAGCGGAGATGGTTTTATGGAGCCCTGGGCAGGGCCTGACACACTCTGAGGCCCCCACGTGGGGGCTCTGCCTTTCTCACGGGCAACCTGGTAGGTGCCACGGCCAGGCCTCACTCATTCCTCTGTCTAGAGCCGGAGCTGACCGGAGGAAGTGTGTCCATCCCCCAGGCCCCTCTGGGGCAAACTGCCTGCGTCTTACCCATTGGCCAGGAGCCCGGGGAGGAGTGCTGCAGGCAGATGCGTTCGAGATAATTACATGGGCTGTTGTGGTGGAGACAGATGAGCCCCGTGACACTTCTGAGGGCTCCAAGGAACGAAAACCTGGCCTGGCACTGCCGTCTTGGAGAAGGGGACAGGGCCGAGGCTGGGCTTCCAGCCAGCTGGTGCACACCAGTTAGTGGCCCTGGCCGCCCTTCCACTGGGAAGCAGCCCCCCAGGGCCCGAATCCCACGCCATCCTCACATGTCTGTGGATGCAAGGCCCTCCCCTGTGGACAGAACCGAATGTCCCGGTTTCCTGGCCTTGATGTTCCGCTTCACACCTCCTGCAGAGAATAGCAGCCGGGCTGTGGCGGAGTGTGACAGCACAGGGCCTGGGGCTGGTGACCGGCTGGCAGGCGGGCCTCAGAGGCGGGTGACTGGGCGGGTGGCACAGCCTGGCCTCCTGGTTCCCCTGCAGCCTCCTCATTACCCTCATCTGTGCCCACACCACCTGCCACTCTTAACCCCAGACTGCAGCCCAACACGGGGGTCCAGTTTATGTCCCTGCTGCCTGTCTGTCCGCTCAACATCTGACCCGGGGCTCTGACCTGAGTTGGCGTTCCCCCTTCCCACCACCCCAGCTGTCTTCAGGCTGCTGAGCCAAGCAGTGACGGATGGATGGTGCTTGTCACCAGGCACCCTCAAATCATAGGCCGCCCACCCAGTGGAACCCTGGCACGCCTGTCTACCAGTCTCTGCACCCATCTCTCCAGCCGGCTCCCGAGCTCATTGCCCAAAGTCATCACCCTGCAACAGGGTGGGCCCTAAATCCAGTCACAAGTGATTTCCTAAGAGAAGTGGGAGAAAACTCAGTGAAAAGGCAGGCCACGGGAAGACATGCGGGAGGTAGAGGCGCTGCCCCCAACACCTGCAGCCACCAGGCGCTGGGAGGGGCCTCCACCCACAAAGCCGCCTTCTGGTCTCTGGACTCTGAGGATAGATTTCCACTGCTGTAAGTCACCACCGTGTGGCGCCTTGTCACTTGGCAGCTGGGTTTCCCCGTGGACCAGAGTCCTTTCTCTCAGTAGAGGACCAAGGCGCCTATGTCCTCAAAGCAGGAGAGTCCTCACCCTTGGGCCCAGTCCCCAGCCTGTGCCCCCTGCACCCTGGGCAGACTCCCTCCACCTCACTGCACCTGCCCGACCCCCCTCAGTCTCTTGGCCCCTCCTGCACGTCGCTGCCACGAGCCAGAGGCCCTGGACCCCACAGCTGACGGCTAAACTGCTCGTGCAGACCGCTTCCTCTCTACTCAGGTGTGGGCAGGTACGGTGGCCCTTAGGTGCAGGCTGGGCTGGGGGTTGAGGAGGGAGGCTGCGCTTGGAGGGGCGGGGCCGCCAGGTGCTGACTGTCGGGCCTGAGCCTGGGGGCGGGGTTGCAAACGTGGGAGGGCAGAGCGCAAGTGGCCCAGGGCGGCCAGGTGCAGACCACGTGGCCTGCGAGTGGAGGGGGAGGGGCGCACGTGAGAGGGCACGTGCACGTGGGGGCGGGGCACGTGGGGGGTTCCGTCCCCTCGCCCCGCCCCACGTCGCATTGCGCCCTCCGCCATGGCGTCCAGGGCCCCGGAGCCCCGCGCGGCCTCTGGTGGATGCAGGTGAGAAGCTGGGTGCCAGGGAGGGGGCGGGAGGTGTCGTGACCAGGGCCATGCCTGCGTCAGGACTCTAGTCGCCAGCCCCCAAGCCGCTCCGGGGGCAGTGAGGGTGCAGAGGCGCGACCCGTGCGCCTTCCGGAAGCAGCTCTCTGCGGACCCTAGCGCCCCTCTGGTGGCAGTCTCCCCGAGTGCTCCTGGCTCTTTTCTTGGCAGGAGCACGCGCTCTCCTGATTACCAGGCCAGCTCTGAGGACCCAGGCCCGGGCCGCTTCCAGGCTCCCCCCGCCCCCAAGGCGCAGGCACCTTGCCGCCGGCGCAATGTGCTCACTGAGCGGGAACGAAGGTGAGGGGCTTGGGGTGCAGGGAGGCAGCTCCCCAGGGTCTGAGCTGCCCTTAAAGGGAGTTAGGTCTGGGGCTGTGAGCAGGCGGCAAGCAGACAGGGTGTGGGGTGTCCAGATGAGGGACGCCCATGGGGCCCAGGCCCTGGGGTCCCTCTGGGGCCTGAGAGTGGGTGTTGGAGGCTGTGTGTCTGGCACCCTGGGCTCCTGGCATCCTTGACTGTGGGACCCTGCCCCGCCTACCCCACTTCTGCGGTGTGGAGGTCCCTGCCTTTCTTGTGCTCTGTGGTGGGTCCCTGGTGGTCTCCTTGGGCCCAGGGGGGGCCGGGCCCATGGATGGCTGTTCCTGTGGCCCAGGAGGCGGATCGCAGGGAGCTGTGAGCAGCTGCGCGCCCTGCTGCCCTGGTTCGAATGCCGACGGGAGGACATGGCCTCTGTCCTGGAGATGACGGTGCAGTTTCTGAGGCTTGTCCACAGGCTGGTGCCCGCCCAGGGGCAGCACGCGGTGAGTTCCCACCAGCGAGCCTGCCGGCCGACCCCAGCTCCTGGCTCCTGGGCCCCCTGCCCCACCCCACCCTGAGCTGGCATGTCTTTGGCACGGTCCACCTGTTTGTGCTTCGCGTGAGGGGTGCCGAGCCCTGGGAGGGGCCCAGGGGGCTCCAGTGTTCACTTTGCCCCCACAGTGCTAGGGATGTCTTAGGGCGAGCTGTCTGCTGACGGACTGTCGCCCCATAGTCAGTGTTGCCATCTGCCGACTCACCGTCTGCTTGCGACCCCCAGGGGATGGCATGTCGTCCCAGGGGGAGGCTCTGCCTTGTCCCTAACCCTTGCAGCACCAGCTGGGGCCCTGCTTGGGGACCCAAGCCATGTGAACAGTGCAGGATAGGGGTCTGTGCAGTTGCCAAGGGGCCCTGCAAGTGTGGCCTGATTGGAGGGAGGTGGCCCGTTTGCAGAGTGAGGCTGCAGTCCCTGGGTCATTTCTGAGGCCACCAGCGAGGTGACACCCTGACCGCAGCCCTTTTCCCTGCAGCCAGCCCAGTCCCCACCTACTGTCTCTTGTCCGTTTGCTTCCAGGCGCCTGACCCGTCCCCGGAGGTGTGTTCTCACAGGTGGCAGTGGAAGGCTGTGCGGGTGGTACTGGGGGGCCAGGTGCCTGCAGGCACACCGGACCCAGGGTCAGGTGCTCTGGGCCTGGCCAGGTGAGTGTCCCCAGGAGGCTGACCCTGAAGGGGCTGTGGGGCTCTGGGACTATGGACACAGACCTCTGAGGACGTCCAGGGTAGGAGACGCTTCAGGCTTGGTCTTTGTACCAGATGATCTTCTGGGGTTCCTTTGAGCCCTGACTTGTTACATGACAGGGGTAATAGGTCCTCTGAGTCACAGGGTTTGGGACCAGGGGGTCATGGGGACAGGACAGGAGTGAGTATGCTTCCACAACACTGGCTTGGCCAGAGTGTGGGGGCCGGTGTGGGGAGCCGTGGGGTCCAGGTGGTGGGAGCCAGGGTACAGGGGCTGGTGTGGGGAGCCCTGGGGTCCGGGTGGTGGAAGCCAGGGTATGGGGGCAGGTGTGGGGAGCCCTGGGGTCTGGGTGGTGGAAGCCAGGGTACAGGGGCTGGTGTGGGGAGCCACGGGGTCTAGGTGATGGAAGCCAGGGTACAGGGGCTGGTGTGGGGAGCCATGGGGTCCGGGTGGTGGAAGCCAGGGTACAGGGGCTGGTGTGGGGAGACATGGGGTCTAGGTGGTGGAGGCCAGAGTGTGGGGGCTGGTGTGGGGAGCCGTGGGGTCTTGGTAGCTTGGCCAGGGTACGGGGGCTGGTGTGGGGAGCCTGGGGTCCGGGTGGTGGAGGTGGCTGGCACTCTCCTTTCATTCATGTGTTCTCTGACCCGTGGGCCTGTAGGGGCTTTGGGCTCTCCCTAAAGACAGGCTCCGTAGTGGGGGGGTAGAAGCGGTCACATCCCCTCCCTGGAGGCGGACACTCCAGCTTCTGAGGGGAGCTTCCTGAAGCTCAGGACTCTTGGTGAGTTTCGGAACGCCGGGTGGAGCCTTGAGTACAGCGTCCGGCCACATGGTCTACCTCGTGTGTGTGCGCAGGATCTGGAACCAGAAGGGGGCTTGGGGAGCAGAGAAGCTGGGAAGCTGCTGAGCTGGGCACGGTCCCTGACGGTGGGAGAGCCACCGTGATCCCGGATGCCACGAGTGCACTCTGCATCACAAGTGTCGGGGCCCCAGGCTCCCCTCCTGGGGTTGGGGGACAGGGTCCTGGTTCCTGCACTGGGTGTCTCGGGGCTGGTCTCTGAATCCCAGATGGAGGCACTTTCAGAAAGTTCTAGATGCAGCCGGGCCTCGCTGGCTGGCCACTTGGGGTGGGCGGGGGTGGCACACAGGGCTGACAGAGCCACCCACCCCTCTGTCCTTTCCTCCTCAGGCCGCAGGAGCCCCCACGGGGGGCCCCCACCTTGGGGTTGGCTCAGGTACTGGGTGGGCCACCAGCCAGCCCTGGTCAGCAGGCGCCCTGTGAACAAGGCCAGGACTTTGCGTCTTTGGCCAGAGGTAAGCCAGGCGGGCTGCACTGAAGCCCTGGACAGGGCGCGGAGGGTTCACACTGGGCCCTGCAGCAGAAGAGCCCGTTTGGGGCCTGCGCCTCACGGATCCTGTGTGTCCTAGGCTGTTGTCATAAAGTGGAACATGTGCCCCCAGGAGGGCAGACTTGTTGGGGGTGCTTCCTCAGATGTGATGGCAGGGGGGCGGCAGCAGCTAGACAGCCCCCCCAGGTCCACCCTGTATCTCAGGGAAGGTCTCCTAGCCCACCCGTGTGAGGGTCCCGGGGCGGCCATGCCAAAGTGCCACACCGGGGGCTGGAGACAGCGACCGGTCTCCTGCAGTTCAGGAGGCCCTAAGTCCACAGTCGGGGTGTAGGAGCCACGCTGCCTCCGGAGGCTCCGGGGCCTTCCTGACGGGGCGTCTGTGGCCCGGGTGGTCCGTGGCCTGCAGTTACCGTGCGTCAGTGGTGGCTCTGTGCGTCACCGTGTCACCTTGACAGGTCCTGCGTCAGTTCCTCGGGTATCTTTTAGGGGAGCATCTTGGCCGTCACACCGTCTCTGTTCCCCCATGTTCTCTCGTCTACCCTGG
Organism: Orycteropus afer afer; assembly: GCF_000298275.1. Classification (NCBI taxonomy): domain Eukaryota; kingdom Metazoa; phylum Chordata; class Mammalia; order Tubulidentata; family Orycteropodidae; genus Orycteropus; species Orycteropus afer. The sequence goes on from NW_006921761.1 coordinate 5,576,209, forward strand.
GCCTCCTCAGAGCCCTGGTCACCTGCCAGGAGGTGCGGGGACATGGGACGTGGCTGTGCTCAGTCACACCAGCCACAGTGGATGTGCTGCTGCTGTTGTGGCCACCAACCGCGCTTGGGGCTTTGCAGCCCCCCGAGGCCTGACCGCCAGCGTCCCTGCAGGGGCTGCCATGGGGAGTGAGTCACAGCCCGGTCAGCCGTTCAGGGCTTTGTTCCCTGAGGCTGGCCCCTCCCAGCTCTGCGTCTGTCCTTAGCGGGCAGCTTTGTGTCCACTCTGCAGGGCTCCTCTCAGTACCCAGCCTCCTCTCTGGCTTTCTGTCACTCTGCCCCTAACCCTCATCCTGAGGCCACTAGAGCCCCAGGAGGTGGGATAGGGCGTACCTTGCAGGGCAGGTCTCGCTGTCCCCAGGGGCACCAGGACCTGTGTGGCAGACGGGGAACAGTGACACCAGGACCCACATGGGGGGACACCAGGGGACACTAGGACCTGTGTAGCCCAGGGGTTGGCACCAGGGGACTCCAGGGCAGGGAGGTACACAGGTGCAGAGGTCATGCCAGTGGGCAGGAGCTGGCCTGAGGGCAGAGTCTTCAGTCAGAGCTGGACTCCAGGGCAGGCCGAGCCAACACCTCCTCTGGGAAGGCCCCCTGGCACCAGGTGCTGGGTGCCCACTGTGGGCAGGTCCCTCCTGATGCTGTCTTTCTCCCACCTCTCTCTGCCTGGCTCCAGGCATCACTGGTGCCTGTGCCGGGGTGCAGGGGGGTGGGGGAGGGTCTCTGGTCTCAGGAGTGGATGCCCTCGGGCGCTGGGGATGGGGGGGGAGCGCTGACTAATCAGACTTCTCACACAGAACCCCGAGAGCCGAGCATGCCCAGGGTCCCCGAAGGCCGGGCCCCAGCACCACTGTGTCCCCCCTGGGCCCCTCTCTCCCAGCAGCAGCCTTCTTCCCCACTCAGAAGTCCAGCAGCTCAGAGCTGGCCCAGCCCCGACAGGGGACCTGACACGGCCATGACACCCACGCTGGATGCCAGGTACGTGCCTCACACACACGCCCCACACATGCGCACCCTACACATGCGCACCCTACACATGCGCACCCTACACATGCGCACCCTACACATGCGCACCCTACACATGCGCCTCATACGTGTATACCCCACATATACCCCCATCCCACCATGTGGTCCACATGAGCCCCACGTGTCCCATGTGTGTGCCTCACATGTGCTCCCCTCATGTCCCACACGTGTGCTCCCCCACATGCTCCATGCATGCCCCACATGTGTGCCCCATGTGTGTGCACCACGAGCACAGGATCTCAGCTCCGAGCTCGGCTGTGGGAAGGTGTCCTGGTCTGTGGGCGCCCAGGCGGGGTCCTCACTGAGGTGTGTTTCTAACACTGTCTTCCCAGAAACCTCTGAGCCTGCAGCTGCCTGTTCAGGACGCTGGCTTCCAGGGCCAGGGGCTGGGCTCGGCTGTGCGCGCTCAGGGTGGGGTCTTCCTCCCTGCTCAGGTCTGTGCCCGGATGTGAAGTGGACGGTACAGCCCACCTGCAGGCTGCTAGCCCCGACTGGTGGCTGGGTGAGTCAGACGGGGACAGGTGTGGGCCTCAGTGCACCCAACGTGGGATGGTGGGCAGCCAGGGAGCAGGGGTAGACTGTGACCCAGACCCAGGAAGGAGAGGAACAGTGTGTGAGAGTGAGTGTGAGTGTGAGTGTGTGAGAGTGTGAGTGTGTGAGAGTGAGTGAGTGTGTGAGAGTGTGTGAGTGTGAGTGTGTTGAGTGAGTGTGTGTGTGTGAGTGTGTGAGAGTGTGAGTGTGTGAGTGAGCGTGAGTGTGTGAGTGGGTGAGTGTGAGGGTGAGTGTGTGTGAGAGTGAGAGAGTGTGAGTGTGAGTGTGTGAGGGTGAGTGGAACCTGGTTGTGTCTGGTTTACCGTCAGCTGTATGGGGCGCTGTCCCCTACCTCTAGGTCTTCTGTCCCCGACGGTGCCCCCCAGGCTGGCCTGCACAGGCCTCTGCTTAGGGGCCAGTGTCCGGTCCTGGTCCGGGAGCAGGGTCGTGTTAGTGTGGCCGTCTCCGCCATCACACTTGAGCTGAGGGCTTTCAGGACAGGACAGTCCCCAGCGGCAGGCCCCGCACTCTGACCCTGCTCAGGCCCCGCTGACTGTCGCCTTTGCTCCCAGGGTCCCCGGGGGGCCGAGGAGGCGGCACCCCCATCCCGCTGGACAGGGCCGAGCTGGGCTCCCTGGCGGACAGCGGCCCCGGCTTCCAGGAGCTCCAGGAAAGCCTCCTGCAGCAGTGGGGCCCGGACCTGGGCTGCGCGGGCCTGGCGCTGCGCGAGGAGGCCGACAACCTCTTCCCCGACCTCTTTGCCTGCCGCCTGTGAGGGCACGGGGCGCAGGGCGGGCGTGGGGTGCGGGGCTCCAGGGGGGGTTGGGAGTGGACGCAGCTGGGCCCTGTTAGGGCTGCTGATGTTGAGGAGGCGAGGCTCTTGTGTAATTAGGACCGTTTTCCGGCACAGCTCCTCACCGCCTGCAGAGCCCAGCAGCACCTAGCCCGGGACTAACTTCTGTGACTTTGTCGCCTGGTGGGGTCCCTGAGTAACCCCAGGCCGAATGCTGAGGGGTCCCCACCCCCAAGGCAGCATGGCGGGATTAAAGGCCTGGAGGTGTGGACGCCTCCCTGCAAGGACTCTGTCCTCCTTCTCTGCCTCCGCCAAGCTGCAGGTTCCGGGTGACTGTGGAGCTCATGGCCCAGAGGGGTGTCTGCTTCCCCAGCCACCTGCCCCGAGGAAAGGAAGCCCCTTCCAGGTCCACCCTCACTCGGGTGCGTGGGGGCCGGGGTAGAGGCCGCCCTAGGTCTCACGCCCTCCGCCGCTCCAGCCCTGAGAGCTGGTTATCTTCGAGGGCGGGACTCCTTGATTTGGCTCTGTTCTGGTCCTGCCCCAGGTTCCAGAGTCCAACGGGTCTCAGTCATGGAGGAGGCCAGTGCTGGCCGCTGCCCCAGACTGATCAGGGCCTCACTGGGCTTTGTCCTCTGCTCACCCCCTCTGAGACAGACCCCCCCAAGCCTTCTGAGTGAGTCCCAATACCTGCAAGCCCCATTCACGCATTCTCACCTGAGTCATTCAGGACTGGGTGAGGAAGGGGCGGTGCTGGGGGGCAAGGGTCCCCTGCTGCTTGAGATGGAGCTGCTCCAGAGAGGGGCTGTCGGCCTAGACTACCCTCCCGGTTTCTGAAGGCTGTGGGGCAGAGGGGGAGACCTGTCTTGGGGGGGGCTCAAGTCCAGCCAGTGTGGGGTCTGTGCTCCAGGGAACGTGTGTGCAAGCCTCCGTGGTGCGGCCTCACCTGCCCAGAGATGCTCCCAACTCGGGTCACGGGGAGCAGCACCCCACTTTGTCCACACGGTGACCCCAACGGCCTCCCATCCCAGTGGCCTAACATGAGCAGGCTCATACTGTCGCTCGTGGGGGGATGCTGCAGGCCCTCGGTGTCCTGGCTCAGGGCCACTGGCTGCTGCCCCCCTTGTTGGCTGGATGGTCATTCAGCAGCCTCAGCCCGCTGGGAAGTGGTGGGGTAGACAGCATGGAGTGGCCCCGGATGGCTGCAGGGGCTGAGCAGTGACCTGAGCAGGCCCCCGGCACTGTTGGCGCTATGCAGCGGGCGGCTGGACACGGCCTCGCCTCCACGGGCCACCTCTAAGTGCACCCCTTCACCTGGGTCACTGCACCAAAGCCCCCAGCCCAGGTGACCTGGACGTGCCGGGCTCGCCCCCAGCCCCCAGCGGGTGGTCAGCGACCCCACCACAAAGTCCACCTTCACCCTGACTTTGGCTTGCAGGGTCGTGTTGCCAGGCTTCCTGCCTGGAGGTGGGAAGACAGCACCTCACCCCAGGTGGCTGGCAGCCTCCGCCCCTGTGCTGCCTCATGTTTGGAGGCACAGCCTGGAGCAGTGCTGGGAATGACCCTGAGGCCCAGGCCAGCTTGGGTGTGGACAGCAACTGACTATCAAGTCCGGGTCAAGGATGGGGGGAGCCTTCAACTTGAACCCCGTGGTTGGGCTCCTGCCCCTGCTCTCAGGCTGCATGGCCCCTTCCTGCCTGTCGGGCCTCTCTCGTCCCAGGTGGCCATCCACTACGGCCCGTTGCCTGGGTCTGTCTCTGCCCCTCTATGGCCTCAGTTCGGCTGGGGGAGGTGAAGCCACCAGGTGACTGCAGGAGCAAGGCACCTTGGGAGCTGATTGTCAGAGGCACCTGAGTGAAAGGAGCTGTGGGGTTGGGGGAACAGGCATCAGTTCCTACCACCCCCTGCTCCCTACGGGCTGCTTTGAGTCAAATTACAGCTCTCCTTGGCCCATGATTGTGAGGAGGCCCCGGGCTCGGCAGTGGCATTTTGAAAACGCTGAACAAGCTCTGGCGTTGATGATGGGCTTATTTTTAGGAGTGGGGGTGGGGTGTGCTTCTGTACCGTCCCCCCCACCCCAGCTCTCCAGGCGACCTGCTTCCCCTTGCCCCACCCCCAGTCTTCCGTTTGCCTGGGAAGTAGGGCACAGCCCAGCTGTGGCAAGGGGACAAGGACCAGCAGCAGAATCCGCCCACGGCCTCAGCACACGCTGGGGGGGTCCGAGCCATTGGTCCCCCTGCCAGCTGGGGACACTTCAGCAGGACTGTCTGGGGCCAGGCCTGATGGTCAGGGGGCCAGGCTGAGCACTGTAGGCTCTGCCCACCTCCCCTCCTCGGCCCTCGAGACCACCTCTGACCAGCCTGCCCTCCCTGCCCCCACGCTGTTGCTCTGAGACCACATGGCCGTCATGGGGGACCACACGGTGGTGTCAGGGTTGAAGGGCTGGGCACTGCTCAGCTCGGCGACTTGGGCCCACGCTCTGGCCACGTAGATCTTGCTGGGGGTTTCCGTGCTCTGCTGCATAGGGTACAGTGGTGAGGGTACGGGTCCTGAGCCCTGGGGCGCCCCACATCCCACCCCGGGGGCCCTGTGAGCAAGGGGAGGAACTGGCCCGCCCTCCTCCGTCTCTCTGAGACCCTCACCCAACAGCTCCTCACTGTTCTCCCTGAGAAGTTGGTCCCCCCTTCCCCCCCCCCCCCCACAAAGACCCCCAACCTTGCCCTCCTGGCCTGGGCCCCACCTGCCCCTGGAAGCTGGATGGCAGGCAAGCCAGAAGGAACCAGAAACCGGCTGCAGCCACCAGGCTTCGCGGCTCCCAGCTGCCGGCCTCTGCCCCGGTGCTCGAGTGCCGAGGCGCGACCCCCGGCTGCTGTTGGCATAAGCCTCCGAGCAGGCAGCCCCTCCCTGCTGGCCTTTCCGCGTGGCCCCGAGTTCCCGCCCCGCTCCCCAGGACCAGAGAGGCTCTGTGGCCTTTGCCCAGGAGACAAGGCCATGGATCCAACCCTTGGGCGCTGCTGTGGCTCAGCCCGACCTGCGGGGCTCGGAGGGACCCGGCAGCCCCAGGCTGTTGCGAAACCTTCTGGACAGGTGGCCTTTCCTGAGGGGCCCACGGAGCCCTCATTCTGTGGCAGGACAGTGGTGGGGGTGGAGGGGAGGAGGGTGTTGGGTCCTCACGAAGCTGGGGTGGGTGGGCTGGCGCTTTCTGGTCACCAGGTGCCGGAGCGGCCTCCTGGGGGCAGTGGGGGCGGGGCCCTGCAGATGCCCCTGTCGCTCAGCACCCCATCCCCGGGCTCCCTGGGGGCCCGTTGGGGAATGGCGCAGTCAGTACTCGGGGTGTGCCCAGCCCTGCCCCCAACCTCAGGGGATCCTCTCAGGGTTCTGAGGGGCTGTCTGGGGATCTGAGGCTTGGTGCTGTGGGGGTGCCATGTGACTGAGGCAGCCTAGTCTGGGGGCCTGGTAGATGAGACTTGGGGTTGGGGGGACAGGGCCTCTCTGAACCCTCTGCCCAGGTTGGAGAGACAGAGAGCTGAGGACACAGGGTGTCTGAGCCGAGCGTCAGGACTGGGGTGGCAGAGCCCACAGGACACAGTGGTTCTGGGATCCGGGACTCCGGACACCACCTTCACGGCCACCTCAGGGTCACTGTGGGGCCCGAGGGTCCCTTTCTCTTCCCCGCTCCAGACCGCAGGGATGGAATGGGAGCCATGGATGGCCTTACACCCTTGGGCTTGACTGCTGTGGCCCTCTGTCATCCAGCAGAGTTGGCAGTGGGCGGCCATGCCCTTGGCGGGATGGGGATCGCTGGCTGGCATCTCTGAGCTGGCAGCTCCTGGTGGGTACCAGCTGGCACGCAGCTGACATGCAGTAGGTATCGAGGGGCGTGTGAGCAGGACAGCCATCAAGTGGTCGCCGCTGGGGGACCTGCAGGCTCGCAGGAACCTGTGCTCGCCCCCACCCGGCCCTCAGGCAGAGGTTACACACAGGCCCTGCCCGCCTCCATGTGCCAGCCCTGCAGGTGGTGGTCTGTGGAGAGAACAGGTGTCTGGGGTGGCTGTTCTGAATCCCGGCCATGCGAGGTGGGCATGGGGGCACCGGCCGGCCTCGGCAGCATCGTTAATGGTCTCCACCGTAAGTCGTGGCTTTCTTAGTAGCTGTGGGTCATCTGCTGGACAGCGGGGCTCCCACTCGGGGTCCGGCCTGTGGGCAATGGAGGGGACTGTGGTGGCAGGGGTCTTGGAGACTATGTCCTTAATTCATGGAGGTGCAGGCCTCGTTGGGGGAACAGGGGCTGCTTGTGGTCTGCCCTGTGGCAGATCAGAGAAGAGGTGAGGACCGACCAGGGCCAGCTCAGAGTCCAGGGCGGGCTCCTCTCGCTGGTCCTCGGGGGCCCTGTGCGCCTGTCTGTTCCTTGGGTCCACGTGCAGTGAGGGGCTAGGACACAAGGGGTGCTTGCTGGGGTCCGGGCTCCCAATCAGCTTGTTCACAGGGCAGGAATGCCCACCAAGGTCCCCACCATGTTCAGGCCCCAAGTCCAGCACCCAAGAGGTGAGGCCAGAGTGTCAACGCCCAAAAGCAGGCACCCAGCCCAGAGTTCCCAGCCCAGCCCCCACGGTCTGGTCACAGCACAGCTGTGAGGGTAGGACAGGTGTGGCACCCGACATCGCCCCACTGCAGGACCAGCAGTTGAACTGTCCAGCCAGGGCCGTGGGTGTTGGGGGAGCAGGCCCCACGGGGCAGGTGGCACCATGAGGGAGGCGGCAGGAGGGGTCCAGTGGGCAGGGCCGGGGTCCCCAGAGGCTCAGCGTCTGAGCCCTGCTGCCTCGGGACCCAGCACGGGGTCGCCACCTGGACATGGTGCCCTTCGAGCCTCTAATGGCACCGGCATCTCCTGACCTGGCCACGTTGTCGGGAGGATGGCATTTCCACACTGACGATGCGGCTCTGAGGGAGAACACATGCTGTAGAGCCTGGCCACGTGTCGGCCGCCGCTTATTTGCTGGAGTGACCTTGTGGCATGGGGGCCGGCAGGCTGGGGCACCGGCCAACAGGCTTCTTGGCTTGCAGCGGCATGTCCCTGTCCCTGAGTGCCAGGGCATGCTGAAGTCACCAGTCCTCTGAGGAAGGCGGTGGGGTTCCCAGACTTCACTGATGTTGTGGATCTCTGATGCTAAAGGAAGGGGACGGGCCGTGGGCAGGCGTCAGGGCTACTGGCACAGGGTCTGTTTGGTGGATTTATTTTGTCATTTCTCTCCTGTCCCCATGAGCTCAAGGTGACTGGTATCCAGTGGCTGGCCAGCCTCTCCTCTCTCCTGTTAACCGCAGCCCCTGGGGGCCCCCGCATCCTCCCTCAGCCCCCCTCATCCTCTCTGAGACCCCATGTCTTTCCTGAGTCCCCTGTCTTTCCTGCGCCCCCATCCCTCCTAGACCCCTGTGTCCTCCCTGGGCCCCCAAGTCCCTCCCAGACCCCCCCCCAGCCCCAGGATGCGGCCAGTTTTGCTGAGAGCCCGAGCATGGGGTGGGGCTTGCCTGCCTTCACTGGGCCCCATGTTGGTGCACACAGGCCCCGGGATCAGGGTCTCTGGTGGCATTTGCTGTGCTGCTACTGTCCCCTCCCCGCAGGTCTGGCTGTGAAAGAGCCGGGGGTCTGGCTGCTCCAGGTAGACCACGCTGTCACCTGGTCCTCGATGGGGCCAGGTGAGCAGCCACAGCCAAGCAGGGCCAGGACAGGGCACAGCCTCCCTCCCACACCTCACACCTGCCAGCTGGTCCTACCCACCACGGTGCACAGCTGCTGCTGTCCCAGGGCTGGCACGGCTGAGGCCACGCAAGCACGGGCTCACTGCCCACGCTGGCTGGCGCTGCCAGTTTGTCCTCACAGATATTGGGTGTGCTTCTCCATCCATCTTGTGCACCGTCCTTGGGAGGGGACACACGTGCCCTTTCACTGGGAGAGGGGATGAGACCCTTGGAGCTAGCGTCCCGGGACGGTGGCATGCTCCTCAGAACCTCTAAGTGGAGGCACTTCCTGAAGGTGTCCCTGTCAGGGCAGCAGACCCCACACACTCCATGCAACCTCTGGCCTTGGAGTCTCCCTCAGCTCTTCAAAGCCTGGAAGATGGCCTGAGTGATACCACCTGGGAAACCCAAGGAGGGGTCGCCATGAGTCAAGTCTGACTCGGTGGCACATAACAATAACAACAACTTAGAAATTAGGAAATGCAGTTTAAAATAACTCCGTAGGAAAAAAGCACTCATAACAGATATTAGAGATTATTTAAAACTGAGAGATAATGAGAACGCTATGCATCAAAGCTTGGGGTGCCGCCAAGACAAAAAAAACTTAGGATGAAAGATCTCAACAAAGTGTGGGCTTTGTTCTTTGGAAAGACCTATGAAGTAGACGCAGTGGGGTGGTGCTGACCCAGAGGAAAAGCACTGAGGCAGAAACAATCTACCCTGGGAGGGTTTTAAATAAAACAGGTGCTGTTACATTTGAAGACTCAGATGAAATGGACGCATTCCTTAAAAATGACAACTCACCAAGTTGACACAGGAAGAAATAGAAAACTTCAATAGTCCCAAAAGGAGCTCTGGTGGTGCAGTAGTTAAGACACTTGTCTGCTAACCAGAAGGCCGGTGGGTTGAACCCACCAGCTGCCCTGTGGAGTAAGATTGGGCGGTCTGCTTCTACAAAGATTGGCAGCTTTGGAACCCCATGGGGGTCGTCGTGAGTCAGAATTGACTCGATGGCAGTGAATGAGTTTTTCCCTATTAAAGATGATGTATCTGCAATTTAAAAATGCCCGCAAAGAAAGACCCAAGCCCAAATAACTTCAGCAATGGATTTGACTAATTAAGGACTAAATGACATCAACTTTATAGAAACTCTTCCAGATAATATAGAAAGTCCTTCCAAACCTGTTCTAGGAGCCTAGCTCAGCTTGGTACCAAAACTCCGTCGGCAAGGCCAGCAACAGACAGGCCTATGGCATGCACATTTCCCTCAGGCAGATACACTCCCAGGAGCGATCGAGCGATCGTGGGAGAACAGAAGGGCAGTGTTTGCACAGGAGGACAGCTCCGGGGGGTGGGAATGCCTGGGAGGGAAGGACACAGGTTTGGTGGGACTTGTGCATGCAGCTTAGTGTGGTGTAAAGACCAGGAAACGGGCCCACCCCACAGAGCACACACACAGGTGTGGGCATTTTTAAAACAGAGAAGACACTGCAAAGAGGGCTGGGGAGACACTGTCTTTGGGATGTGCTGCTGGCACAGGTGGCCACCCCCAGAGACACACAGGCTTCTTGCCCTCTGCCTTACCTCAGACACAAACATCTGTCTCAACCGCACGCAGGCCAGAGTCCTGGCAGCAGCAAATGGTGCATTTACGAGGAGGCATAGTTGAAGGGAGTTTAATGACAACAAGCCTATTGACAGTTGTGGGACTAAGAGAAACCGATAAGTGGAAGCTATTATCTGCCTGCTGGAGGGCAAAGGGAAGGAGCCGTTCATAGACTGGACGCAGCTGCAGCTACAGCACAGAGGTTCCCAGAAAGTGCAGCCCCGCTGGGAAGGAGCACGGAGGAGCCTGAAGGAGCACGGAGGAGCAGGGAGGAGCCTGAAGGAGCCCGGAGGAGCACGGAGGAGCAGGGAGGAGCCGGGAGGAGCCCGGAGGAGCTCCGGCTCTCTGCAGTTTCCAGCCGGGGGAGGCAGCTGCAGGGGCCCAGGTCTGCATGGAAAGAAAGAGCGGAGCGTCGCTCTGCAGGGCAGAGTAGAGCATCCACACAGGCAGATGGTGGATTCAGATGGCAAGGCCAAACGGCCAAGCTTCGCTGCCGCATCTGGCAAAATCGCACAGTTCACAAAATGAAGCGACACGAAAGGGTGAGTGGTTTTCTTTATTATTATTTAAAAGAAACAGGGCCAGGCGGACGCCCCGCATGTTCTGCGCGAGCAACCCAGTGCCTTTGTTCTACTTTGTTTATATGTTTGTACGTGATTACGCCATTAGTCTTGGAAGCCATGTAGTCAGCTTATTCTCTACAGAGCTAAGTTTTACTCCTCTACGTGCTCAGGGACAACAGGTGGTCATTAAAACAATCACAGAAGTCTCCTCAGGAATAAGGAGTGTAAAACGATAAATGTCTACTAGGACACAGTGATGCAAAGTATGAAACATCCCAATAAGATAAAAAGCATGGAGAATAACATCTACTTTTAATACTTTGATGTTTTGTCAATTAAGTATTTAACAGTGAGAGAGACTTTGTCATCTCTTAAAGATTTCATATTGCTTGGACCCACAATCAACACCCGTGGAAGCAGCAGTCAAAGGTCAGACATCGTGTTGCACTGGGCCAATCTGCTGCAAAAGACCTCTTTAAAGTGCGGAAGTGCAAAGATGTCTCTTTGAAGACTAAGATGCACCTGACCCAAGCCACGGGGTTTTCAATCTCCTCATACGCATATGAGAGCTGGACAATGAATAAGGAAGACTGAGGAAGAGCTGATGCTTTTGGGCTGTGGTGCTGGTGAAGAGTGCTGAGAGTCCCACGGACTGCTAAAAGAACTAACACATCTGTCCCAGGAGAAGTGCAGCTGGAATGCTCCTTGGAGGCGAGAATGTCCAGACTTCGTCTCACCCACTTTGGTCCTGTTGTCAGAAGGGACCATTCCCTGGAATAGGATGTCATGCTTGGAAAAGTGCCGCAACAACGAGGAAGGGGAAGGCCCTGAACGAGGTGGACTGACACAGTGGCTGCAGCGAAGGGCTCAGGTACAGCAAGGATCGTGGGGCTGGCGCAGGACCGGGCCCTGTTTCATTGGAGGGTCACTGTGAGTTGGAGACGGCGCAACGGCACCTAACAACAACAACCAACCAATAAGAAAAACATAATGGGCCGGAGACCTGAGCAGTTACTTCAAAAAAGACTCCACGTGACTCCGATCACCGGCAGGTGCTCAACTCCACTCACAGGGAAGTGGGAGTCAAAATCCCAATGAATTCCCACAATGCCCCTGGCCACAGAATGGCTGAACTGAAGCTGCCTGACCTGTGAAGCAGCAACCGAAGAGTCTGGGGGTCCAACCACATCCAGAGCTGTTAGTGTGACCCGGTAAATACATGCACTGCTGCATGTACCCCACACGTGTACACATGGGCTCCCACAGCCGTGTACGGGGAGCTCACAGCCGCTGACCACAGCAACCCCAACTGCAAACATCCCCAGAGGCCACCAGCAGGCCCTGGACACAAGACGGCGGGGTAGTCACCCTGTCACGGTGCTGCTGTCAGCTGCCTCTGACTGAAGGCGGCCCCTTGAACCACAGGGAGACACCCGGTCCTGCACCACCTGCACAACTGTGCTGTCGCGGTCCCCTGTGGCGGCACCACGTGCTCTGAGGAGTTCTGAACCGAGGGCCTCCTCTTCCAGCACGCTGCCAGACAACGCTCCGTCCTCAGCTGTAGGATTCTCACTGGCCTTGGAAACCCAAGGCGGGGTCGCTACGAGTCAGGTCCGACTGACGGCATATAACAACAAACAGCAACATTATGTGTTAGTGGAAGGGTGGGCATCTACTTCCATAGTGATACCGCCTCGGAAACCCATGGCGGACTGCTCTGGGTCGGGTTCGACTTGATGGTACACAACAGCAACCACCACAACCACAACCGCACAACCACCACCGCAGTTCTCGGAAACAGAGCGCTAGTCTGCCTTAGTCGGCAAGCTCTGCTGAAACCGGCCCCCACAGGTGACCCTGCTGCATTTGAAACGCCGGTGGAATTGCTTCTGCATCAGCACCACGGCCAGACACCACAGCAGGACAGACTGACCCATGGTGGGGACAGATGATGGCTGCAGAAGCGAGAGAATGCACGTGCCGGCTGCAATCGATGGTCAGGTGAGTCTCACAGACGGAAATTAAAAACAGGGAAACCGGAGCTGAGTGACCGTACTCGGAGGCAGGACAGCGCTTGTCTTCAGGGAAGTGGCAGGGGTGGATTTGGGGGCACATGGGGGCTCTGGCTGCTGAGTAGGAGTGCAGGGGGTGCTAGGTGAGTGTTGGGGGTGCTGGGTGGGCGTG
>NW_006921761.1:5589965-5590595 GCF_000298275.1 Orycteropus afer afer
CGTTCAAACCCACCAGCCTCTCTGAGGGCAAGGATGAAGCAGCGTGTCTGTAAAGGTTCCAGCCTTGGGGCCCCTCTAGCGCCGTTCTCCATCCCGATGAGCAGACCTGGCCTGACAGCAGAGGTTTTTACGGGGACACTGACGCTCTGCGCTGGGTGTGTGTTTCGTGCAAGGACAAAATGGACAAGTGAAAGGAAGCCAGGACAGCTGTCCCCCGATACCTCCTCAGGGCCTCTGAGTCCCCAGCCGCACCCTGGTGGGTAAGGCGTCTTTGAGGCCTGCGTGGTCTGGGAGCTGGCGTCGGCGACACGGCCCCCTCCTCCCAGCTGCAGCCCTGCCATCAAAGCTGGTCACACACTGGGCTCCACAGACCAGGTTTTCGGTTTGATTCTTGTCCAACGAGGACGGCACTGCCACCCTGGTTCACGTGCACAGCCACCACAGTGGGGACAGAGCTGGGGCTGTGGCTGAGAAACATCCGAGCCCAGGGGAACAGAGGCAGGGACTTCCTGCCACACCAGGCCGCCCCGCTCCCAGGAGCTCGGAGCACCCGTCACAAGGAGCCTGACCACAGGCCTCGTGTGGACCAAGGCGGCTGCAGATCACAGACCTGGGTCCCGGGTGGCTGGG
>NW_006921761.1:5595129-5605323 GCF_000298275.1 Orycteropus afer afer
ATCTGTCTCTCAATTCATTGAAGATACCTAAATATAATTCTTTTGAATTCCTTACCAGGGAGTTCCAATGCTGCGTCTTCCTCAGGGATGTGTTTTGGGTCTGTATCCTGGTCCCTTGTTTCTCCTGCGTTATCTTGCTTCTTTGTGTGGACTGTGATGCTCCGTTGTCTCTGAAGCATTGTGACGTTTAATTGGTGATTGTATGTTGGAGTGACTTGCCCATGACTTTCGTTTTGTTTGCATGTTATCTATGCAAACAGGGTACTGTGCTGTTCTCCTCTATTCACTAGTTGACAGCACTTATACACTCACCACCTGTCTCCTTTCCTGTTGTCAGCCTCTCATATGTCCCTGCTGACTTTGGCAAACAGAGCCTGTTCTTAGTCCCTGGAATCTGAATGAGAAGGCTATCACTTTAAAATCCAAAATGGCTGCACCCTCCGGACAGTGGAAAGTCGACATCCTAGGTTTTCTCCCTCCTTACTGTTTCCCTTCCTAGTCACAGCCCACCAGCACAGTTGTCCCTGCAGCCCTTGGTGACCAGGGCTGATCTTTAGGTCAATTCTCAGGTCCCACCACCACTTGGAAATATTCAGGCTGTTGGTCCCGTCAGAGTAGCTGACAGTCCGCAGCTCCGACCGTCTCTATTCTCACTGTTTTCGTTCAGGTTTTTCCATAGTTGCTGCCTCATCCCCGTCTGTAGAGTTCCTTTCAAAGCTCAGGGCTCCAGGATTGTCTTCTGCATCTCTGTCCACTGGTTTTTCTTTTCTTTGTTGAAGAGGGTCTGTGTCGCTTGTCTGCCTGTTCCTCCATCCTACCAGAAGTCCACCTAAACTGAGTCTTAAATGTTTTTAGAGGCGGCCTTGGACACCAAGTGGCCACCAGGTGGCAGAGCAGGAAGGTTTTTCTCTGGCTTGAGGCTGTGCAGGAACCTCGTGGTGGACAAGGCCATGGCTTTGCTGCCAGGCGATGAGACCCGGGGACCGCAGGACGGTCCCGTAGAACTCATCCACCCATCCACCAGTCACTCGTCCACCCACTACTTCAGATAGGCCTCCTGGCATACTGTCATTCAAAATGGTTACGAAGGAATTTCCGTGTGGACCTTGGGGAGATGAATGGACGCCAAGCAGTGAATGGGAGGAGCAGAGAACCGTCACGTGAGATGCAGTTACATCCGATGGGGGAAGGGGGCACCCGCCGGGGAACAGGTGCGGCTTCCCGGAGCTGGAGCCAAGCACGAGGCTTGCTCAGCCAGTGGACGTTCCTGGCTGCACACCGGCAACACCTGGGCAGCTCTCAAAGGTGATGCCACTGCCAGGCCCCGTCACTGTGCCTGGGGGTGGTTAGCCGAGAACTCACACCAGTACAGCCAGACACCCCCAGCCACCCACTGACAGTGCCCACCTGGGGCACTCACCGTTGATCTCGGCAGGGTTCTGGGACTTCTGGGCAAGGGTCTTCCTCTCCACACACCTGTCATTCTCCCCAAAAGCCAACCCATCATGAGCCTTTTGCTGGAACACCATCAAAAACAGTGGTGGTGGAGCAGACATAACCACACCTGCTCACCTCGGTGCCGGTGCTGTTACATCCACCGTGCTGTGCAGACACCCCACTCCTTTCATCACCCCCAGAATACAGCACCCTTTCAGCTGTAATGCCCCCCACCCTGAGCCTGGAACCCTCTGATCCGCTTCCCATCTACACACTGGCCTGTCCTAGAAGGTTCTGGAAGGGTTGAATAGAATCTCTTCTTCTGCTCTCCAACTCCAAAGGCTGAGAGGAGCAGGAGATGGGCATACCCAACCCCATTACTGGACCACTACCAACTCCGCCCCAGGGCTGAACTGCACTCAGTGTAGCCTCCACTGCCATCCGTCTGGCTGGGCAAGTCCACCAAGAGGCAGGTGAGGCCAGGGAGAATAACCGCGGGCTCGGCCCGGGTGACTCCACCGGGTGGGTGCAGGCACATTGCACAGCAGCAATTCTGGGGGTCTGTTCTTCTTATCGCAGCCTCCCTACCTCCACACAACACTCAACTCCCCACCCCGTCAGGGCAGCCAGGTCACCTCCACTCTGCCTACAGCCCAGGACCCCGGCACCCAGCCTGTGGTACCCAGATGGGCCTGTCTGCAGACGGTGCCCAGGGGCTCTGGGCTGTCAGCCTGTTGGGCTGAGGGACCAGGAACCTCTGTCCCCACCCCTGGGGACCTGGCACTGGCTGTCAGATGCACACATGGGGCCAGGTCCCACTAGGAACTGTCCCAAGGACCCCGCCTTGGAACCCCACCCAGGAAGGCTGAGCAACTCCGCAAGTCAAGCTTCAGTCCCAGCACCTCATCCTTCCTCACAATCAAATCTCTCCAAACACAGAACCCAACAGTGCTTGAGTGGGAAAAAGGAATGGGGAAACCTGGGAAGAGATGTAAAATATCTCAGAAATCGTCTTGAATTTCAGATACAAATGGCAACATGGAGCAGAACCAGAGAATTTTCCGCCTTCCAACTTCCCTGAAATGCACCCACAGTGGGTGGTGGTTGCAAAGGAAGCAGAAAGCGATTGTCACAGAACAATCTGGAGAGAAGAGGAAGCACATGGAGACACGTGGGAGACTGGGGCCAGAGAAGAAGCCCTGGACGTGGTCGGAGCCCTGAGGCCCGAGGCTGCTGGGATCCCAGGAGGGTGACCAGAGCAGCCCTTGGCTGTCCTCAGGCTTCTTGGTGGAAGGGAAGAGTTTCCTGTGTTTGGACAGAAGGACCTGGAACTAGGCTCCTCAGTGCCCATCTCCTCCCAGACCCTGCCTGGGCACACTGCTCACAGGGGCTGCATCTGAGATTTCCACGTAGTCCTGGAGCCAGACCCCAGAAGAAGCAGAGCTTGGAGGAAGCTCCCAGGAATATATGGGCAGAGTGACTGACCGAGTGCCTGGGCGTTGGAGGTGAGGGCCGAATCTATGAGTGTAACACAGACTATGGCTTCCCGTGGGTGACCGTGGCCCTAAATAACCCACTACCAGGGTGAGAACACCAGAATGTGCCCAGCCCAAGGGGCAGGTTCACTTGCTGGGGCACACTGGCATCAACCACACTTCGGGATGGACATAATACGATGGGTAAACACTGGCTGAATGTTGCTCTTTCATCCTGGATTACACAGGTGTGCAAGCAAAGTTATTCAGACAGCACAGACCCCGGAATTGTGGGCAGGTGAGCGGGGCCTGGGCCGGCCCGTTTCCTGCCTGCAGAATGCCAGCGGGCACAGCACCCTTTGTCACCCAGTCTGTCTTCCCCAGTTTATGTTGACAGGGTCTTTGCTGAGGGTACTGATTAGACCCATAGCTCACAGGTCTAACGTCTCAGAAGAAGGTTGTGTAAACACAGTCATGGTGTCAGTTCCAGGACATACTCTCTTAGTCTTTACAACAGGTCTTTTGCAAATCTTTCAATTACAGTTTCTTTTTGCACACTTGCTTTCTAAACCAACCTCTTTCCTCCTGCATTTTACTGTAAGTGGCAAGGAGAAACCACACTATCCCTTTAAGATTTTGCTTACAGATCTCCTCAGATAAATATCCAAGTTCATCACTTACAAGTTAATACACCCCACAAAACATTCAAACATCATTCAGACAAGCTCTTTGCTACTTGATAACAAGGACTGTACTTTCTCCAGTGAGGAACAACATGTTGCCTTTGAAAACTGCGCCAGAAGCACACTGAACATCTCCACTTCTAGCAATCCTCTGTTCATGCTGACCGAAGCGTTCCCCACAGCCCAATTCCTTCGGAGGTCCCATCAGAGTCTCCCTTGATACCCACATTTCTACCAATGGTCACTTCAAGGCCAACTAGACTCCTACCGTCCAACACATCAAAGATGTCCATCCTCTATGCAGCACCCAATTCCAACACCACGACCATATTTCAGGTGTTTATCGGAGCAGCACCCCCCTCTTTGTGCCAATTCTGCCTCAGGCTTCTACTGCTGCCCTCACGGAAACACCAGCAATGAGTGACCTTCAACAACAGAAATGTATTTTCTCACCATTCTGGAGACTAGGCCAAATCAGGTTCTCAATCTTTTGGACCAAGGGACATTACCTAGTAGGTAACAAGACACCCTACAGAATGGGAGAAAATATTTGGAAATCATACATCACATAAAGGTTCAATATCCAAGGAGCAGGACCCACTGAGAGGGGGCCAGCCGTGGGCCTTAGGCCGCTCCGACAGAGTCAGGCACCCCCTCTGGGCCTTGGCCCCCAATTCCAGAGCTGTGTATCTAAGACAGTGCGACAGACCTGCAGCCGCCTGGACCCATGAGCCCGTGTGGCCCTCTGCACGGAGTATCGGCCACCAAGGGGCCCAAACCCACCTCGGTACTTCCGCACAACGCCCCCAGGCAGCCGGGCAGCCACGCCATCTTGTGGCCCCTGGTTTCTGAGCCCTGAGGCCCCTATTTGGTTGGCTGAGGCAGAGGTTGGCAGGAAGGGGCCCCCCTCTGCCCCTCTCCAGCCAAGGTCAGCTGTTCCCTCCCTCAGCCGTTCCTCCTCGGCCTCACAGTCAGTAAGCTACAGCCCTGGGGTCTCTTCACGCAGGCTCCGCCCCCTCAGTCCCTGGCCCCGCCCCCTCAACTTCACTACAGTCTTGGGGGTCCCATACCTCAAGCTCCGCCCCTCCTGACCCACTATGGCCCTTCCCCCTCACTCCCTGGCCCCACTCCTTGACTCCACTACAGTCTTGGGGTCCCATCACAGAGGCCCCTCCCTCTCGGCTCCACTACAGCCCTGGGGTTCCTACACTCGGGCCCAGTCTCTCCTGCCCCACTGTGGCCCCGCCCCCTCAGTCTCTGGCCCCGCCCCCTAGACTCCACCTCAGCCCTGGGGTCCCATCGCCCAGGCCCCGCCCCTCCCGCCTACTATGGCCCCGCCTCCTCCACAGCGCAAGCGGGAGAGGGCCTCACCGCACAGAGTGCCGTGCCGAGCGGAGCGGACCGGTCTGGGGCCACGGGCGACTACCATTCTCCAATGACGGCCTCCACTGCCGGCCCCCAGTCCCGGCCTCGTCCCCCCTCTAACCACCAGGGCCCATGGCCACCTACCCCCTTCCCAGCTCCCAGAACAGGCACAGGGAAGGAGCAGACAGATCCAGAGGCCTGCCCCCAGGAGCGCAGGCGGGGCTGGGGGCACCCACGCTGGCGACGGCAGCTGCCAGGTGACGGTGCAGTGCGTCAGGGGGCGGCCGGGAGCCCCTGCCCTGGGGGTGCACTGGGAGCTGGCGCCTCCTTCCCCCTGCAGTCCTTGGGGGCGGTGGGGCAGAGGCTCTGGGAGGAGCCGTCACACCGAGGCCATAGAGAGCCGTGACTGCGTGCCTTCCAGCCAGGGTCTTTCCGCCCCGAGTCACCGGGGTTCGTGCTCTGGCCTGGAGCAAGCAGGAAGGGGACCTCCCGGGCAGAGAGAGGACCTGGGGGGCTATGCTTCCTCACCCAGGGCCATCACCTGGGATCCTCCACTCGGATGGGTTTGGATCCAGGGATTTAAATACTGCGACCCGGCCCGAGGCCCCAGAAACTGATTTCACTGGGATGGCGGAGCTCGGCGGTCCAGCAAAGTTTGCCATCCGCTGCCTACCCGGTCCCTTCTTCCTTATCTTATCCAGGGTAGGGGGCACCTTCACACCTGTCGCGAGCTGCAGGGGCAGGGCCTGCAGGCCTCGAACCCCGCGGCCCCTGGCAGTACAGGCCCGCTGCAGACACTGTTTACGGCTCTTCAGTCCGGGACGGGACAGGAAGTGTCCGGCGGAGGTGGGGGTGGCAGTGATTGGCAGTTCACAGCTCCAATGGGCCGGGAGCCCCCCTATTTCACCCTTCTCGCTCCATTGGCGCCTGGGCGGAGCCGCCCCCACTGCGGGAGCCGAGGGGCCCGGGGCGGGAGGGAGTAGAGGCCCGGGCAGAGGGCGAGGGCGGAGGGTGCCGGCGGCCGTGGCCGCGGAAGGTGAGGCCTGGCGGGGCCGGCGGGTGCAGACGCGCAAGCCTGGCCCGGAGGGGGCGGGCCGGAGCGGTGGACGGAGCTGCAAGGCCTGGGGTGGCTGTCAGCGTGTGTGCGCTCGGAGGCTGCATCTGCGTGACTGTCCCTTGGTGCAGCTGTCAGCTAGTGTGGACGTGGGTCCGTGGGCCTGGCTGCTCAAGGGCGGGACTGTACGTGTCTGTCCGTGAGCAGCTTTGCTGAGAGTTGGGGCAGCGTGTTTGTGCGCGGCGGGCCCCGTGACCGCATCACCGTGTGTCTGGGAAGGTCTCTGGTTTTCAGACTGTCTGCCCGCTGAGTGGGTGGCGGGGCTCGTGCGCGCGGAGTGACTCCAGGAGCAGCAGACGAGAGTAAATCTTGTGACTTGTCTCCTGGGCCCTAACTCTCCGACTGCGTGGGCGCCTAGCTGTGTTCACACTCCGGGGATAACGCCGACAGCCAAGGGCACTGCCCTCTCTGCTCGGTGTCCAGCATCCGTGGCCCAGCCCCAGCACACTTGGCTTCTCTGCCTTGGTCTGTCTCTGCCCCTCTGTGTCCCTCTGGTTCTCTGTCCCTCAGTGCCCCTGTCCCTCACTCCCCTACTTCCCTGGCTCTTTGGTTCCCTGGGGGTCCCAACAGCGTGAGCTGGGGATCTATACTGCCAAGAGCGTCCTGGAGGAGGGGCTTAAACCTGGGTGAGGTGTAGCTTTTAGGGAGTGCAGTGACCATCGTGGGGGCCGAGAGCTCGGTGTGTGTGGGTGGCTTTGTGAGGGACAGTACGGTGTGTCTACCTGTCTGGGAGCGTACGGGTACCAGTAAGCATGTGAGTGTGTTGGTGTGGCTCTGAGGAGCTGATCAGGGGGTGTCTGAGAGTGAGTGTAACCTTTTTGTATCTGGCACCAAGGCACCGAAGGCATTTCCTGGTACCGAGGCCCAAAGAGTGCAGGGGGAGGTGGGGGATGGCTGGAACTTCCAGGGGAGGGGAAGCTGGCCTCTGGTCTCTCCTCACAGTTCCCAGCCTGCCCCCCCCCCGCCACCGTGCTGCCAGCTGGGCCCTGGGGAGTGAACAGTGCCCCTTAATCTTCCCACGTGCTTTCAAGAGCGTGTCTTTGTCGGCGTGCCTCAGTGGCACCAGCGTGACTGGGGCCGTGTCAGGCTGTGTACAAACTCCGGGAGTCTCTCCCTAACGGACATCAGCTCCCCCCTTCCCTCTTGCTGGTCCTGGCAGCTCTGTGGCTTCATTGGGAGCCTAGGGGCAGGCCTCTTACCTTCCCTGGGCCTGGAGCGGGAGGGGAGGAGGAGGGAGGAGGGAGAAGGGAGGGGGCCTGGCTAGGGGGGTGGCTGAGCTGGGGCCCAGAGGGGCGGGGCGGGGGAAAGGGACGGTTCTGGGGTCCCAGAGCTGAGGCAGCTGAGGCCTGGGTGCTGGTGGGAGGAGGTCCTGGAGGCCATGGGCACTCAGTCACTGGTATCACCGAGGCAGGGCGGGGTTGCTCAGGGTGCATGTGGCTGGGGGGGCACCACGGGGGAGCCACTAGACACACTCAGACAGACACACAGACACACGGAGGCTGGATTCTGCCCCGCTTGGGAGGGCCATGCTCTTCCCCCTAGGCCCAGAGCCCTTTGCTCCTGTCCTGATGTCCGCTTCCTGGCTCCTACTTTCCAGGGCTCAGAATCCCTCTTTCCCAGGAGCCCCTGTCCCTGACCGTTACTGGTCTCTGTCTGAGTTCCTGTGGTCCCCAGCCGGGCCCTCACCCGCTGAACCCTACTGGGTGCCCGCATCTGAGTGTTTCTGGATCTGTGGCCCCTGCCCCGCTCCTGTCCTCCCCTCCCCACCCCGCCATCCTGTCTCCGTCTGCTGGCTCCTCTCCCGCCCCCCGCCTCTGGCAGCGACCAGGGCATCTGGATCTACTTAACATCAGCCTGATTCTGCACCCCAGCCTCATCTAGCCTCACAGGCTCGGGACCAACCAGGGTTCAGAGCCAGGCCCAGTGGAGTGGCTCGGGGAGCCGAGCAGGGAGTCCGGCCCAGGCCACAGCAGCCAGGAGTGGGCTAGGCCTCATGGCACAAGCACAGAGCGGGCCCGGGTTCACGCGACACCCTCTGCCCAAGGGTGGTGAGGGCTGCCGGGCAGTCGGAGGCAGGGAGCAGCCCTGGGTCAGGTGGGGGTGGACATCAGGATTCCCAGAGCTGGATAGGAGGGGTTAACAGGGGTGGTCAAGCGAGTGCCAGCACTCAGAGCCATGGGTGGGTGCCAAGGGCTGGGGGGGCGCTGGCACAGTCCGTTGCCTCCGGCTTTTGTTCTGAGTCCAAAGCCCAGGCCTGAGATGGAGGGTGTGTGTGGGTGGGTGTGTGCGTGTGTGGTATGTGCGCCTAAGTCCAGGCCTGAGACAGAGTGGGTGTGGGTGTGGGTGTGGGTGTATGTGTGTGCCCAGGCCCAGGCCCGAGATGGAGTGTGTGTGTGTGTGCGTGTCTGTGTGTCTGTGTGCCTAAGCCCAGGCCCGAGATGGTGTGTGTGTGTGTGTGTGTGTGTGTGTGCGCGTGCATGCTTATCAGATCTGGACTCAGGGTCACCTTGGCCGATGATTTCTGGTCTCCTTACCCCTTGAGGCCTCCATCTTTCTCTGCCAAACCAAACCAAACTCACTGCCATCAAGTCAGTTCTGACTCACAGTGACCTCTTGGGGTTTCCAAGGTGGTAAATCTTTATGAGAACAGATGGCCCCATCTTCCTCCATGGAGCGGCCGGTGGGCTTGAACCACTTACCTGGTTAGCAGCCAAATGCCTTAGGCACCATGCCACCAGAGTGCCTTTTTCTCCTCCTCAAAGCCCCAACTTTGAGAGGAAGCAGCGGGCTGCAGGCGTCCATCTGAGGGTCAGCCACTCCGACCCCACCTCTCTCCCCACAGATGAGCAGCTGCTGCCCAGGGCTGGGCAGGCTCCTGGTGGCCGTGGCTACAGCCCTGGGATCTGTCTCTTCCCCTTGCCCCCAGGCCTGGGGCCCCCCAGGTGAGAGGAGCCCTGCTCTATGACCCCAACCCTGATTGTGACCTGCCACCTGCACTGTGGCCCTTCCCGTGCCCCACTGTGGCCCCAGCCCCTGGTGTCTAACCAGGGGCCTGTCTCTAACCCCTCTCTCCTGGTTATAACCTGAGGCATTGCTTTAATGACCTCCTCGGCCTCAAAAGTCCACCCCGTCCCCTGTCACCCTCACAAAGTGTGTGTGGGAAGAGTCACCTCAGAAATGCCTTCCACAGGAGCCCAGTACGGGCAGCTTGGCAGGTCTGTGGCGCTGTGCTGCCCGGGAGTGGCCGCTGGGTAAGAGCCCTTCCTGAGTGTGGGTCTGCCCTTGCTCATTCTCACAGCCCCTCCCATCCTGTCCCCTCTGTCCATCCTCCTCACTCCTCCATCTTAGCCTAACCTTCTCCCTCCTTTGCTCAAGAGAACAGTCCACCTGCATGCACTGAGCATCTGCTAAGTGCCTGGGGACACGGCTATGCCCACACCAGGCAAGGCCCCTGCCCCCATAGCCTAGTGAGGAAGACAGGTGGTGAACACACAGGAATGATGTCTGCCAGTGACGTGCCCCAGACAGAAAGCAAGAGTGGGATGTGGCCCTGGGTGGCTGAGGGTACCTCTTCCTGGTGACCAGGGTGGACTCTGAGGAGGTGAGACTGAAACTGGGGCCTGAAGGTCAGGAGAGGGGGGCCGTGCAAACCCCAGCAGGAGTGTGCTCAGCACTGCCCAGGAGCAGGGCCAAGGTGGCAGTGCGGGGGGCGGGGAGCGGTGAAGGAAGGTGGGACTGGATCTCAGGGAGCTTAGAAAGCCACGGAAGGAGTTTGGATTTTACAGAAAATGCAGTGAGAACCATGGCATGTCTGTCTTACACTTTAAATCTTCCATCTGTCCATCCTCAAGGAGCCCTGGTGGTGCAGGGATAAATGCATGGCTGGTAACCAAAAAGGTCAGAGGTTCAAACCCACCAGCTGCTCCGTGGGAGAAAGATGTGGCAGTGGGCTTCTGTAAAGATGACAGCCTTGCAAACCCTCAGGGGCAGTTCCACTCTGTCCTCTAGGGGCGCTGTGGGTCGGAATCGACTCCATGGCAGTGGGTGTGGTTTGGGCTTTGCTTCTGTGAAGACTGACAGCCTTGGAGACCCTGTGGGCAGTTCCACTCTGTCCTCTAGG
>NW_006921761.1:5605508-5617711 GCF_000298275.1 Orycteropus afer afer
TAGGGGCGCTGTGGGTCAGAATGGACTCCACGGCAGTGGGTGTGGTTTGGGCTTTGCTTCTGTGAAGACTGACAGCCTTGGAGACACTGTGGGCAGGTCCACTCTGTCCTCTAGGGGCGCTGTGGGTCAGAATCAACTTGATGACAGTGGGTGTGGTTGGGGTTTTGATCCATCCTCACCTCATCCCATCCCCAGGGTCCCGGTGTCCTGGTTTTGGGACAGAGAGCCAAGGCTGCTCCAGGGACCCAGCTCTGGACAAGGGCCTGAACTCGTCCTGACTCGGGCAGACAGCACCGACGAGGGTAGCTACATCTGCCAGACCCTGGATGGTGCTGTTGGAGCCACAGTGACCCTGCGGCTGGGCTGTGAGTTGGGGCGGGAGTGGGGGAGGGCGCAGTGAGCAGACATAAGCCTCCGGAGGGGACCTGGGTGCTACTTGAGCCTCCGACACGGGGAGGTGCCGGGGCTGCCGGGCCTCCAGCTGCCTTCTCTGCCCCCAGACCCCCCAGCCCGCCCTGTTGTCTCTTGCCGAGCGGCCGACTATGAGAACTTCTCCTGCACCTGGGGTCCAGGCCGCGTCAGCCATCTGCCCACTCAATACCTCACCTCCTACAGGTGTGTGAGACGGGTGTGAGGGTCTGTTCATGTGTGCGTCCACGCGGTGGGGGCGGGAGGCAGGGAGGGAGGCCCTGAGCGGGGGCTGGGGCCCCCTTCTCCCTCCTGACCTGAGATCGCCCCACTCCCCAACCAGGAAGAAGACAGTGCCAGGAGTTGATAACCAGAGGTAGGCGGGAGGGCCAGACGGAGGGCTCCGGGGGAGTCCCATGGGGGCGTTGCTGAAGCCCAAGGCCAATCCTCCCTCCCAGGACGAATTCATCCACTGGGCCCTGGCCGTGCCCGCAGGACCCCCCAGGGGCTGCCCGCTGTGTGGTTCACGGGGCGGAATTCTGGAGCCAGTACCGGATCAATGTGACCGAGGTGAACCCCCTGGGGGCCAGCACCCGTCTGCTGGATGTGAGCTTGCAGAACATCTGTGAGTGCCCACCCTGGACCTCCCCCTGATCCCTCCACTGAGCCCCCTCCAACCACGGAGGGCAGGCACCCCAATGCAGAGCCTCTACAGAGCCCCACACTACCCCTAGAGGACAGGAGCCCCATTACAGAGCCTCCCACCACCCACGGAGGACAGACACCCCAATGCAGAGCCTGCACAGAGCCCCCACCAACCACGGAGGACAGACACCCCAATACCGATCCCACCCAACACAGAGCCCCACACCATGCACAGAGGACCAGTGCCCCACCAAAGAGCCCCAAACAGCTCCCCCAACACAGACCCCATTTCAGCATATAGAATGCCCTGCACTGTGCACCCCACACAGCCTTGGAACGAAGAGCCTAGGAAGCAGCCCCCCAACCCCTAGAGCTACTTGACTGCCCCCTGGCCATGGTCCACCTGGCTCCCATCTGCTAGGCCCGCTCTGAAAGCAGCCTTTCCAAGCCCGCCAGCAGACGCCCCTCCTTCCTCTGGTGCCTGGGGCAGGGGCCCTCAAGCTCTGGCTGGAGGTTGGGGCACCTCAGAAGCCCCCTTTTATTCATCAACAACATTCCCCCCCCAGACCGAGGCTGACATCACATGACGGACAGGCCCTGAGCAAGGTGCAGGTCTGCCCCCACGGCAGCACCTCTGGGGCACACCCCGCCTCCCTGGGCAGTGGTGGGGAAGCAGGGTGCCTGTAGCTGCCCTGACTTTGTGTCCCCACCCTCAGTGCGCCCTGACCCACCGCAGGGGCTGCGCGTGGAGCCCATACCTGGTCACCCCCGCCGCCTGCATGTCAGCTGGAAGTACCCCGTCTCCTGGCCCCACCAGCCCCACTTCCTCCTCAAGTTCCGGCTGCAGTACCGGCCAGCACAGCACCCAGCTTGGTCCACGGTGAGGCTCGGGGCACGTCCCAAGCTGGGCCTGTGAGGTCTGGCTCTGGTTTCAGGGGGCGCCCTGCATGGCTCCCCGACTGTCAGGCCTCTGAGCCGCTCTGCCTGTCCCTGCAGAGGGCACCCCATGGGCCGAGCTCTGTGCTAGATGCTGGGGTCACATGGGCACGGCAGACAGACAGAGGGGCCTGCAGACTATAGATAAAAGTAACCTTTGCAGGGGGCCGAAGGCATGCCCTCCCCCCAGGCATGGGCTCCAGAGACATCGGAGATTCCCGGTGTGGGGGCCAGGGTGGGGCTGCCTTGGATCCCGACCTGCCTGCCGGGCTTTGGGCCACACACTTTTGTGTGACACCTCCTTTAGGTAAAGTCACCCCATTCCACAAAGGGAGAAATTGGGGCACATTGGGGCCTCAAGTCACTCGGTAAGCAGCAGGATTCGAACCCAAGCCGTCTGAGGCCACAGCCCATGCGAATGACCACCGTACAATACTGTGTCCACAGGGACAGGCTTGGGGAGGAGGGGGCTCTCTGCAGACTGGCGTTGGGGGGCCTGCAGCCTCTGTGCTTACCACCGATGGAACACGCCCGTGCCCGTATGTACCCCCAGGTGGAGCCCGTGGGTTTGGAAGAGGTGATCACGGACGCAGTGGCTGGGCTGCCCCATGCTGTGCGGGTCAGTGCCCGGGACTTCCTGGATGCTGGCACCTGGAGCTCCTGGAGCCCTGAGGTCTGGGGCACTCCGAGCGCTGGTGAGAGGCAGAGCCAGCGGGTCCCCGCAGCGACTGTCAGCTGGCCCACTGCCACTTCATGTAAGTAGGACCCCTGGCACGTGCCCTGCCCACGTGGGCATGGCAGCCTCCGGTGCCTGCAGCCCCCACCCTAGTGTGAGCCCTGGCCCTTGGCCCCCTGCTGGTGGGAAGACCCTTAGGAGAGGGACGGACACCATGGCCACAACAATGGGCCTAGCAGTGATGGTGAGGATTGTGAGGCCGGCACAGGCCCCAGGCAGTGTTCTCTGCTGTTGTACGCTGTTAGCAGGAGGCAGCTCGACACCCCAATAGGGACTCTTATAAGCCCCGCCCCCAGCAAGGTGCACCTGTGTTCAGTTCAGGCCCTAGCCTCGCCCAGCAGGACCCCCCGGCCACTCCCACTGCACATGGACACTTCTCAGGTCTCCTGTCTCTTCAGGGCCCCCACCAGAGGACCTGCTGGTGGGGGGCCAGCCACCGTCAAGGCTGGAGGCACAGCCACCGGCAGGCAGCCTTGTCCCCTCAAGGCCCTCCCTCCAGCCGGGCCCACGGCCACTTGGTGAGCTCGGGCAGGTGGGCA
This sequence comes from Orycteropus afer afer, assembly GCF_000298275.1. Classification (NCBI taxonomy): domain Eukaryota; kingdom Metazoa; phylum Chordata; class Mammalia; order Tubulidentata; family Orycteropodidae; genus Orycteropus; species Orycteropus afer. The sequence goes on from NW_006921761.1 coordinate 5,608,773, forward strand.
GAGGGAAGCCCCCGGGAGAAGGGGTGCCAAGCTAGGGTAGGCTTGATCTCACGGCTGCGTGTGGTATCCCCCTCAGACCACAGGGTCCCCCTGGAGCAGGTGGCCATGCTGGCGTCGTTGGGAATCCTCTCTTTCCTAGGGCTGGTGGCCGGAGCCCTGGTACTGGGGCTCTGGTAAGTGTCCACCTGTAACCCCCCCGTGTCTGAGCCTCATGACCCCGCCCCCACTCCCACCCCGGGACTTCCCGCCAACCTCTCCCTGGACCTGTCGCCACTTCCTCTCCTGACCGTGTGTCAGCACCCTTTTGGACAAGAGTGACATACCCCACACAGTCGGGGACAGCTGCCTTTTCATGCCCAGGCTGAGACTGAGACTGGACCAGAAGGATGGACCCCCAAAGCATGGATTTTTGGGCCCCATCAATGCTGTGGACAAGTTCAAGAGTGAGTAGGCCCTCCCTGGGGTCTGGGCTTGGAGAGGTGCCCCATCTTGACAACGTCCGGACCCAGAGATGGCGGCCCCAGTCTTCCTCTGGGTGGCAGGTGTCAGCTGGGTCTCCCGCTCGTCCTTGTGATGTCTGGCTCAGGGCTGGGCTTTGGTTCTGCAGTCCCTGGCCGCCCTTGGGATCCTCGGGCTTGTGGGTGGCCTCCCCTCCTCATTCTTGGGGTGCTGGGCTCGGAGCATGGTATGCACCCTTACTTCCAGGCATCTCGGATCAGAGTTGAGGGCCCCCACCAGCATGTCTGGGCTGAGATGTGGGCCTGCCCCTTCCTGAGCACCCTCCCATTTCCTGTAGGATCCTCAAACCTATAGTGGACCCAGGAGGGCCTGCGCTGATTCCACCGTGACGGTATTGCTGGTGTGGATGGACAAATGGAACCCCGTGCAGGACAGAGTTCTCCCTGCAAGAGCGCAGTCGAGGCTGGAAGTGCCCTTTGGAGCCCGCTTCTGTGAGAGACTGGATTCTGAACGTGCCAGCTGACAGGCGTCCGGCCCAGAGTTCACCCCAGAGCCGGCGTCCAGCCTGAGGGACGCGTGTGTGCGCGCACGTGAGCATGCATGTTATACATGAGGCAGGGGACACATGTCTTCTGCACGTAGGTGTGTATGTGCCAGGGGAGTGTATGTGGGTTCTTGGCCCTTGGCTTTCCTTCAGGGGGTTGTGGCAGTGTGAATAAAGGGACCAAGGAAGCTCGCAGCTCCCGAGTGAGACCTCTCCAGGGTGCACAGACGCGGGGATCCCCTCAGACACTGCTTTATTGTTTTGGCTGTTGAGGGTCTGAGCCCCTCTTCCCCAGCAGTCCCAAGTTTAGGTTGGACAGAGTGCCCCGGGGCCCCCGGCCCTGATTTGCAAACCACTGAGCCAGGCTGCGGTTCTTGGGGTGGATGCAGACGCTGCGCCGAGCCAGGTGAAGCCTGGGAAGGAGAGGCCGGAGCCACGGTCAAGACTCGAGGGTGAGGTCGGGGCCCAGGGGTTAGGGGCAAAGCCTAGATGAAGACGTGAGTGGGCATCAGTCGGGGGACGGGGCTGAGGGCCCAGCCGGCGGTCGGTGTCGGGGGACGGGGCTCAGGGCCCAGCCGGGGGTCGGCGTCAGGGGACAGGACTGAGGTGCTGGGGGATCAACGTCGGGGGATGGGACTGAGGGCACAGTCAGGAGTCGGTGTCAGGGGAGGGGGCTGAGGTCCCAGTCGGGGGTCAGCATTGGGGGACAGGACTTAAGTCCCAGTCAGGGGTCGGGGGACAGGACTCAGGTCCCAGTCAGAGGTCAGCGTCGGGGGATGGAACTGAGGGCACAGTCGGGGGTCAGCGTCGGGGGCTAGGGGCTGGAGGCTGGGGGCTGAGGTCCCAGTCGGGGCTCAGCGTCGGGAGACGGGACTGAAGTCCCAGTCGGGTCAGCGTCGGCTGGGGGCTGGGGGCTGAGGTGCCAGTCAGGAGTCAGTGTCAGGGGACAGGACTGAGGTCCCAGTCGGGGGTCAGCATCGGGGGACGGGACTCAGGTCCCTGTCAGAGGTCAGCGTCGGGGGACGGGACTGAGGTGCCATCCGGGGGTTAGTGTCGGGGCTGGGACTGAGGTCCCAGTTGGGGGTCAGTGTCGGGGGCCAGTGTCAGGGCTGGGCTCAGAGCTCACACGAAAGCCTGCAGATGACAGTCCCCATCAGCCATCTGTAGCTCCACACGGGTCACCTTCCTGAGCAGCTTGTCGGAGAGTGGCCGTTGGTAGAGCTCCGTGCAGCAGGTGAGGGCGGGTGGCTGTAAGAAAGCTGAGGGCAGTGGGGCCACTTGTTGAGAGGCACCCAGCCCCAGCCCCCATCAGGAACCTAATGGGACTCTCACGCAGACCCCCAGCTTCTGGACCCCCAAGCTCTCACCTGCTCCTGGGTCTGGGCCCACTACCAACAGCAGCAGCAGCAGCAGGCTACTGGGGAGCAGGGCGCCCTCCATGCTGTTCAGACTGGAAGCTGCTTCTCAGCCCGCTTCTGCCCAGCTCTTATCTGCGGCGGCCCAGGAGGCGGAGGCCGTGAGTCAGTGGCAGGGGAGGCGCCCTGCCCCTCTGGCCAGCACCTGGGCCCGGCTTCTGGGCCTGTTGCCACAGATGCTCAGATTCCAGGAGCGCTGCTTCCCAGGGCTCTGCAGCCTGGGCCGGAGCAGCTGAGGAGAGGAGGGCATCGTGGGGCAGCTGATGGCCCGGTAACGGAGGGCAGCCAGAGCTCCCCAGTGACGGACATTCACGCTCATAACCGTAGCTGCACCGTCAGTCACACCTTGGTCACAGACTGGCTCCCAAAGTCACAGTCAGGCAGTCACGCAGCCCCGGCTGCACTCACCCCCCCCCCCAGCTGTGTGTTCCCCGTCATGCAGTCACACAGCTGCACAAGGGCACGGGCTCGGATGGGTGCATGGGAGCATGAGGCAGGCCGGCAGGAACTCATCTTCACCTTCCCTCCCACTTCCTTTCCCAGCCTACCCGCTGATCAGGAGAAACTGATGGGCGTGGGTCCCCACGGCAGGCCCTTCGGGCGGGGAGGGGTCTTGGCTGGTCCCAGCCACGTTGACTGAGCAGCTGGGAGCAGGCTCCGCTGCACGGTGTTGGGGTGCCCTGAGGATGCTGAGGTGGGGGCTGCTCCCCCAGGAGGAGGAGACCGAGGAAGGGTGGGGCGGGTAAACGGGAACACAGAGCTCCTTGGTGCCAGGTTGCTGATGTCAAAACCGGTAAAAGTCCCGAGAGATCTTGTCTTCCAGTTTTGCCCCGTCCTGCCCCAGGAATGCCAGCCCCTCGCCAGCAGGAGCTGGGGTTTCCCTGGCACGAACGGGCCCTGCCTGTGCTGTGGGGAGGGGGCTTCCCAGTCCCTGGCCGGAGGCATCACACTCAAGACCCACTTCCTCCCTCTTGTCCTGCTCCCATCGCAGCCCCTCTCCACTGGGGGTCTTGGAGAAACATCCCCGTCATCACCGGGGTCCACTAACTCCCCATCCACAACAACGCCCACAGCCCTGCCGCTGTCCTTCAGGTACAGGCCACCTCTTCTGTGCGCGGCCTCCCATCCCCGCTTGTCCTTCCCCTCCTAACCCCACCCCCAGCCCTCCATCCTCTCTTGCTGCCCGTCTTAGTTAACCTAGTGCTGCTATAACAGAAATGGCACAAACATGCCTGTGAGAGCTGGGCAATGAATAGGGAAGACCGAAGAAGAGTTGATGCCTTTGAGTCGTGGTGCTGGGGAAGAACGCTGACAGTGCCATGGGCCGCCAGAACGGACCAATCTGTCCTGGAGGAAGTGCACCGGAATGCTCCTTGGAAGCACGAGTGCCCAGACTTGGTCTCACCTCCTTTGGTCGTGTGCTCAGAAGGGACTAGTCTGTGGGGAAGGGTATCATGCTTGGTAAAGTGAGGGTCACCTAAAAGGAGAAGGCCCTGGATGAGACGGACTGACCAGCGGCTTCAACAGTAGGCTCCGCACGTCGGGGACCGTGAGGCTGGCACAGGGCCGGGCACTGGTGCCTCTGTCGTACGTGGGGCTGCTGTGAGTGGGAGGCTCGGCAGCACGCACCACCACCGAGGCTCCTACCTAATCTCACGTTGCTGTTGTCACTCTGACCCCTTGTAGGTAGTTCTTTAGAAGGATGATGCCAACGCAGACATGTTTTACTAATAAGCTAAACTATGGTTTGCTTCTTAGAAGACTTCAGGGGGTAGGTTGGGGTTAAGTTCAATACTATGTCAGGGCAGTTGTCTGAGGAGTTCATTCACCCTCTGTGGCTCCAGAAAGCCTGGAGTCCATAAGACTTTGAAATTCTGTTCTGCATTTTCCCCGTTTGGATCAGGATTCTTCTATAGAATCTTTGAACATAAAGTTCAGTAATGGTAGCTGGGGACCAACTACTTGTTCTGGTCTCATGGCAAAGGAGGCCGTCGTTCACGGAGGCGTCAGCCACACAGACCCTCTCCCCCTCTTCCTGACTCCTTCCTCCTCTGTTGCTCCCAGTGAAGACACCAATTGTTGTGCCTCAGATGGTTGCTGACAAGCAAAGTTAGTCTCTTTTTCCCCCCCAATATTCTATTGTTTTTCAGGTGGAAGTTTACACAGTGAATGAGGTTCGCATTTAACAATGTTTGTACAAACTGTCCCATGGCATCTGTGATGATTTTCACCGAGTGCCAGATTCGCAGCATGTCCACTGTTGGTTCTGTGGTTGTGGCTCTAGTTCCCCTACCCCTTCCTGCTCCTCGTCGTTGCTTTGGGGTGAATGGTGACCATCATCTGGTCTCGTGTGGTTCACTGTTTAAGGGACACGTCACCCACGAGGGACACTGTGTATTTTATAATCAATCTACTATGTGGCTGAAAGGTGACCTCCAGGCATGGTTTCAGTTCTGGGTTGAGAGTGTACCTTAGGGTGACAATCTCAGGGGTCCCTCCCGTTTCTAGCAGTCTAGTAACTCTGGTCTTTTTTATGAACGTGGGTAGCCGGGAACCATCTAGTTCTTCTGGTCTCAGGAGGAAGAGGCCGTGTGTGGTCTGTATGGGATGTGAGTCCTGTGGGCTAGTCTCTCTTGAGTCTTTGGTTTCTTCACTCTCTTTTACTCCACAGAGCAGAGACCCAGAGTTGTACCTCTGATGGCCACTTGGAGGCTCTGAAGTCCCCAGGCACCACTCACGCAATGAGGGTACAGAGGGTTAACTTTAGAAGAAACGTTATGCTGAGCGCGTGAGCTCATGAGACAATGGTCCTAAGCCTTGCACCCAGCCAACCACTTCCGTGCTGTTTGCTGACACCTAGGAAGTCTCCCTAACTGTGCCCCTGGCTCTTTTCTATCTTAAAACACTGACTTAAGGCCCACCCTGCAGTCATGCTGCCTCCTTAACATAAAGAAACGCCACTCCCGGGTGTGATGACCACCACAGGTGTAGGGGTGAAGATTTACAACACACATTTTTGGGGACACAATTCAATGAGTAATACTGACACAAAACTCCCCTCCTCATCCTGTCCTTCCAGGAAGCTGGGCCCTGCTGAGGGCAGGCTGGCTGAGGGTGTGCTGTGGTATTCAGTACCCCCGGCACCTTCAAGAATTTCCCACTTCCAGGGATTCCAACCTAAGGGTCTGCCCTGTATACGACACATCAGCCGAGTCACAGTCCAGTAATCCAGTCTTTAGTTGGCTGGAGCTGAAGCACTTTCTAGTCCGCAGCCAGCCACCCTCTGGGGGTAGACTTGCCTTGGGGTGGGGAGTCTCAACTTCCCCAGGCAGCTCCAACCATCAGGAGGGACTTCCGCCCCCAAGGAGTCTCCCTCGGGGCTGAACCACCCCAGCCTCTTCTTCCTCCTGCCCAAGGGGAGGCCTGAAGGCACCTCCTTGGAAGTGAAGGTTTCTGACAGGGTCCTGGTGAGGTGTGGCGCTCCACACGTGAGAGGTCCTTGCTGTGGACGTCGTAAGCCAACGGAAGAGTTCAGGCAGCCACACCCCTCTGGGCACTCATCTGGGATGACTGGTACCAGGGGCCTTAGGGTCTCTGTCCCACACTCCACCTGGACTTGTGCCCAGGGCGTGGGTGTGGCCATTGAGCCAGTCACTCGGGTGCCACCATCATGTCACAGACCTCCATCAGCTAGCTGGATGTCACACACTGGGGTCTCTCCTGCACACAGCAGTCCAGAGACCTGGCAAGCAGGAAGCAATTCCTTCCAGGTATGGCTCCGTCTCCACTGCTGTTTCTCCACAGATGAAGCTGTGCCCTTGGGTGGGCTCTCCCCGGCCCCCCACAGGCTGTGTCAGGAGCAACCCTAGGCTGAAAGGCAGCTTTCTCCTTAACTTAGTCCTCTGGTGACTCTTCTGGTACCAGGCCTGTCCCTAACCAAAAGCAAGCCCACATAGCAGCCCCGACCTTCATTCAGGACCTTAGGAGACAGTGGGTTCCAAGCTGATCAGGTAACAAGACAAAACGGGGGTGGTAGGGAACACGGTCCCCATGAACTTTATCTCTAACTGTGGAGTCAGACTGCAGGAGCCCGAAGGTGGGGCATTAAGTGGAGGCAGGGCCCCCACGGTCCCCATCCCCCATGGCAGACGGGAAGGCAGCTTCCCCTCTCACTCTCGGCCCGCTTCCTCCAACATCTGGCTGAAAATGTTTCGGGTTTTACTCCTGGGAAGAGAAGACTCCAGCGCCACGGGAGGGCAGGGGCGCAGAGGGCCCGCCCGTGGGAGGGGAAGGCTGGAACGGGCGCCAGGCAGTCTCCTGCACCCCTCCCTGGGCTCACGGCGCGGGGGGACGTGTGTGCTGGGGCAGGCAGTCTGAGGAGGGGCCCCCAAGGATAACTGCGTCCTGGACCCCAGGGGCCCTGCTCAGGCAGGGAGGGGCCTTTAGAGTCTGCGGGAAGGCGGGGCTAGGCTCCAGTGGCCAGTCAGGAGGGCGGTGCGGGGCTTCGCTTAAATCTTTAATGCACGGGCAGGCTGGGCAGCAGCGGACGGAGGGCGGCGGGGCAGGCCACGGCCCGAGGGCTGGGCAGCGGGCCCCAGGCCGCTCGATAGACAACTCATCAGGCCCCGCAGAGGCTCCAGCTTCTGCTCCCGGGGGTGCGCTGAGCTGCGGGGCGACCCAACACGGCGTGAGGCGCGGCGGGCCCCGTCTCCCCCCCCACCAGCTCCGCCCTGGAGCAGGCACCGGGCCGCAGCCCCTACCTCCGCTCCCTCCGCCACTTGCGCAGCCAGGGAAAGAAGTAGAAGCAGCCCCAGTAGATCCTGCAGGGGAGACAGAGCACGCACGGGGGGCGGGGCCAGCTGCGGGCCCCGCCCCTCCCAGAGGGCGGTCCCTCCGCGGGCCCGCCCCTCATCGCCCCGCCCCAGGGCGGCTCTTCCGCAGGCCCTCACCACCCCGCCCCCAGGGGCGGTCCCTCCGCAGGCCCGCTCCGCCCCCAGAGGCGGCCCCGCCCTGAGGCCCCGCCCCCGGGGGCGCGCCCTCCCCCACCCGGGCGGCGGGCCCCTCCCCCGCAGAACCCCGCCTCCACTCACTCCTCCTCCGCCTCCAGCGCCACTTCGTATCTCTTCAGTCCCGACATGTCTTGGGCTCCGAACGTCTCCTGGGGAGTGGCAGCATCATTGCATCAAGGCCTCCCCACACCCGACCCCTCCTCGGTCCCTGTCATGACGAGGTTGAGTTGTTCGCAAGCAATGTGAGGCAGATGCCCCCGGAACCCTTAACTACTCCGTCGTGGCCGGGGGCTACTGAGGACGTCCAAGGCTTCGGAGGCCGGCCAACTCGGGGGCCTGAGTTTTCTCGGGGCTCAGGGCAAGGGGTCTGGCGGTAAACGGGCTAGGAGATCGGGGGCCCTGAGAGAGGATTTTCGGGGGCTGGCGTCACCTGGAGGGGGGGCTGTGGGGCCGGCGCAGTCTAAACTCCCGCCCTCCCTGGCTCCGCCCCGGAAACAGACCGTGACCGTGGCCGTTACGTCACAGAAACCCCGGTGCGCAGTAGGGATGGGGCCTACCTGGCACCCGGAAGGGGCGGAGCCAGGGCCCATCACCGAACCGGAGTCAGCGCTGCATCCGGAAGAGGTGGAGCCTGGGCTCGTGCCTGCGGGCGTGGGGTCAGCGTTTCTTACCGACACAGCGGGAGTAGGCTAGAGCCGGGTTGGGGAGCTACTCTTCGGAGGCCGAGACCTGGTCTGGGCAGTGAAAAGACTTCGTCCAGTCCTGCACCCGCTACCCCGCCGTTCCTCCTCTCCGACTTGCATCTCGCTGCGGATTGCCCTCTTTGCCTACCCCAGCCCCGTTGTAAGAGCCGCGGAGGGATAGGCCCGCAGAGAGGTCCCTGTGTAGAACCAGGCCGGCGGTGGAAACGCGTGTTGGCCTTGTGGCCTTGGCCAAGTCACTTAATACCGGACTCAGCCCTTCCTCTAGGAGTGGAGACCCACCTTCCTGTGATTGTGCCCAACAGTCATTTAATCAACAAATGTTTGTTTAAATGTTTGTTGAGTTCCTGCTACGTGCCAGGCACTGGGCTGCACAGGGAGACACAGCCTGTGCCCTCAAGGAACTTACCATCTGGGGTGGCGATGAGGGTGCAATGAGAGTCAGATCAGACAGACAGCAGGCTGGCCGGGGCAGCAGAGGGCGCTGCAGTGGAGCTGAGAAAGGGAAATTACCCCAGGGTGGGAGGCTGGGGACAGCTGCCGCGGCTGGCTGCCATACAGCCAAGGTTAGACGTGGTCCTAGACGGGAAGAGAGCCTTGTTGTGACCAGAAACGAGTGAGGTGTGAAGATTGCCTCCGGCTGAAGTGTGGCGAGCGGGTACACCCACCCTCACCATCTCAGCCTCTTCCCCTGCCTGAGCCACGTGCTCACAGGAGGCAGGTGCGGGCGCCCGCTGGGCGTCATTGGAAGCTCGGGCCACGCCCACTCCCTGGCTCACGCCGACGCTGACAATCCGGGCCACGCCCACTC
>NW_006921761.1:5621911-5625732 GCF_000298275.1 Orycteropus afer afer
CATCCACGCATCCATGTATCCAGCCACCCAGCCACCTATACACCCATCCATCCATGTGTCTACCCACTTTAGTCTCCATCAGTCCATTTTTCCATCTTCCATATTTTCTTCCATCTGTATGTCCATATTTTCATCTCTGTTCATCCGTTGTCCATTCATTTGTCTGTTTATTCATCTGTCTCCTCTGTTGATACTTAAGTGCCCTGCACCATGCCGAGTGCCTCACATTCATTCCCTCCTGGCGACTCTGCCGTTGATTTCTGTGGTCTCTGTGTTCAGTTGTGTGGACCACTGTCCTATATTCCAGTGTGTGATTCCTTTGTGGAACTTTTCTCCTGCTCCTTGTTTCCTTGCTGGGGCTGTCAACCACAGTACCTTTATCACGGAGCCCCATTTCCCTGCCACCGCGATGGGCTGAAGGACTGGGTATGTGTCTCAAGTCCAAGCTTTTCACGAGCTCTGTTGTTTAGATGCTCAGGGAGAGAGGGGTGCGGTTTTAGATCACCAACTGTGAAGACGGAGACCTGAGACTGCCAGTGACCATGTTTCATGCTACGAGAGCACTCATCTGTGGCAGGAGAGAATGAGACTCCCCCACAAAAAGAACGAGCGAGAGAAGGGATCAGGAGGTGGAGTGAGCATGATTCGAGCCCTTGTACCAGACGCGCCTCAAGCAAACTGCATCAATGGGTCTAACGATGCCACGTGACAAGTTTGACTTTTTGCTTCAACTATTCAAGTTGGGTTTTTGTCATCTGCAACTGAAAGAGCCTAATACTGTGTTGTTATCCCTACTTTAGAGATGAAGAAACTGAGACCCAGAAAGTTTAATCTGCCCAAGGTTGACAAGTGACGACACTAGGGTTTGAAGCAGAGCTCTGCTGTACCGCCCACACATGTCTGCCCTGTCCGTCCCTCATCAGTCTGTCCACCTGGCTATCCCTCCATGCTAAGACTCAGAAGGTAATGACTTTTTTTGTTTAATTTGGCATCCAGTTCTGAGGCTTGGCCCGGGGACGGCAGACGTCTGCTGTAAAGGTTCAGAGTAAACCTTTACGGTTGGGGGGCCCCGCCGCTCAGTAGTGACTACTCAGCTTAGCCGTTGTGACGGCATCCGTGGGCAGTGTGTAAGCCATCAGGCCTGGCTCTGATGCTGTAAATTGTTTTTCACAAAAACAGGTGGCAGGCTTAGGTCAGTGCAGAAGACACATTCTGGTGCTGGGAACGTGGACAAGGAGTGGGAGCGTGTGTGCTGTTGTTTGCCACTGACAACGTAGCAAAAACAATAGGAATTTTACATTACATATTAAAACCCTTGTTTTTGAATCTAGCTCTGTGACCTTGGAGAGGCGAGGAAGCAGGTATGAAACGGGCCGTAGTCCGTGTGCCTGAAGGTGAGTTCACTCTGAGGGTGAGCTCCGTCCCCCTTTCTCATTCTTGGCCACCACGTGTCACCAGTGCAGCGAGGCCTGCCCGTGCCTTTAGGGTGCCTGGGGCTGCCCTGAGGCTGGTCCGCCCTCCAGCTTCTCAGAGCAGCTTCCTCATGAGGGATATAGGTGAAGCTCTCAGAAGCTCCAGGTTTCTCTTCTTAATAATCATATTCCAGTCTTAGTTCACGGTTCCAAATGTGAGCCCCTTCTGTCGCTGTACCTGGGAGCAGCCATGCTGATTCTGACTCATGGTGGCCTCTTGTTACGGAGTAGGACTGCCCCGTAGGGCTTTCTAGGCTGTCGTCTTTCACGATGGACACAGTGGCCGCAACAGCGGGCTCAGCCGTGGCGTGGTTGTGAGGCCAGTTCACGCCCGGGCAGGGCTGCCTTCTGTGTGCAGTCACTGAGCTGGAAGTGACCTGACAGTGGCCGCAGCAGGAATCTTTACGGGAGCAGGTGGCCAGGTCTTTCTCCCGCAGGGCGTGAACCACCAACTTTTGGCTGGTAGCAGAGCTTAAGCACTGTGCCACCAGCCTAGAACAAAGGGCTCTTCAGTCTACAGGCCCCGTTAAAGCCAGAGGCAATTTGATCCAGTTCACAAAAAAGTGCCAGTTACACGCTGGACGTGGTCCTGCAAATCTGATGCTACAAACATTAGCGTGTTTCTAAGGAACGTTAAAAGTCACGCGTTGCTTTATGTATGTATTTTTAGGTGAAAGGATTAAGACCTTAATTTATCTATTCTGTAAATGCTAATTTTTCACACACTGGACTTGAACGCGTGACTGGCTTTGTAGCTGGGTAACACCGGGTGAGTTAGTCACAGTCTCTTTCCCTCTTACGTCTAGGAAATGGCAAATAATAAAAATAGTTTTTAAAAAGCAGTTTGGCTTCCGCCCTTTGTGCAGCCCACCAAGGGGATCACTCTTCCCCACGCAGCTCGTCCTCCTGCTGCCCCGGGCAGATGCTCGGCTCTGGGGGATGAAGGTGTGCTCCTGTCTGTCCGAGTGTCTGTGGCCTGCAGCTGTGCCCGGGATCGTGTCTGGGTGTGCCCATGTCTGCATTGCGTTACCTGCTTAGCATCTGTGGCTGCTCCTGCATGGATCTGTTAGTCACTATGTGATTGATGGGGTGTGATTGACGTGTGGGTGTGTGTGGGTGTGTGGGTGTGGGTGTGGCTGGGTCCTCGGGCTGGATGCTCCATCCATCCCCTTGTGTGTCTCCATCTCACTAGGCCAGCAGGGGCGTTTGGTGTGGAGGGAAGGGGGCTGTGGGGCTCCGAGCTTGGGGAGGGGGCCCTGCCCTGAACTGTCTGGGTCCAGAAGGAAGTTGAAAAGGACAGAGAAACTGGATGACTTGGCTCTGCCCCCTGGCAGTCCCTGATCCTGGGAAGGTGTCTTGGTCACTCCTCACTCTTCTCCAGACCCTTTGTTGGCATCCAGAGAATTGTGGCCCAGCCCAAGGGGCAGCGCCCGGCTTGGCCCTGCAGTCCAGAGTGTACGTGGAGGCCTGCACAGACCCAGAGGGCAGCAGCGGGAAGCATGAGCCATAGTCCACGCCGCTGTCCCTGCGGCCCCCTGCCTGTGGACCTTGATATGACTGCAGCCTCAGACAGATGTAGCCTGGGTCTCTCAAACACCCCTCCAATCCCCAGCCTGTCGGGCCACTCCAAGCTCCCGGGGCTTGCGCTGAGCTGGACTGGGGACCCTTCAGCACAAGGTGGAAGGTGACCCACGTGGGTGGGGATGGAGACCCCAGAGGAGTGAAAGGGCGGTGGGAGATGCTGCACGGTTTGCTGGAGTTGGTGTAACATGGGTCACTGCATGGGAGAGCCCCCCCCCCAGGGTGCCCCTGAAGGACGGTGGGGAGGACCCTTGCCGGTGAGCAGAACGTCTTACTGCCCTTTTGTCCTGGAAGGAGGGCTTGAGAGTGCCGCCAGGCTCGGGTTCCTCATGCTACAGGGGGAGCAGGAAGTAGCTGCGCGGGGAAGCTGTTCGATCCCGACTGCTGACGGGAGACGAGGCTCAGTGCTTGTGGGTCCGACTCACAGTGACCCTGTTTACGACAGAACGAAGGGCTGCCTGGTCCCGCGCCGGCCGCAGTCCCTGCGTGCTTCTTCTTGTCACTGCAGCCACTGTGCCAGTCCACCTCGTTGAGCGCCTTCCCCTGTTTCGCTGACCCGAAACTCTACCAGACATGATGTCCTCCTGCAGAGAGTGGTCGCTTCTGAGCACACGACCAAAGGAGGTGAGACCAAGTCTGGGCACTCGTGCTTCCAAGGAGCATTCCGGTGCACTTCCTCCAGGACAGATTGGTCCGTTCTGGCGGCCCATGGCACTGTCAGCGTTCTTCCCCAGCACCACGACTCAAAGGCATCAACTCTTCTTCGGT
>NW_006921761.1:5626747-5628380 GCF_000298275.1 Orycteropus afer afer
TGGCTGGGACCAGCCAAGACCCCTCCCCGCCCGAAGGGCCTGCCGTGGGGACCCACGCCCATCAGTTTCTCCTGATCAGCGGGTAGGCTGGGAAAGGAAGTGGGAGGGAAGGTGAAGACAAGGCCGTGTGACCAAAGTAGGTGAGATGAAACGTGGCCATTCTCACGTCCAAGGAGTGTGCTGGCTGCACTTCCTCCAAGACATTGTTTTCTGGCAGTCCGTAGAATTTTCAGTATTGTTCGCCAACACAATTCAAAGGCATCCACTCTTTTTTTTTTAAGTTTCATTGTGGTGAAAACATACACAGAAGACATTCACCAACATAACAGGGTCCCCGTTTACGGCTCAGGGACACCGAGGACATTTTTTATGTTGTGCCACCGTTACTGCTGTCCTTTTCCAAAATATTCCACCACCATCAGCATAAACTCAGTGCCCCGCAAACAGAAGCTTCCCCTCTCCCCCTCCCTCCTACCCCTGTTGTTAGGTGCCGTCAAGTGGGCTCCAACTCATAGCGACCCTGTGCACAACAGAACGAAACACTGCCTGGTCCTGTACCAGCCCCATGATCCTTGCTATACCTGAGCCCATTTGTCCTGGTCCCTGGTGCCGCTCTGACAGGAATATACCACAATGGGAGGCTTGAACAGACAGGAGTTGTTCTCTTACAGTTCAGGAGGCTAGAAGTCCAAGTTCAAGGTGCCAGGCTCTAGGGGCTTAGGCTTCAGCTCTGCCTCTTGCTCCCGGCCCCCTGAAGCTAGAGGCATCTCCACTCAGGCAGCTCCTGGCTGCTGAGGCTGACAAGCCCAAGGACGACAAATAAACTGGCACAGGCCTGATGTTACCAAACCACACGGCAGACTATTAATTTAAATCCATTGAAAGTTGAAAGTCCCAAGGTTGGCAGAACATGGCAGGCTGCTGAACAACGACACGGCTACATGTAGGGTTCAAGTGTGCCATAAGCTAGAGACCGTTCCCAAAGCTGCTGCTTACATTTGGGAAGCAGACCATATCCCTAGGGCAGCTACCCGGCTGCTCACAGTAGGTTCCACCATGAAGTTGATGACCAGTCTCATCACAGGGAATACTACATCCAGCTGCCCAGCCACTCAACCAGGCCCAGCCAAGCTGACGACAAACGTAACCACCACACCATGGTTGCAGCCACTGGGTCAATTCATCTTGCTGAGGGCCTTCCCCTCTCTCGTTGACCCTCCACTTTACCAAGCATGATATCCTTCTCCAGGGAACAGTCCCTTCTGACAACACGACCAAAGTAGGTGAGACCAAGTCTGGCCATTCTCGCTTCCAAGGAGCATTCCGGCTGCACTTCCTCCAGGACAGATTTGCTCATTCTTCTGGCAGTCTGTGGTACTTTCAGCATTCTTCACCAACACCACAACTCAAAAGCATCAATTCTTCTTTGGTCTTCCTTATTCATTTTCTAGCTTTCACAGGCATATGAGACAATTGAAAACATGGCTTTAGTTAGGTGCACTTTGGTCTTAAAAGTGACATCTTTGCTTTTCAGTACTTTAGAGAGATCTTTTGTATCAGATTTGCTCAGTGCAAAATGTCATCTGATTTCTTGACTTCTGCTACCATTGGTGTTGATCGTGGGTCTAAGTAA
>NW_006921761.1:5629530-5630760 GCF_000298275.1 Orycteropus afer afer
ATAGTAATTGGCTTTGTCTGCTTGAGCTGCTCTTTGAAATCTTCCATTCAGCTTTTATCTCGTCATTCCTTCCCTTTGCTCTAGCTACTCTCCATTCAAGGGCAAGTTTCAGAGTCTCTTCTGACATCCATTTTGGTCTTCTCTTCCTTTCCTGTCCCTTTAATGACCTTTTGCGTTCTTCATGGATCATGTTCTTGATGTTGTCCCACAATTCCTTTGGTTTTCAGTCCTTGGTGTTCAGTGCATCAAGTCTGCTCTTTAGATGGTCTCTAAATTCAGGAGGGATAGAAACAAGGTCATATTTTGGCTCTCATGGACTTGGTTTAATTGTCTTCAGCTTCAACTTGAACTTGCATATGAATAGTTAATGGTCTGTTCCACAATCAGCTCCTGGCCTTATTTTGGCTGAAGAGATTGAGCTTTTCCATCTCTTCTTTTCCATAGATGTAGTTGATCTGATTCCCGTGTACTCTATCTGGTGAAGCCCACATGTATAGCTGCCGTTTGTGTTGTTGAAAAAATGTATTTGCAATGAATAAGTCGTTGGTCTTGCAAAATTCTATCATGCAATCTCCAACGTCATTTCTATCACCAAGGCCCTATTTTCTTTTTTAAAAAAATGCATTTTATTGAAATATAATTTATATACAGTGAAATACACAACACTAAAGTGACATGGGTCGATGCATTTTTTTTTTTCCAGTGTTCCCTTCCTTCCACCCCCACCCCTGGCAACCAACAAAGAACGTTTCCCTCCATGTATAAACCTTCACATGTATAAACCCTCCACAACAACAAACTAATATATATTTGTCCTTCTGTGATTGACTTATTTCACTCAGCATAATGTCCTCCAAGTTCATCCATGTTATGTGGTGTTTTTCTGACTCTACGTTACTCTTCAGTGCTGCGTAGCATTCCGTTGTGTGTAGGTACCAGTTTGGTCATCCACTCTTCCCCTGATGGGCATGTGGCTTGTCTCCATCCTTTGCTGTTGTAAGTAGTGCTGCGATGAATGTGGGCACACATAAAGGCCCTGTTTTGCAGCAACCAGTGACTCTTCTTTGTTTTCAGCTTCTGCATTCCTATCACCAGTGATAATCACATCTTGGTTGCATGTTCGGCGAATTTCAGTCTGCAGAAGTTGGTAAAAATCTTCAATTTCCTCATCTTTGGGTTTAGTGTTTGGTGTGTAAATTTGAATAATGGTAGTATTAGCTGGTCTTCCTT
>NW_006921761.1:5631550-5632836 GCF_000298275.1 Orycteropus afer afer
GATGGAAGGTTGGGCAATCTACTTCCGTGGTGATACCACCTTGGAAACCCAAGGAGGGCTCGCTATGAGTCGGAGCGTCTCGACGGCAGTGAGTTTGGTGTTTTTTGGTTTGGACAATATCACGTGCTCATGAGTATGCTGTGCAGCTGGAACCCTCACACACTGGTGGTGGGGACGCAAAACAGCGCAACCATCATGGCAAACCGTGGACAGGTTACACACACGCATGTGACTCAGCAACTTCACTCCTAGGTACTGACCCCAGTGAGGTGAAAAGCTGTGTTCATACAAACCCCTGTGTGTGAAAGCTTACAGTGGCTTTCTTCCCAGTCATCTGAACTGGACACAACCCAGGTGTCCTTCGATGAGGGTGCACTCACACTGTGGATACGATACAAAGGGACAGACCACAGGTACACTAAAGGATGGGTGAATTTCAGGTGCATCCTATTGAGAGAGACAGGCCAGATTCCAAAGGCCACTGCTGTTTGGTTCCACATCTGCAGCACTGAGAAGACCACGACGACGTTGAGTCACCAGGGCCCCAAACAGAGTGGGTGCAGGGCGGGCGTGATGCGGGCAGGTGGGGGGTCTTGGGGGATTCTGGCCCCTGATGCTGGTGGCTGTTCCCTGACTCCTCTCCATCCAGGCCCACCTTGTTTTGCTGCGCTTCCACAGGTACCGTGTGTGTTACAAGTCGAGGGTCTGCAGCAGCCTTGCCTGGTGCAAACCTCCTGTGCCGTTTTCCCAACAGCACAAGATCACTCTGTGTCTCTGTGTCGTATTTTGGTAATTCTCGTAATATTTCAAAATTTCTCATAATGCTAATGAAAAATTGTATTGAACAGACCACAGTATGGTGTCAACAGAACTTTCATACACAGTGGGAAACGGAACACTTCTTGTGACTCACTTTATTGCCGTGGGCTAGACCGAGCCCGCAAGACCTCCGAGGTATGCCTGCATTTTGAACACTGCAGAACTTGACCATGAAAACGCTGCATTTTCCTGCATGCTAGTGTGCTTTGATGTGAAAATGAGAGAAAGCTGCCGACCTTGCCTGGTGCCCACTGCCGTCCAGGCCACGTCATGCTAGGTCTCCGGGCCTGCATGGGCTGGCCGACCCACACAGGGGCTTGGTTCTGGACCAAAGACTTCGTCCAGCAGCTGGATGGCACATGGCCCGTTACAATCCTGCGGCTCAATGAGTGTGGGGATTGGGGGACCTAGGTGCCCTCTCCCCTGTCTCCTGTGGCCCACTGGGCGTGGGAGGGATGGGGGGCCTG
>NW_006921761.1:5633561-5641891 GCF_000298275.1 Orycteropus afer afer
GCAGGCCCAGCGCCCGCGCCCAGGGAGGAGACGGGCTGGCACCGGGGCGGGGGCGCGCGTGGAGGGGCGGCGGGGTGGGCAGGGTCGCTGGGTTCCGGGGCCCGCGGGGTGAAGGGGCCCCGGCTGTGGCCCGCGGGGTGGTGGCTGTAGGCCTCGGGAGAGAACCGGGCCGCGGGGCCGCGGTGGCACAGCCCAGCCTCCTAGCCCCCTAGCGCCGGCCCTGCTTCCCGGCCTGTCTGCTTAAAGGTTGGGTTTCCTGCCATGGAGAACTTAGGCCAAGGAGTGACACCTGAAGAAGGCGTACCCTCTGGCTGGCCACCCACCGCCGGCTCGGTGTGGGGATGCGCCCTGACCCACAGGTGACCTTGGACCAGTCACTATGCCCTCCAGGTGCTCCCGGGCTCCGGAAGCCCGGACTCCTTTTCCCTCCTGTGTCCGCTTGATCCCTGCCAGGCCCTCATCTGAATCTCACCTCGGCTGGGACACACCGGATGACCCGCAGCCCATGTGCTCCCAGGCCCTGTAGGCCCGCCCCCAGTGCGATCCAGGGCTTGGAGCAGGAGGGGCCTGTGGCCTGGGAGGCCTCCGAGGAAAAGGGTGGGGAGAAGAGGCTTCCTGCACAGCTGAGCCCACCCTGCCTGCAAGGCCCCAGGCTACGTGCTGGTCCTGGCCTCTTGCCTCCTTCTGCCCGGTCCTGGAAAAGGGGGCTGAGACGTCCAAGCCAGGAGGTGGGGTGTGCAGCACCCCTGCCCTGAGGAAGGGTCCTGGACCAGGCCACAGCGGGAGGGGGTTTGAGCGTGATTCCTGGGGGGCGGCTGGGGAAGAGCTGGGGTGAGCCCAGCCCACACTCTCTAGTGGCCTAGTGCCCTCTGAGCCCCAGACCCCCCAACACCCTGCAGGGCAGGGGTGAGGGTCCACACGGCGGTATGGGTGCCCACAACCCAGTTCCCGGGTCCCCAGGGGAATTGGCCTGACCTTCCCCCAGCCACCGGGGTCTCCACCAGGAGCCGGCCCCGCCTGACCTCTCCCGAGCCCCAGCCTGGGGCCCCTGCGCCCAGGGAGGAGGACATCCTCCGGCTCTTCTCCCCTGCTCAGTCACCCCTGCCCCAGGCAGCTGGGTGGCAGGGCGGTGCTGGGGTGGGGGGCACCTGGAGCCCCGCTCAGGGGCTGCCCGTAGCAGGGTCATCCCGGTGTCCCTGGAGCTCACAGGCCCACAGGACCTTGCAGGGGGGTCTGGGCTGGGGGGGGGATGCTGCTGAGGGGTCTGACCAGGCCCTGGGGGACGGTCAGCGAAAGAAAAGGCTGAGAGAGAGGTGACGGGGAGCCGGGGGGGGGGTTGCTGTCCCAGGGGTCCGGGCCATTCAGGAAGTGCTACACACCCCCAGCCTTCCCAAACCCCCAACCCCCCAGGGCCCGAGCCAGGGCCTCCCACTCCCACTGTCTGACGCCTGAAGGAGGGCCGAGGACTTGTCCCGCCCCGCCCCAGTGTTTCTCTCTTTTCCTGCTTTCCCTTCTGAATAAATGTGGGGATGGCTCCAGGGCTGGGCTGCGGGGGTGAGGGTCAACCAGGGCTCCGGACGTCTCCACAGAGCTGGCCCCAGGCCTGGCTGCTCTTCAGGGACAGCCATGGCACCGCCCTTCTGCCTGGGGTGGTCACCTGGGCCATGGGGCCCTCCCCATGCAGCCTCCTCTGGGGTGACCAGCAGTGTGAGATGGTGCCGGGGAGCAGGAGGTGGGACGTCACCTCTCGGCAAGCCACCATAAAAATGCCGCAGCTGCCCAGGGCTGGGCCAGGAGCCACTTGTCACCCTTGTCCTTGGTGAGAAGCCAGAGGCTGACAGGCTGAGCAGGCATGAGGCCCGCAGGCTCCGAGCCCCCACTGCTGCTTGGCCCCATAGGCAGAGGTGCAGGTGGCGGGAGGCTGGTGTCCGGGGACGGCTGGGCCTCGGCTGTCAGCCCTCCCTGGCCACTGGTGGACGAAAGGCCACATCGGTGTTCAGCTTCCGGCAGGGGCTTCCTCTGGGGACAGCTGGCCATGGGTTGCTGTCCTGTGCCCCAGCAGTAGCTCACTGCAGGGGCTCAGCCGCCTGGTAAGGTTCCTGAGCCTTTGCTGGGTGAAGTGGCCTCTGCTGGCCACTCCCCAGAGCTGGGGTTTGCCAGGGCAGGGGGTGCGGATGGAGGGGGTGCCCAGTGGGGGATCCCCAGCTTTGGGTGCTGGGATGGAAGACAGTGCCCCCAGCTCACGCTATGCCACCAAGATACTGGAATTTTCACTTGACAGCTGGGGAAACTGAAGCAGGTTGAGTTTGAGAGGGGCCTAGGGCCCCACCCACATCTGAAACCATCTGCTGATGGGGCCAGAGGCTGAGTCTCTCCAGGCCCAGGGTGCCCCGCAGTGCAGAGATCATTGGGGTCCTGGGCCCTGTCCAGTTGGAACTTTCAGGAAGCTTGTAGTACAGCAGAGGATGGGACAGTGTGGGCGTGTGGACAGCCTGGCCTTGTGCACTGGCTAAAATGGCACAGAAACCAAGGTCAGAGGAGATGGGGGTTTAAAAACGCCTTTATTCATCAAATTTACTGTTACCTGCCTGAGAGGGGCACAGGTAAGGGAGGGGCACAGATGCGAGGGGTGGGGGACAGGTGCCGGAGGGGCAAGGTGTGGGAGCTGAAGCCTGTGCTCAGAACCCCACATCTGGGGAGCCCCAGTGGCCAGAGGTGGGCGGGGATGGAGCGGGACAGAAGGTGCCTGACTGCCTCGGCCACGTCTCCCCTCCAGGGCCGCCTCCCGGGCCTCAGGCTCTGCTGCGCCTTCCTGCTCTGGCTGAGCGTCCTGGCGGCCAGCTGGATGGTGTACCTGCACTACTCATCCCACTCGGAGCTCTGCCGCGGCCACGTCTGCCGTCTGCTGATTGTGAGTGTGTCCTGGGACTGTGGTATCTGGGCTCCCACAGGCTGGGGGTCCAGGAGGGACCCCTCCTCCCTGTGCCCACACTGCCAGGAGGGGGTGGCAGTGTCATTGTCCACCCGGTGGAGGGCTTTTAAGAGCGGAAATTGGTTCTCCCCAGCCCTAGAGGCTGGGGGCCCGGGCTCGGTGCCCGCAGGGCCAGGCGTTCTTGAAGGGCTCTGGGGTAGAACCCCCCTTGCCTCCTCCAGCTTCTGTGACCCTGGTGTCCTGGCTTGGTAGAGCCTCCTCATATGCCACCTCTCCCTGTGTGACCATTCTGCTGTGTGCCCCCCAAGAGATGCCACCAGTAGAGATGAGGGTTAGGACCCCTGCCCCCCGCCCTACCCCAATAACCTTGTATGTCTGTGTAGCAGATAGCAGCTGCAGAGACAAGCCCCATCTCCCTAAACAAGGGCAAGTTCACAGGAGGGGCGTTGGGACTCAGCCCGCTTGAGCCCCAGCACTGAGACTGTGGCTGGGACAGGCCCGTGGGGGGGTGCTGGGCAAGTATGTGGGCCTAGCCGCCACTGGACAATGGGGTCTTGGTCCTAAGAGGCGAGGGCAGGGCAGGGCTGGGTTTTAGAATGGAATCCAGTCCGTGTTTTGAAACGCTGCCCCCAGCGGGGTGGTGACACCTGGAGAGCCCCAGCAGGAAGTGAGGAGACGGGCACTGGGCGGCAGGGGCTGCAGGTGTCTGGGAGGAGTGGGTGGGCTCAGGTGGCTGGTGGCTGGGGGTGGACAGACGGGCAACTGCAGGTGAGCATGTGGGCACGGGTCACCTTGACCCTCCTTCCTGCCTGGCCTTTCTGCCTGTGGGCCTCGGGCAGCAGGGCGGCTGGGCTGTGACAAACTCCCCCTCCGGTGGCCTTGGTGGCCTGGGGGACAAGTGGGCAGGGACTGTCCCCTCTGATACGGCAGCCCCACACAGCAGCAGAGTCTCTAGGTGGGAGAACCCAAGCTCTGGGGCCATGGAGGTCACTGTCTGCTCATCCCATGCTAGCAGGCGTCCCCTCTTGTTTCTAACTCCCCCAGTCTCCCTGGGGGTGGAGGTGGTGCCTGTGGGCCTGGTGGGTGTTAGGTGTCAACGGGGGCAGATGGGCGGCAAGACCTGGAGGAGGCTGTTGCCCTGCAGGTGAGGGGTGGGGGTCTGGGCACTGTTCCCTGAATACCTACTGTATACTGACGGCCCGGCCCCTCTTCCTGTCCTGGGGTTCCCCTGTGCTGCACCAGCCCACCCCCTCAGAAAAAAAACAAAACAAAAACCAAACTCACTGCCGTTGAGTCGGATCCGACTCATAGCAACCCCTCCCTCTTTGGGTTTCTGAGGCAGTATCACTATGGAAGTAGATTGCCCAACCTTCCTTAGGAGGAGCGGCTGGTGGGTTTGAACCATCAACCTTCTGGTTAGCAGCCAAACTCCTGAGGCACTATGCCACTGGCGCGCCCAGCCTGCCCCCTAGTACCTGGTGAAGTACATGCAGGGATGCAGCCCCACTGTCTCGTCCCCTGCAGTGCCCCGCCTGCCCTCTCAGGGTCCACATGCCAGGCCTGTGGGTTCTGGGACTTGCAGAGCCGTGTCCAGAGTTGGGGAGGGGCCAGGTGCGGAGGCAGGGAGCCCCAGGGTGTCTGGCTGCCGCTGCCACCCGGAGGCTAGGACAGACCTGGGCAGGGCTCTAGGTACAGCTGGAGGGGCACAGGGAGCCAAATCCGGGGCCAGGCAGGGCCTCGCGGCTCCTGACCACCCTAACCTGGGGAGGTGCTGCTTCCTGTCACTACGCTAACTGCCGCTGCAACTAGGCCTCCCCTGGCACCCAGACCTCACCTGGGCACACCTCCATCTGGGCTGAGTAAAGGCCGGGCAGGTCCGCCTGGGCCCGGCTCACGGGTTGGGAGGCAGGCCAAGTATGAACATGGGGACAGCTGTACTGCCAGGCAGCAAAAGCCCGTGTGCAGGTCGAGGCCCAGCACCCCCCGAGGCCCATCCAGTGAAGGGCCCCCTGGGGGACGGGTCTCCCCAGCACCACCCTGGCCCAGCACATCTGCCTGCTCTCGGTTCTGAGCCCCTGGACACCACTGGCTGCACCTCCACGATGCTCAGCCTGCCAGGCCCTGCGTGAGGCCAGGTGGACACCTGCGGGATGCAGGCGGGCCATCTATGCTGCCCACCTGTCTCTGAGGACCCACACACAGGCCTGCGTCCTCACAAACGGGATGCTGGGGACCTGCCTCCCCATGGGGTGGGAGGAGCCGGGCCACTTCCTCCGTGGCTTGGGGACTGCTTGCTGGGGGAGGAGGCGCTGGAGTGACCCTTCTGGGAGGTCACAGTGAGCTCCCCGGAAGAGTGGGTCTCAGGACTGCCCCTAGGGGAGGGGGGCTCAGCAGGGGCTGGTAGGGTGTGCGACGCCTGAGCCACTCCTGGCATCTCTCCCCAGTGTGACCAGTACCGCAAAGGCATCATCTCGGGCTCCATCTGCCGGGACCTGTGTGACCTGCACACGGTGGAGTGGAGGACCTGCCTGTCCTTGGCCCCTGGGCAGCAGGTGAGTGGCCCGCCCTCGGGCCCACCTGTGCAGGGCTTGGGAGACCTCTGGCCCCGCCTGTGGAGGCTCCCCGTTTTTAATTGTGATTTTTGCTGTCAAAGTTTACGGAGCAAATTCCTTTTCCACACAGCAGTTCACACGCGTTTTGTCTCACCACATTGACTGCGGTGCTCCCCCCCCCGCCCGACCCCCCCCCGTGTAACAGGTCCCCTCCCACTTCTTCCCAGAGTCACCTCTTCCCTGCGTCCTTCCCTCCCAGGCACTCCCGCCCCCCTCCTGGCTCCCTGTGCGCACACTGCCCGTTCTCCCACTTGGTCGCTCCAAGGAGCATATCTACCTGGTGTAAAGTTCCCTCCATATGCCTGGAGGGAGTTCAATTCCAGACCTGAAGGGGAACTGGGGGTCACAGTCTCAGGGGGGCTCACCAGGCCTGGGTCCCTTCTGCTGAGAGTACCGCGCAGCCTGTGGGAGGGAGGCAGTGTGGTGCGGTGCCGTGCTCTGCTCAAAGCCTCCCTCTGGCTCTGCCCAGGTCTATCTTGGGCTATGGCAGGGCCAGGAGGTCATTATCAAATGTGGCATCGAGGGGGTGGGGCCGGACGCGGTGCCCCTGCGGGAGCTGGTGCTCTTTGACAAGCCCACCCGGGGCACCTCCATGAAGGAGTTCCGGGACATGACCCTCGGTTTGCTTAAGGTCAGCGGTTGTCCTGTGCTGGGGGGAGCCCCCCGCGGGCCAGCTCCCAAAGCGGGCTGGGGCGGGAGGGGGAAGGAGGAAGGGGGCCGGACACCAGGCTCCAGGGAGCCCTTGGGGAGGTGTGGGGACCGAGGCCAAGGCTCGGGACTTGGGTGCCTGGCGGCATCTGAAGGACCAGAGGTGTGACTCGTCCACCTCTCGCCCACGCACAGGCAACCCTGGGAGACCTGCCATCCCTGCCCGAGCTGGTGGGGCAGGTCCTGGCCATGGCGGACTTCAACGAGGACAGCCGGCTGTCGCTGGCCGAAGCCAAGTCCGTGTGGGCGCTGCTGCAGCGCACCGAGGCCCTGCTGCTGCTGGCCCTGCAGGAGAAGGGCCACACGGCGCGGCTCCTGGGCCACTGCGGGGACCTGTACCTCACCGAGGGCCGCCCGCACGGCTCCGCCCAGGCCACCATGCTGCCCGCCGGGCTGCGGCCTCTGCTGCCCACGGCCCTGCTGCACGCCCTGCAGCAATGGCTGGGCCCCGCATGGCCCTGGCGGGCCAAGGTCGCCGTGGGGCTGCTGGAGTTCCTGGAGGAGCTCTTTCATGGCACCTACGGGACCTTCTACCTGTGCGAGACCACGCTGGCCCACGTCGGCTACACCGCCGGCTACAGCTTCAAGATGACGGACCTGCAGCAGGTGGCGCCCGAGGCGGCCGTGCGGCGCTTTCTGCAGGGCCGCCGCTGTGAGCACAGTGGGGACTGCACCTACGGGCGTGACTGCCGGGCGCCCTGCGACCGCCTCATGCGCCAGTGCAAGGGCGACCTCCTGCAGCCCAACCTGGCCAAGGTGTGCGAGCTGCTGCTGGACTACCTGCTGCCCGGCGCCCCTGCCGCCCTGCGGCCCGAGCTCAGCCGGCAGCTGCGCACCTGCACCACGCTCAGCGGGCCGGCCGGCCAGGTGGAGGCGCGCCACGCGCTAGTGCTCAGTCACCTCAAGGGCCTGCTCTGGAGGGAGATCTCCTACGGCCAGTACTCCTAGCGCCCGGCGGCCGCGCCCACCCATCCCGCACCACCAGAAGGAGGGCCAGTGATGCAGGGGCTGGGCCCCAGGCAGTCACGGCCTCTGGAGAGACCTCACTGCAGCCACCGCCCAGCCCCTGTGGGAGGGCAGGACAGAGCAAGGAATGGGATGCCACCCCGGGGCCATGGGTAAGGATGCTTTCGAAGAATGTAATGTAAATACAGCTTTTATGTGAGGCGTGTCCTTCCGAGCTGGGGCCCCTGCAGGCGGGTGTTCTGGCCCAAGCCCAGGAAGGGAGTGGCTGCTGGGCTTCCTCCAGAGCAAAGCCCGTCTGCCCAGCTGACAAGCAGGGGCAGGCAGTAGGGAAGAGAAGGGGCTGGCTCCTGCCACCCCCAGGCACAGCACCAGCAGCCAGCCACCTTGGCCAGAAGGGCAGCGGCCAAGCAAGGTGCAGGGGTGTCCCACCCCTCTTCCAGGCACCCTAGTCCTTAGCAGCACCCACCCCAGCCTGAACCAGACCCAGGAGTCCTGCAGCTCAGGGTCCAGTTGCCTGCTCCTCTCGCAGAGGCACCCCATCGCGGCATCTGGCAGGGGTTGGGAGCTGACCTACAGCAGCAGTGACCACCCCATCAATGTAATGCCCACAGCCCCCTGAAGCTGCCCCCTCCCACCTGGGTGTGAAGTTGGCTGGGCCACGCCCAAGGTCCAAACCACAGGTGGTGAGTGGTCAGTTACCAGCCGTCAGTTAGCTGAACCATCTGGCAACTTGTCACCATCTACCACAGGAAGCTGCCTGTCCTGGCACACTGTGGAGACATGCCAAGGACCTACCCAAGGCCCAGTCCTGGCTGGCACAGGGTGCCAGAGGCAGAACCAAGGCCCCAATGCCCGCTCTCTCCTGTCAGATGCAAGGAGTCAGGTGATGGGCAGCCTCCTCCCAACCCCTCCCCCAACACTGGGAGGTACACCCCCAGGAGCAGGAGCCCCTCTCCCTACAGGGAACTGGGGGTGAGGAAGGGACCCCCACCTCAGCAAAGCCAAGCACAGGAAGCAATTCCAACAGGACTTTATTATCCTGTTCAATTTGAACCAATTTATTCTCCAGTTTTGTCAACATAGAAATATTTTCCTCAAAAAAAAAAAAAAAA
>NW_006921761.1:5642107-5647626 GCF_000298275.1 Orycteropus afer afer
CCACTGTCCACACGTCCACAATGCAGCGGCCGCAGCTCCCACCACTCCACGCTGGCTGTCACCTTTGCACCCCCGGATTTTCCAGATCAACAGTGGTGTGCTACCTCGGCCCACCTTCCTCGAGGAAACAGAGGGCGGGTCTGCATGGGGAGGCCTCTTGTCCACACCACCACACCCTCCTCCCTCACCCCAGCCCCCCACCTCCAGGCTCTTGCTGACACTCCCGTCGTCACAGGAAGTGACCCGATCAGGCAGTGCTCCCCTGCTCCTCTCCCTGCAGCAGGGGGTCATGTGGGCGGTGGCCCAGGTCAGAGGGGGCAGCAGTGAGGCCCTCAGCTTTGCTACTGCACACCCTGCCGGAGCTGCTCAGAGCCAGCGTCGGACTCTGCAGCGAGCAACAGGCCTACGATGGCCGCGCCTCCCGGTCCCGGACGCCGTCCGGCTGTGCTGAGGGCTGCGAGGCTGCTGTCTCCTGCTCTCGCCACCTCACACTCCTGCCCATCTTCCCCCGGGCTACCAGACACCACAGCCCCCAGGACGCCGTGGGTGCTTCTCTGGGACCCACCCTTGGGGGGGTAGGCTGCCAGCAGGGTTGCCATCTGTGGCTACACCACCAGTGACGTCCCAGGCTCCCGGAGCCTCCTGCAGGGACAAGAGGGAAGCATCACAGTCCCCACCTAGCTCAGCTGCCTCTCTAGGGCTGGAGACGGGACAGCCCAGCACAATGGGTTCCGACTACAGGGGCCACCTCAGCAGCGGAGGCCACCACCACTGTCCTGGAGAGAGCTCCACTCGCCACCTGCATCTGCAGGAACAGAGCCGGGCTCATGACAACGCAAGATGCATGAGAACTCCCACCCTGGACGAGGGCAGCCCATGCAATCAGACATCACCGGTGTCCAGGGTTGGGCAGGCATAGCAGCCAGCATCTGGGTGGGTCAGGCCAGGGATGCTAGCAACATGCTTATGACGCCTTTACACCTTCCATTTTAATGGCTTGCCAAAAAAATAAATAAAATGCATGGGTATGTACGTTTTTTCCCGCAGGTTCAGGACCACCCCCACCCCCCCAGCACACCACCATGGCTGGGCTCCCAGGTGCACAGCTGGGAGGCACCAGTGTCCCCACGTTAGAGACAAAGCCAGCGTTCTGGTGTCTGGCTCACAGTGTCACAGCTGTGGAGAGGAACTTGCTCCAACCCTGCCTACCACGTGAGCCGCCCTCCAGCAGGCCTGCCGAGGACAATCCCCCGGGTGCCCCGCCGAGGCCCTCAGTGATCTGCTGGGGCTGTGAGGCTATAAACCATTCTAAGTGCTCACTGGCTGGAGCACTGAGTGTAGAAATAGCCACTTCCTCTTTGCCCTGATGTCCCAAGTATAGCAGCACCGCCACCTGTGTGCTAGCAGGTCCGGGGCCACATCTGCCAGGGCAGCCACTCCCAGCCGGGGTCCGAGACAGGGTCCCCCGGACACGAGGGCCACCCCCCTTATTACCATGGTCCGCAGCTGAGTCACGGCAGCCGCTCACTGGCCAGCTCATGTCGACATCCAGAAGCTGGACCATCTTTCTTCCTGCATTCAACGTCAACGTAAGTGTGTGGCTCAGAGACAGGACAAAAAACGGCCGTGCCACCTGGCTCTGCAGTCAGTAAGCTGGGAACAAAACCACCCCCAGCACACTTGAGCCAACATCAACAACACAACCCCGCAGCGGTGGCTTCTGTCTGGTGCCCACAAATGCCACAGATTCGACCCGCAGGGACCTGCCCTTATTGAGCACCCTCTTTCTGCCCACTGCCTTTCAGTCACCAGGAACTTGGGGCACAGCTATGGGCTAAACCAAGGTCACCCCAAAGACCACCACGGCCTTCACCCAGGAGACCCATGCCCCTGGCTGGAGGACAGGACACAGCCGTACCACCTGCAGCAGGTGGTTTTTTGTGGTGAGGGTTTGCCGAGGTGTGAAGGCTTCAAACCTGTAAATATCAGTTGGATATTTTGTGCTGCACACTGGTGGCTAGAATCGTGCCCCAACGATGTGTAGCGCTGCGACTCTGAAGTCGATGGAAAGCAACTGAGAACCGTTTAAGGTGAGCTGTGGGACAGGGAACCGTTTTCCTGCTGGTAAGCTCCTCCTAAGTCCGAGCGGTGCAACCACGGGTACCCAAAGGTGAAGGTGCCGGTTTCTGCTGCACTGCAGACAGGTGATAAAGGGGCAAGGTAGGTGGGGGCCTAGAACACCTGTAACATTATGCTCCCAGAATCGAAACTATCCCAGGTGGTCAGCAGGTCCCCACCCCAGGAGGATGCCAGCACGCTCTCTCCCAGCATCACAGGGTCCTGCTCCATGAGGCGACACGCTCAATTCCCAGGACCTCTTCTGCTCCTCACTGCGCTACCGGCCCAACTCTACCTCGTCCCCCAAGTGACTGCAGACCAGGAAGCATGGAGCCGGGCAAGGGCCGCTGTTGGTCACCAACAAGCAGGTTCCCCGTCCTGAGCACCAGGCATGTCAGGCTGACAATCATTCACAGCGTTCACGGCCAGAACGCTGAGCGTAGACACGGCCTCTCTTCTCTCTGCCACCTCATGACACAAGGGTGGCACGGCAGCCAGCCCTGTAACGCCTCTAGGGGCAGTGCGTGTGGACCGAGTCCAGCCTGCGTGGATGCTGCTCCGACAGCGCTAGCCGTCAGAGAGGGTCACGTGCAAAGGTTATTCCTGACTCTGAGGGTGAACCCGTCCCCGTGTCAACTCACCCACAGTGCCAGCATCTTGCACAACTGTGCTGTGAGGCAAACTCCCAGGGCAGAAGCAAGCCCACGTCTTCATCTCCATGCATCCACATGTAAGCCTGCATGGGGTTCCTGGGGAAACAGGTCAAAGACGGGTCACGGCCATGCCTCCAAGGGTCAGCCCAGTAACCCCAAACCAGTTCCTGACGCCCCAATTCCCTGTTCCATTCGAGCATCCCAACACACAAATGACAGCTTACAGACGCAGCCGCTGTAATTGGCCGCAGCTCCCATCCCCCTCAGAGTTGCAATGGGACCTGGCGGCCACCCCCTTTGCAGCGGCCAGTGAGGATCTCCCCAAGACCTTGGCGCCCCATCGCGGCTGACACCTGCCAACCTCCAGCCAGCCTGTGAATTTCTTTTTCTAGAAGGCTCTTCCCAGCCCCCACGGGAGGCAGCCATGTAGGTGAGTGGGGCCAAGCGCCTGCAATTCCCGACTGTCCCCTCGGACTACCGCCAGCTCCGTACTGAAGCTTCCCCGCTGGGACGCGGCTCGCTCCGTCCTGTCGCCGGCACTCCCGCGCCTCGGTGGGAGGCGACCGGGTGTCCAAGGCCCCCATCTCACAGAGCCAGGAGGTCCCAGATGGTCACCCGGTGGGGACGCGCGGAACCACCTACCCACAAAGACCGCGCGCCTCCCCGGCCAGCAGGACTTGGAGGGCCGGTCGGGAGGCGGGCCAAACGGGCACGCTCGAATCCCGGAGACGCGGGGTCACTGGCCAACAGTGGCCCTGACGGGACCCCGACCCCTGCCCAGTATGGGCCAAGGCTGTGGGGCCTCTGGCGGGTCGCTGCGGAGAGCACCCCGAATCGCTGGGCATGTGGCAAGGCAGGCGGGCGGGCCTTCGGACCTCCCATGCGGCGGCCGCCGCGACGCAGGGAGCGCACTGACGGCCCTTTGGGCCGCGCCGAGACGCCGAGGGTCCGACCACAGCCGCTCCCAGATACCACAGCAGCCCCGTCGAGCGCCCGGAGAGGAGGTGGGAAGACGCGCCGCGCCTTTTATAGAATCTACGGCGCCCGCGAGGGTCAATCCGCGCCGGCCTAACGCTCGCTCGCGTCACGGAGGCTGCGCGCGCAACGTCCCTCGCGGATGCTGCTCACAGGCCCACCTCGCGTTGGCCTTGCGCGTGCGCAGCTGCCGCTCCACCCCGGTCAGCGCGCGGCCCCTGTGCTGGGAGCCCAAACCAGCATAGAGCCTAAGAGGACCTGGGCAGTTCCCCGGTGGCGCAAACTGCCCTTCGGGTCCCAGAGGGGAGTGTCAGGCTACAAACCCTGTCGTGGATTGAATTGTGGCTTCAGAAAATGTGTGTCGTAAACCTGATCTCTAGGCCTGTGGTTCAAGTAATGCGTCAGACGCTGGTTCACTGATGTTTATAAGATTTCAGTGGCCAGCCTTTTCAGACGTGGATCGCTCTGTTCTTCCCAGTCTGAGTCTGCAAGCTCTGCTAAAGCCTGTCCACCATGGGTGACCCTCCTGGCATTTGGAACACCAGTGGCAAAGCGACCAGCCTGACAGTGACACAAAGGCTACCACAGTAGGACAAACCGACAGACGAATACAGAAATTATTGAACAATACCATTAATGTCACACACAACGAAAATTTTGTTGAAGACAATTCAAAAAGCAGCAGTATATTGACAGGGAACTTTCAGAACAGCAAGCTGGATTCAGAAGAGGCTGTGGAAAGACGGATAGCATTGCTGATGTGGGATTGTGGCTGAAACCATAGAGTACCAGAAAAATGTTTGCCTGTGTTTTATTAACTATGCAAAAGCATTTGACTGTGTGGATCATAACAGATTATGGAAAATATTGCAAAGAATGGGAATGCCAGAACTCTTATTAGTACTCATGAGGAAACTGTACATAGACCAGGAGGCTGTTGTTCAAAGGGAACTAGAGAATACGGCATGGTTTAAAATCAGGGAGGGAGTGTGTCAGGCGTATAGCCTTCTACCATACTGACTCAATCTGTGTGATGCAGAAATACTCAGAGAAGCTGGACTATATGAAGAAGAATGTGGCATCAGGATCGGAGGGAGACTCATTACCCTGCAATATGCTGATGACACACCCTTCCTTACTGAAAGTGAAGAATACGTGAAGTACTTACTGATGAAGATTTAAGACAACAGTTTGCAGCATGGATTACCCCTCAACATAAAATGAAAATCCTCACAACTGGACCAGTAAGCAGCATTATTCCTCACTCTGAATGTCCTTCCGGTCTCCTCTGGAATGGAGCCCTCTGTCAGTACCTGCTGGGCTGGGATTCCTGACCTGCTCATGCTAGGCCTCTTTCTTTAGTTTCTGAACCTCAGTTCCAGGGCCTCAGTCTCGCTTTTCTGTACAGTGTGGAAGCCACCGCCCTCCACAGCTTAAAATGGTGCAGGAGGAGGCGAAAGTGCTCAGACAATAGCTTGTAGGAACCTGAGGCCATTGCTCATGGTCTGGCTGGGGGCTGGGAGTGGGTTTTCAGCTCACCGAGGACAAATGAAATTGATGGCAGTGTTTATGGGTCATCTTTTTGGTACACACACATCCTGTGTATGTCCTGATACACACGTGTATGTGGACGGATGTTTTCTCTCCACAACACGCTGAGGAGACAGGCCCAGAGGCCTGAAAACATGGCTGAGAGTCCGGACTTGATGGGGAGTGGCTCCCTTTCCCAGGTTCCCGGATATGCATGTGATGGCTCAGGCCCAGTGGTCCCCA
>NW_006921761.1:5647726-5649655 GCF_000298275.1 Orycteropus afer afer
CCCCTCACCCCGTCACCATGATGCCCCGGGAGAAGAGCCGACCCCTTGTCCCCTCAGTGAAGCTCCCTCTGAGCCTGGTAACCACTCGCAGCGAAAGCTGGACAAGACCCAGCCCTCTGCTGCTGGGGCCCCTCATTGGGCTCCCCTCTGCTGCTCCTCGGCCCCTCCCTTCTCTGGTCTCCTCTGTGCCTTCCTCTGAACCCTCTCATCTCAGTGACTGTAAGGCTCTGCCTGCCCCTCTCCCCACCTCGCCCCTACACAGGGGTGCCCTCCTGACCTGCCCACCTCCTCAGTGCACAGCCCTGGGTTGCCTCCTTCCCTCTGCCTTCTGAGCCCTCCCACCTCCTTCTTCCTGAGTTCTGGAAGACCTCCTGCCCACTGCCACCTCCTCCCAATAAGTGGGCTGCCACCTGGCCCCTCCCCAGCCTCAGGTCCCCTTTGGACAGGCAGCTGGATCCTTCCGACTTTCTCTCTTCCCCTACGTGGGCTTCTGCCCCCTCCCACCTCCTCACTGGCCCAAACCGGGCTGCTGCCCACCCCTTCCCCCCCTCACTCCCCACATCTCCATATTGGGGCCTGGCCCCCATGGGCACTCTTCACAACAGACCTTCCTCCTCAGCCAGCCCACTTCCTACCTCCTGACCCCTTCTTCCCCCTCAATTCCTAAGCGTGGGGGTCCCTCGAGACTCCCAATGGCCCAGCCCTAGGCCTTCTCCCGGGCCCCACACCTTCTCACTGCGCACACCTGACTCCTCCCTTGTCTTCCCAAGTGGGGCTGCCTCCTGGCCCCACCCACCTCCTCCTTCACACCTGCCTGCCCCCCTTCCTCCCCTCCCATATGTGGACTGCCTCCTGATTCCTCTTGTCTCCACACTCCACCGCGACCACCTCAGCACCCTGCCCACCTCTTCATTGCTCACACCTGGGCCTCCCTGCCTTGTCACCCACCCCTCAGGTTTCTCATGGTTTCTCCCTATTGCCCATCCCTGGGCTGCCTCCTGGCCCTGCCCACCTGCGCACTGCACAGCCCTGGGCCGCCTCCTGACACTCTCCACCTCCTGGCTCCGCAGACTTTTGCTGTTTGCTGACCCCTCCACCTTCTCACTCCCCACACCTGGGCTGCCCTCAGCTCCCTCCCACTGACTCAGTACCTTCACCTGGCTCCTCCTGAGCCCGGCTTCCACAGAACTCCCCACAGCTGGGCTGGGAACGGACCTTCTCGACACCTCCTTCCCCACACCGGAGCCTTGTTCTAACCCCTTTCTGTTCCTCAGTTTGCGGGCCTAGGCTGAATCCTGGCCAGTCCTGCCTTCTCACATCCCAACCTGGGCTGCTTCCTGACCCCTCCCACATCCTCACCCCCACTCCTGGTGCTGGAGTCCTGGCCCCTCCCACACCCTCACTCACCTCCCACACTGCGTCCGACCCCTGCCACCTCCACACTCACACCAGTGCTGCCTCACGACCACTCCTGGCTCCTTGTTACCCACATCTGGGTGTTCTCCAGGCCTCTCTCACCTCCTCAGCTCGCATAGACTGTCTGCCTCTTGTTCCCTCCCAATTCTCACACCACACCTGGACTATGTCCCTTCCACCTCCTCCCTCCCCTCCCCTGGGACTATCCTGTTCACAGGTGCTCATGCAAATGTCCCCTCCCCAATGCTCTCTACTCACATCCCTCTAAAGGTGGGCACAACTTAGTTGTCTATCAACACATGAACGGATGAACAAAGTGTGCTCCATCCATACAATGGGACACCATTAAGCCTTCAAAGGAAATACATACTGATGCCAGCTATAGCTCGGATGAGGCTTGAAGACACTAAGCAAAGTGAAAGAGGCAAGGCACAAAGGACCAGCTATTTCCCCTTGGATGAGAATTCCCAAGGGGAGGAATCCATAGACACAGCCCATCCCTGATTGTCTTGG
>NW_006921761.1:5652463-5660960 GCF_000298275.1 Orycteropus afer afer
TGGAAATCCTCTGGGTAGTCATCCAGCCAGCGGCCCAGAATGAAGGAGATGGCTCTGGGGGTGGGTGGGTGAAAAAGAGGAGGGTCACAGGCTTGTCCTTTCCCACCACACTGCTCTCCCAGGGCACCCCTGCAACGGGTTAAGCCCCTCTGTCTGCCCAGCTCTTCCAGCGCCCAAT
Source organism: Orycteropus afer afer (assembly GCF_000298275.1). Lineage (NCBI taxonomy): Eukaryota > Metazoa > Chordata > Mammalia > Tubulidentata > Orycteropodidae > Orycteropus > Orycteropus afer. The sequence goes on from NW_006921761.1 coordinate 5,652,642, forward strand.
CCGATGGCCACCCACTCCGGCCATCCTGGCAGCAGGAGGCCTGGTCACTGAGCAGGGGCTAGAACAGATCCTTGACCTCCGGGTTCTCTCCATCAATGGTCTGACCAATGGTTCCTTCTTCAGAAGAATGACTTCCATCCCCATCTGTCCTCTGGCCCCTCGCCACAGGAGAGGTAACACTGAAGACCAGGAGAATGGTTCTGCATACACACCAAGTATGCTGTAAGCGTACATGATGCTGAGGGACACATTGGGTCCCCGTGCCTGAGGCGCCCACACTGAGGGACATATGGGGTCCCCCTGCCCCACTGTACCCATGCTGAGGGATACATGACGTGCACCCTGCCCCAGCCTGCCCACGTCCTCAGCTTGTGTGCCAGCGTTCTCCCTGGTTTTCTTTGCCCATGAAGGTGTCTTCTCCCACCAATAGTGTTCCCCCAAGGACAGGGGCCCATATGCAGCTGATCCTCCAGCACCTGGGGCGCAGAATATTAGAGCAGGTTTCTTCTGACACCTCCCGTTTTGGGTCCCAATAGGAGGGGGGGTATGCAGAGCTGGGAGGGCTCTAGGTGCACAGATTCTCTCAGGAGCCCCGCTGAGCTCCCAGGCTCTCTTCTGCTCCCCAAGACGCAGGTTCTCCACCTACAGACCTCTGTGACTGCTGTCCTCCTGCAGGGAGTGCTTAGGGGTATCTGGATGTGCGGCACCCGGGGTCTGCAAGCTGCAATGCAGACAGGTGCCCCTACAAGCCCCAAGCCCTGTGGAGACAAGAGCCCCTCTTTCCCCATCCAGAGTCCACTCACTCTTTCCACTGGTCCTGGTGTCCGCCTTCCCCGGCAGAATGAGTGCAGTGGCATCCATACCTGGAGGAGGTGTGGCGCGTCACATCTAATGCACTGTGCAGGCTGCCCGCTCAGCTGGGCGGGACTTCCTGTCTGACTGCCTGCCTGAAGTGGAGGCCCGGGAAGGCGGGGCTTCCTTTTCGCTCAGTTCATAGGATGATGCCAGGTGCCTAGAACAGTGTCTGCAGCAGTGGAGGCTTCTGGGACAAACGCTGAGTCATCCACTGCACCCGCACCTTCCCCGACACCTAAGTGGCCGCCGGTTGCCTCTGTCAACCAGGGAACCGCGTTCCGGTGACACCCAGGACAGACTCCCACTAGTTGCAATCACAGCCCCCTTCACAAATGGGAAATAGGGTTGCTCCAGGACACGTGAGCAGGGAGGGGTGAGGCCGACTTATCAAGGGGGAGATGCAAACAAGGAAGGGACACGTCCCAGCCTCTGCAGCAGGCTCTGCTGCAGAGCTGGGCTCTGGGTGCACACTTCCCATGGCCTGTCCCATGGGGTCCTGCAGTCCTCCTAGCGGGTTGGACCTTTCGGGAGCAAACTGAGGCTCAGACGGTGAAGTGGCCTTCCTGACTCACAGCTGGTAGTTGGTGGCAGAGGGCGGGCACCCACCTTTCGAACAGCAGGTCCAGCACGTGCTGGGTGGTGGCGTAGGTTCTATAGGTGCCCAGAAAGACCTCCATGTAGGCCGGGTCCCCCTCCACGAAGGCAGGGACCAGGTGCTCCACCAGCTTGTCCAGCCTGCCAGCCTTGACGCTGCGCACCAGGCCAGCCTCCTCCAGGTCTTGTTGGGAGCCACAGACACACTGGGGTGGGACAGGGGAGGGACATGATGTCACAGGCATCCCGTGACCCAGCAGGCAGATTGGGAATCCGAGCTCAGACCAGTGACCTGTGTCAGGAGCTGAGACACGAGTGCAGCTAGCAGAAATCGGGGCTCAGCTTTTCAAGCAGAACGTGAGGTGAGGATGTTCAAAACTATTAGGGAGCAGAAGTCATTGTGTTCACTAAGTAACTGGGGTGTCTCCCTGGAAGAGGAGCAGGAGCCTCATGAGTCCTCAGAAAGGGAGACAGAGCTGAGCCAGGTCGTGTCTGCTCAGAGCCACACAGTCCCAGCACAGAAGCTCCTGAGCCCTGCGCTCCGAGATGTCTCCCGGGTGCTGAGGAGGCCTGGTTTGCTCCTGACTCGGGTGTGGGGGGTGGCAGAGGGGCTGTGGGGACAGCTTGTGCAGGCTCACTCCCCCAGCCAAGCCACAGACCATACACAGAGCAGACACAGCCCACGAGTTCCCCTGTGATGGCAAAGCACGGCATGGGTGGTTCTTCCTGGACACAGAAAGGGCTTTGCAGCAGTTACGGTGGCCCCAGGTCCAGCCAGAGTCGTGAAACTGGAGATCCCGTGGCAGGAGACCAACCTTCAAGGACCAAGGATCTGCCAGACCACTTGGAGAGAGTGCTTCCAATTGGCTGGTGAAGGTCTGAGAGGTGGCTTAGCTCCTCAGGGTGACAGATTACTCGGTGGGGCCGTGATAGTAAGGTGTGTAAAACTCTGATGTTGGGATTAGTCAGTTTTGTCACTCTGCCAGGCTTCAAATGGGCCCTCCTAGAGGGAGAGGGGATCTCACTGCCATCAGGAGAGAAGAGCTGGGGGTGAAGTGGAGCCCGTCCTTGGACCTGAGACCCCTGCTCTGGACCTCCCTGGCAGACATGCCCAGACAGAGTGACTCTCAGCAGAGAGAGGTCCAGCAGAGAGTGGGTCACAGTGGAACCAAGAGACAAGAGATGGAGAGGTGGGCTTCTCTGGCTCACAGAGCGAGAACGCTGAGTGGCCTGGGCAGGAGGCATGCTGGTGCAGTGGGGTGCACGTAGGTATACCTATCGGCAGAGCTCAAAGAGCTTTGTAACACTTGGCCGAGCAGGGCAGAGGCCAAGCCAAGAGGCTAGGGCCAGAGAAGTGTGCCTGAGGACATGGCAGAGGGGAGCTGTCCTGAACCAAGAATTGTTTCCTGAGTGAGTTCCTGAATCTGAATTGCCACCTGTTACTTCCCTAATAACCCCAACATTGTGAGTATTGTCTGTGAGTTCTGTGTGGCCACTGCAGTGAAGTATCGAACCCAGAAGAGAAGTAGTGATTGTCATTGGAGCGATGGCTGGTGCGACAGTTAGTCAAAAGGCGAGAGGGTGGCAGTATGTCTGTCCCTTAGGAATTAGCCTTGGGCTGCGAATGATGACTCTGTTTCCCCCTCGTGAGATTGGAGGAGGTCAGAAGATACCACGTCCATGTCCTTTTAGCAGTGGGGCACCCAGCCTCCCTTCTGCAATGTTCCCTGCAGGCGAGTCAGGACAGTTCTGACCTGAGGGGTCATGGTGCTGGGCTCCCTGAGAATGCAGATAGCAAAAGCAGGTATATCTCATCCTGAACCCTGTACTTTTGGTTCAAAGAAGCTGTGTGAGGCTGACAGGACATGTGGAAGGCCAGTGGAGCCGACTGAGGTCAGGTAACCGGGGATGGGCGTTAAACACAGGAGTGAGGTGCGGGACACACAGGCTGATATGACATGGAAACAGTGTAGGACACTCCTTCCTGATCATCCTACAAATGCGGCAAAAGTGACTTTGCACCTGGTCAAGGAGGGCAGGCAGGTGGGAGGACGAATAAAGGGTCGCAGTGTATTCTTTAGGGTGGAGACGGGGGGGGGGCCCTGAGAAGGAAAGCCTTGACAGGCAATGTGGGGCCCCCAGGGTGGTGTCTGCTCCCAGGCACCCTCTGATCATCTGGAGTCCTTGGGTGGAATCTTTGGTGGGCATCTCGCCCCCGCACTCACCCAGAGCCTGCGCCAGCCCTTCCTGGCCCCTTTCTTGGGGTAGACGCTGTAGACGATGCCGTCCTCCTCCTCCTCACGGATCTCCGGAGGGGGCCTCTGTGGAAACAAGGCCCCGAAGATGACCTGGAGGCATCCAGGGCCCCTCCAAACCACCTCCTTCCGTCTCTATCCCTGAGAGGCACTCACAGTTCCTTGTGTCCACCACGGGCTGGGGACCTGGCTGGGAAAGCACCATCCAACCCAGCCAAGTCCACTGACCACTGACAGCACTATCATCCCCTGATTATTGTAGAACCCGGTGGAGACTTAGGGCTCAGTGTCTTATGTGTTGAGGGGCTTGGGGCAAGGACACGAAGCAGGTCCCCACCTGGGCCACCCAATGTGTCATTCCAACTTGATGGAAGAGGCCCACCCACCACCTCAGTCTCATGAGCCCAGTGCTTGTGATGGGCTGTGGGAATGGAGCTGGGGGAGCCCCCCATGAGTGCCCGTTGGGAAGCAGCAGCAGAGCCATTTGCATCATCTTCCTCACCACTCATCCCTCCCCCTATTTCCCATATCCCATGACCGTCCTTCCCTGATCCCACCCACCTGGGTCCCCAAAACGGACCCTGCCTCCTCCAACAACTTTCTGCCTCATCGGTTCTGTCCTCTCTCCCTTCTAGCCCTCACCAGCAGGCAGCCCACGTTCCCAAGGAGAAGGGGTGGCATGGCCTGGGGGCTGGTATGACATGGGGGAGGGGTGTGGGGCTGACCAGGTGGGGTCACAGTGGTGGTCTAGCCTGCATTGGCCTGCCCAGCCCACCCTGTCTTACCTTCTGGTTCTTTTTTGACAATGGCCAGAGCCTTCGGGGGTGGGAGCTGACACCACGTGTCAATCTCTGGGATCGGGTCAATTTCCTGGATTTCTCCAGGTTGGATTCGGGGGAACGCGAGAAACAACTAGACAACATCCTTACAGTTTGAGTGTCTCCACTCAAGTGAGCTGGCCTAGCCCCTGTCTCTAGAATGTGGGGACCTGGTGACCAGGATTCCAAGTTCTACGTACTCCATTGCCAAGGAAGTGAGGTCATATCCTGGGTCAACTGACAGTGGCCTGACCTCCTATCAGAGCCCCAGAGTCACGCTGGGCTGCTGAATGCTCACTTCCCCCCATATCATCTCTATAACTGTGCATGGGGACACCTACATAGCTCCCACAGAGCCTGGGGAAAGTTGGGGTGCATCACTCCGGTTATCAGTCAAATGCCTCAGGCACTGTACCCACAGAGTTCCTTTAAGTCTGTACAGATGGGTTGGAATTAGAGGAAATCAGACATGGCCACCTTCAGTCCTAACCCTCCAGTCACTACACCGCATTTAGCATCTGACCAGTACCTCTCCTGGGGCTACAGGCTGCCCAGCCTGCACAGTGGCTTTGCCAAGATCTTGGCTCCTGGGCTCCATACCCTGTGTGACCCTTCCCCTGAGAGTGCACTTGACCCAGGTACTTTTTTCTAAAACTGTTGTTGTAGTTCCACTCATCATGACCTTGAGTGGTGCAAGGTCACTTGGTTCTCTCTTTGTTCTCTTTCTCTCCGCATCCCCCTCCCACCCCGCACCGGGGTCAGGAGGACACTGTGGAGTATGACCTTCCCTGCCCTGTGGAGAGGTCCTTGTGACCAAGACTATGACCAAGGTCTAAGGAAGGGCCCTCACCAACAGACAGAGAGCAGGCCCCTGCCCAAGAGCTCAATAGACAGGGTCCCACACAGAGTGGGAGGGAGCAGGGAGCTGCCCCTCCCCAGTGCAGCCTTGGGTGAGACCAAACCCTGGTTCCTCGAGAGAACTGGGGGCAGGGCCACCTGCTGAGCCGTGTATGGATTCCTGGTCCACAGAGACTGGGACATCATCAGTGTGTGTCGTAGGGAGCCAATGGTTTGGGGTGATTTGTCACAAAGCAGGAGGTAACTCATCCAGCCCACCAGGCCCTGGGTCTGGGCCTGCCCTCCTCCCCCTACCTCTCCTCTCCGGGTCAGCCCAGCCACATGGACCGAGTCCTAACCATCTCTCTGGACACACACATGTCCAAGTGTTTGCACAGCTATCCCTTCTCCCTGGCACACTGTCCCCTGACTCATGCAGGACCATAGAATGGCTTTAAAATTAAAATTTATAGCAATGCTTTAAAAGTCCCATCTGCCTTCCTCCTGGGCCTCGGTATGTACCCAGCTCCTGGCCACAGCCCCCCACCCCTACCCCCGTCTACGAGGTCAGAAATGCCAAGTTCAGTCTGGGTGTGGCCATAAGGTAGATGGCCCAGAAGTAACCCCCTGTCTAATGGAAAACGTCTGTCCAGGATCAGGTCCCACAGGTGCAGAAGGCACAAGTTAACCCAGTAGGTGATCCGGTCCCCACATCCTCCCCTTTGGGCACCAATGCCTCTTCCTCAGATCACACTGATGCCTTCATCACTGGCCTACAACTGACCAACAGTGGAGGAAAAGCCACCGACCCAGGCATGGCTTGTCAGCTTGACTCCAGAAAGTGGGAGCTGCTGACTGCACCCCCACTCAGAGTGGCCCTGACAGTGGGGGAGCAATTTCCCAGGGGGCAGTACTTGGAGCAGTCCCCATGGCCAGCAGTTTGGTATGATGGAAGAAGGGGGCTGTCATAAGAACATGCATGGACTCCTTGATGGGAGAAAATGGCCAGGCTGGCTGGTCGCAGACCCCTGGGAGCAGCCCTCATTCGATGATACCCCAGCTCCCTCACCCCTCAGGAGGAGGCACTGAGAGGCCTGTGTGACCCCCATGTCCCAGGGGAGGGGCCCAGTGCCCACAGTGGGAACAGCGTCAACAGTGATGCTCTGACTGACAGCTTCCTGTCTGATTCCAAGTCCCCACCCTCACCTGTGTTTCCTGAGTCACCGCCCAGGTGGACTCCATGCGTTCAAGTCTGTCTCTTACGCTCCTCGGGCACCAGACACTATGGTTCTCATGCTGTTATGTACAGGGCTGTGACTGGGAATCTGCCACGAGTGGTCGTTAACATCATCGTTTTTCTCATTTTGAGTCCAAAAATGGAGTTAGACAATCCTGTTGTTGTTCTTGTTGTCTGTCTCACAGTCGACCCCCACTCCAGGGATTCCCATGTGTTAGAATAGACCCAAGTTCCTCGGCTTCAATCTTCATGGAAGCAGGTGACCAGGCCTTTTCTTCTGTGGAGTTTCTGGCTGAGTTCAAACCTCCAACCTTTAGATTGGCAGCTGGGCTACCTGGGAAATCCCAGGGCATCACATTAAGGCCTACACAGGATCAGTTCAGAGATATTCCAAGTTCCATTCCCCCTACAGTCAAGCAAGTATTGCGACAAAGTGAGCCACGTGAATTGTTTGGTTTCCCAGTGCATATAAAAGCTATGTTTATACTATACTGTAGTGGTGTAGTGGGTAGGGCATTTGGTTGCTAACTGGAAGGTCAGCAGTTCAAACCCACCAGCAGCTCCACAGGAGGAAGATGAGGCAGTCTAATTCCATAAAGATTTACAGCCTTAGAAACCCAGTGGGGGTCGCTGTGAGTCAGAACTGACTTGATGGCAGTGGGTTTGTTTTTTCTGGTCATCTGCTAAAAGTGCCATAGCATTGTGAAAATGTTTGAGATATTGTAAGACGGACCAAAATGTTACTCAGAGACACAAAATGGCCACATGCTGTTGGAAAAATGGTGCAGAAAGACTTGCTTGACTCAGGGTTGCTACAAACCTTTATAAAAGGTAAATTTGTTTAAAAGAAAATTGTAATTACCTGTGAGGCATAATGAAACGAGGTGGTGTTGTTCTTAGGTGCCAGCGCATCAGTTTCGACTCACAGTGACCCTGGGTCAGCAGAAGGAACCCCGCCCGGTCCCGCGCAAGCCCCACAGTCCCCACTGGGCTGGAACCCAATGTTCCAGAAGGAACCCCGCCCGGTCCCGCACCAGCCCCACAGTCGCTGCTGGGCTGGAACCCACTGTTGCAGCCACTGTGTGCGTCCATCCCACTGGGGGTCTTCCCCTTTGCCACTGACCCTCCATTTTCCCAAGCATGCCATCTTTCTCCAGGGACTGGGCCCTCCCAATAACACGATCAAAGTACGTGATTTGTCCAGTGCAATACGTTGTTTGATTTCTTGACTGCTGCTTCCGTGGTTGTTGATTACAGATCCGAGTAAAACCAAATCCTTGACAACTTCAATCTTTATTTATCATGATGTTGCTTATTGGTCCAGTTGTGAGGATTTTTGTTTTCTCTATATTGAGATGTAATCCATACTGCAGACTACAGTCTTTAATCTTTATCAGTAAGTATTTCAAGTCATCCTCACTTTGAGCAAGCAAGGTTGTGTCATATCACAAGTTGTTAATGACCCTTCCTCCTATCCAGATGGCTGCATTCTTCTTCATATAGTCCAGCTTCTCGGATTATTTGCTCACCATACAGATCGAATAAGTATGGTGAAAGGATACAACCCTGATGCACTCCCTTCCTGATTTTAAACCACGTAGTATATCCTTGTTCGTTTCAAATGACAGCCTCCTGGTCTATGTACAGATTCCTCATGAGCACAATTAAGTGTTCTGGAATTCCCATTCTTCTCAGTGTCATCCATAATTCGTTATGATCCACA
>NW_006921761.1:5664152-5676912 GCF_000298275.1 Orycteropus afer afer
GGAAGTAGATTGCCCAACCTTCCTTCTGAGGAGTGGCTGGTGGGTTTGAACCGTCAGCCTTCTGGTTAGCAGTCAAGTGCCTTAGGCACTAAGCTACCAGAGCTCCTAAGCATCTGTGTAGAAACCACCATTCATGAGTGGGCACCAGAGCAGGGAGGGCAGACAGGGAGCCAGTGTGTAGGAAGGAGTGGGTGTCTCCATGGAAACATGGCACCCGCCCTGGGAGCAAGTGATGTCACTAACCTACACCTGAGAAATGCTGAACTGGCAAATGCTGGGGCATCTGTTTGTGGGTTCATTAGCTCTGGGGTCAGGTTGGCTGTAATCTTTAAGGAAGCCAGTCACCAGGCCTGGATCCTCTGTGGCACCACTGGCTGGGTTCAAACTGGTAGCCTTTGGGTTATCAGCTGAGCGCACACTGTCTGTGCTACCCAGGGACCTTTGAATTGACAAATGTGATGTTTTATATTTTTATAACAATTAAAATAAAACATGTACACATATACACATATACACATATAAGGAGCTCTGGTGGGCATGTCTGAGTCATCTGACTGCTAATCAGAAGGTTGGTTGTTCAAACCCACCAGCCGCTCCATGGAAGGAAGACTGGGCAATCTACTTCTGTAAGGATTTACCACCTCCAAAACCCAAATGGGGTCTCTATGAGTTGGAATCGACTCAATGGCAGTGAGTTTGGTAATATATATGTCCACCATCTCTGCCTTTCCAGCTGAGAGGGATCCCATCGCTCCAGGTCCCTAGTGCCACAAAGGGAGTGTGCTCAGCTACGAACCTAAAGGTTGGGAGTTCGAACCTACTCAGCCACACCACAGAAGGGAGGCCTGGAGATCAGGAAAGCCTGAGACGCTGTTTAACCCTGTAATGGACAGCACGCCAAGAGTCAGAGTCAAGTGGATGTCAATGAGTTTTAGGCTTCAGATATTTTTGCAGAAACAGTAAGATGTTGCTACCTGTGTTTCTACATTTTTACATGGATGTCTCTGGAGTGTATTTGTGTGGTATGGGGGTGGGGCACGAGTCCTTGTCCCACCTTCTGTAAGACCAGGCCTGCACCCTCACTCCTGTGCACACCGAGGCCTGTTTTGGCCTGGATAGCACCTGCTACCTGCCTGCTTGGCTTTACTTCTTGACCTCGCCCTGGCCCCTGCCACAGGACTGTGTGCAGGTGCAGAGAGGAGTAGGACTGGGGCAGAAGGTCAATTAGCCAAACAATAAACACCTCACTGTGAAGAACCAGTTCCCTCTCATCTTGAGCACCCTCCCAGAAGCACAGGCTGCTGGGCTCGTGTCTTTGGGGACCGTGTTCATCACTCCACAGTGGCCTCTCCTATCTCCCCTGTGGTGGCCTCCCATGACAGTGGGCCCTTCTAGGTCCCCACAGGCTCCACTCTGCCCTACAGCCCAGTGGCACCTGGCCTGCCCTGGGGGGGCTGTGGTTGCAAGGAGGATTTCCTGGTTTCCATTTGGGGCTGAAGCTGGCCTTCAGTCCAGGCCCATCTGAGGTCCTGACACCAAGTCCCCCCACCCCCATCATCCACGGCCTCACACACTGCATGTCACAGCCCTGCCCCAGGCTTGCCCCATCTGACACAGACCCTCCCACTCATCCATGGCCTCACAAACCCACATGTCACAACCCCAGCCCCAGCCTCACCTGTCCAGTCCCCTACTAGAGACACAGGGCCATAGGTATGCGGCAAAGCCTCCTTTACCCATCTGGGCCAGGCCTGACCCTCCGCACCAATCTCTCATGTTGTGTTAATTTCTGTGTTAGTTTCTCAGATCTGTTCAGGAGGTTCACATCCAGGTTCCTGCCCACAGGTGAGATGAGAAGACCAGAGGGTCATCAAGAAGCCTCCAAGGGGCAGACACATGGAGGTACCACCCCCAGCCAGGGTCAGGGGAGGAAGGGGTCTGGAGCCCTTCCTGAAAGGGAGCCCGGAACACTGGGCAGGACTAGCCCAGATGAGCTGGAAATCAGCCAGCCAGCAGGCCCATGGGGCCGGGGGCAAGACCCCAACCACACAGCGACCCCTCTGGGGGTCTGACCACACTTAGAATCCTGACCTGAAGACTCAGCACTGTGGGGACTAACTGCACTAGGGTCCCCCTTCCCGAAGGTCAAGCAGCAGAGTTCACCCTGTCCCATGCTGACCCCAGCCCAAGACCCCTGGGGACGCACTTTGTACCTGCGGCAGCAGTGGTCCTGCCCCGCCGACAGTGTTCCCCCACCGTGTCCCCTGAGGGAGCTCGGACAGGGGGCCCTGGACCCACTGCACCTCAGGCAGAGGCCAGCACAGGGCCATACTCCCTAGAACCACTGCATGGCCGACACTGGCCCTGGATCCCTAGGATGGAGATAAGGCCCTCACTCATGAGCTCCGTCGTGGTCCTTCCTCGTAGCTCCCAGAGGGGCGTGAACTCCTGTCCCCATCTGTAGCAGAGAGGAAGCAGGTCCTTAGGGTCCTCACTCCTGGCAAAAACAGTACTTCAGGAACAGCCAGAAGGTTCCGGATTCAAGGCCACCTTGCTGTATGGAGCGTCCAGTGTCCCAGGCCCCCAGCTTGCCAGGAGCCCCAGGTCTTGCTGCTCCCCACATCCACAGACCCCAATCACTGACAGGGAGCCACCTCCTGGGGGAAGAGTCCCCATCCACTCATAGAGACATGGGACAGGGAGGGTCAGGGCCGAGGATGTCAGAGGTGGGCGCTTGGCCATCTCAGCTCAGGGCAACTGGACACATGTCCCCACCTGCAGCTCCGCTTGGATCCCCCCAATCCCTAACCCCCATGTTCCTGCCAGATGACCAACTAGGACCACTCCAGGGGATGGGGTGCTCAGCCAGTCCCTGCTGTAAGTGAACCCACCATACCTGGGTCACATGATGCCAGGTCACTGTACCCTAGGGTAACATGTCCTGTGGGTGGGGCAGGGCAGGGACACCCATGTAGGAAAGCCACTCTGGGTGTTCTCTAGGGGGGTATGGGGTTGGGGATGGGGTGAGAAGGCAGGGGAGGGGCCCAGACTCGGGGGGCTGTGTCCCCCTACCCGTTCCCCCCATCAGCACTCTTCTTGGGGCACTGGTCCTTGTTCCTGGGCAACAGGAGGCAGCACACCTGAGCCGTCCTCAGTCCACATGGCCCAGGTGTCTTTCTGCTCAGGTGTCCCCATGATTTCATTGCCATCTGGTCCTTGGCTTTGGGCTCTTGGGATTCCTTCCCCCAAAGTTAGGTGATGAACTCCGAATACCTGCTTCACCAGAGTGCAAAAGTTCCGATGTGTGGTGGGCAGAGGAGCAGGTATGGCCACGTCGGGTGCTGGGCCAGCGGGGGAGGACCGAGACTCACAGCAAGGGGCATGGGGCCTCCAGGGCAGTGACCAGCAGGGCCACCTTCTTGGGCCTCTTTTCCACAGGCAGCTCCTTGTTGGGCACCATGGCCTTCACATACCAGGTCCCCGGAAGAGAGCTGGAGGTGAGCAGGCTGTGAGCCCCCAGCCGGCCCCCCTGGCACCTCATGGACCTCCACACTGTGTGCCAGCAACACACAGCCCAGATCCCCGGGCCAGCTCCTCCACACTGCGTGCCAGCAACATACAGCCCAGACCCCTGCGCCAGCTGCAGACCCTAAAGGCTGGCCGGGCTCCGCACCTGGACATGCTGGCATGGTCGCTGCCAACCACACACAGTCCCATCCCCACGTGGAGGCAGAGGGCGTCTGCAGCCCTACAAACCTAGTCTCTGCAGGACGAGGCTCCGACCAGATGGAGAGGAGGTGCCAGGGTGCCAGTTCAGCAGGACTGTGAGCTGAGCTGGCCGCTGCTCGGCCCCCCTGTGCCCGCGGAGGGCCAGGTCTGGAGGCAGACAGTTGACTCTCCCTGTTCCCTCTGACCAACCCCTGCTGCAGTGCAGAGCCAGGGCCCTAAACTGCATCGAACCCCCAGCTTAAAACGACAGCTCCTACAGTTGGGCCGTTCCTCACAAAGCTAAACACAGAACCACCACAGGCCGGTGGGGTCACTAGGAGTGGAGTCACACACACACACGCACACACCTGCACACATGCGTGCACATGCACGGACCTCCTCCCGTACCAGAACCACCACAGGCCTGTCGGGTCACTGGGGGTGGAGTCACCTCCCTCCCCCTGCTGTGGACCTCCTCCCACACCAGACGGGACAGAAGCCGTAGTCATATTTATTTTCAATTTCCATCATAGACTAATATGTGGTAGAGTTGTAAATGGCTTCAGTGTAGTAGTCTTAGATGACAGGGACACTAACAACAAAACTGTTTTCCTAAACTCCACACTGAACGACAACGTTATCAGTTCAACTGTAGGAACTGGCTGGGCCTTTTCAGACTTCTCTCCTTTTCTTTCAGTCCCTGCTTCATTCGTAAAAACATTCCTGATAAAGGCTCGCAAACAATTATCACAACACTGTAGCTGAAACACCAGAAAGTTTGACAAAATCCGTGACTATGAAACCCCCGTCGGCACCACAAACAGCACCAGGTGCCGGCAGCCTGGGCCGACGAAGCCACGTGATCGGAAGCCTCGGTGAAGTGGGTGGTGACGGCTCTGACTGAGCGCATTGTTGTTGTTGTTGTTATGTGCCGTCGAGTCGGACCTGACTCATAGCGACCCCTCCTTGGGTCTCCGAGGCAGTTATCACTACGGAAGTTGATTGCCCCATCTTCCTTCAGAGGAGTGGCTGGTGGGTTTGAACCGCCAGCCTTCTGGTTAGCAGTCAAGTGCCTTAGGCAGTATGCTACCAGAGCTCCCGACTGAGCGCATTAGAGGCTTTAAATTGAACTAGAATAGTTCTCCTCAGGGGGATATGGACACCTGGAAGCTGGGCTTACCAAAAACGCTTGTGTTGATAAAACTAAGGGTACTTTTCATAAAATGTAACAAATTTCTGCTGAAACACTGCCTAAAAGTTTTACAGACGGTCATTTGACGTCACGCCCTCTGACAGTGTCACTGGTGACTCACACCCCTTATCTGTGGTCCTTACCACAGGTGATGTCCATGCCATGTGACCTAGTGGGTCCACTCCTGAACATACACCCAAAAGCACTGAAACCAGCGACTCAGACAGACACCTGTCCACAGCCATGCACTGCAGCGTTATGCATGGCTGCATGAGTGGAGAGAACCCAGGCGCCAACAGCAGGTGGACTGACTTCAACATGTGGTCCATGTACACAGCGGACTACTCAGCCGTGAAGGGGGACGCAGTCCTGCTGCCACGACAGGGAGGAAGCTTGACACGAGACGCTGAGTGGGAAAGTCAGGTACAAGGGACAGGCCGTACAGCCCCTAGACACGAAGTATCCAGAAGAGACAAACAGAGAAAGGCAGGAAAGCCAGGGGCTGGGGTAGTTACCGCTGACAGTGGCCTGGGTTGCTCTTTAGGGTTAAAAAGAAAACTATATATATATGTCCACTCGTCTGTCAATGTGTCATACTGTGGTGGCTTGCATGCTGCTGTGAGGCTAGACGCTAGGCCCACATTGTTTCCAACACCTGCAGGTCAGCCATGGAGGACAGGTTTCAGTAGAGCTCCCAGACAAAGACTGACCAGGGGCAAGGATGTGGCCAGGCCCACTTCTGAGAAAACTGGCCACCTTATGAACATCAGGGAAACATTATCTGATGTAGGCCAGAAGCTGAAGCCCTCAGGTTGGAAGGCACTCAGAATACAACTGGGGAAGAGCTGCGTCCTCAAAGGCGAGTCGACCTTAATGACACGGATAGAGCAAAGCTTTCATTTGCTGATGCGGCATGACTTCCAAGGAGTGGCTGGTGAACCACCAGCCTTCTGGTTAGCAGTCAAGTGCCTTAGGCACTATGCCACCAGAGCTCCCTAGGTATATATCCTGAAGCAGTGAGAGCCAGGACATGAATAGGCACACCCATGTTCATCGCAGCACTATTCACAATAGCAAAGAGATGGAAACAACCTAGGTGCCCATCAACAGAAGAATGGATAACCAAACTATGGTACATACACACAATGGAATACTTTGCAGCCCTAAAGAATAATGTAGAAACTGCAAAACACCTCATAACATGGATGAACTTGGAGGAAATTATGCTGTGTGAAATAAGTCAATCACAGAAGATCAAATATAGTATTAGTTCATTATTGTAAAAAGTCAAGGAGAGGTCTCTGTATGGAAGGAAATTTTCCTTGTTGGTTACCAGGTGTGGTGGTTCAGTGTGTGTGTCCGCTTGGCTGGGCCTGGCGGAGTGGCTGGGCAGCTGGATGGAGTGTTCCCCGTGGTGAGGCTGGTCATCAACTCCACGGTGGGATGTATTGGGGCAGCTGAACAGCTGCTTGGGGGTATGGTCTGCTTCCCGTCTATAAGAAACAGCTTCGGTAACAGTCTCCAGCTGATGGCACACTTGAACCCTGCATGTAGCCGTGTCATTGTTCAGCAGCCTGCCATGCTCTGCCGACCTTGGGACTTTCAAGAGACTTGAATGAATGGCCTGCCATGTGGTTTGACAACATTGGAACTGTGCCTTTTTACTTGTCAACCTTGGGTTTGTTGGCCTCAGCAGCCAGCAGCTGAGTGAAGAAAAGCCTCCAGCTCCAGTGGGCCAGAAGCAGGAGGCAGAGCTGCACCCCAAGATTGGGGGGCTTTCACCCAGCCCTAGAGCCTGGGACTTTGAACTTGGACTTAAAGCCTCCACATCATTAAGAATAAAGTCCTGTTTGTTAAGGCCATCCTATTTGTGGTATATTCCTGTCAGAGTGGCACTAGGGAACCAGAACACCAGGTGGGGGAGGGGGGGGGAGGGGACACTGCTAGAGACATAGAGACAAGTATTGATTTGGGTGAAGAGAAGGGCAATGTCCCAAATGTGAGTGATCAACATGGTGGCACTGAGGAAGACAGAGAGAGGTGCATGGGAAGTGCAGACAACAAAGATGAACCCTTTTGCACATATGGTACTGCGTTATCAGTGAAGGCAAACACTGATGCACGTATGGGCGGACAGAATCTACTTCCGTAGTGATACCGCCTCGGAGACCCAAGGAGGGGTCACTATGAGTCGGGGCTGACTCGACGGCACATAACAACAACAACATGTGGGGGCGGGGAGTGTGCCCATGACCATGCATAGGGTTGGCAGACAATGTTTCTACAAGTATATTTGTACGTTCTGTAAGAATTCCCAATTATATAGTAGAGCTGACATGGGGCAAGGTTGTAGTGACTTCTTGGTCACAGCCAGCTCCCCAGAGGGAGGAAGTAGTTGGACCTGTGGGCTCAGCACCATAGTCACAGGGACATCAAGCTCAATTGGCATAACATACTACACAAAACATTGTTCCACCCCCTACTTTGGCGAGTAGCAACTGGGATCTTAAAAGCTTGCAAGCAGCCATCTAGATGCAACGATGGGTCTCTCCTCGTCCAAAGCAAAGAAGAATGAAGAAAACCAAAGATTCATGGAAACAATTAGTCCTAGCGACTGGTACACCATGTGATCCACAGCCAATACGACTATGAGACCAGAAGAACTAGATGGTGCCCGGCTACCACTGTCAACCACTCAGAGGTGGATCTACGTAAGAGATCCTGGATATAGAGGGAGAACAATGTGGAACAAAACTCAAAATCATAAAAAGGGGGGGGGAGCAATAGGTTTGCTGATCTGATAGAGCCTGGTGGAAACCCTGAGACTATGGCCCCTAGCCACTCTTCAGGTCTGGAATTGAACCCACTCCTGTGGTTTCTAGCCAAACAAAAGATAGCCGTATAGGCTGAACATTTACATTAGGTAGATACACTCCTTGGAGAGAACAATCATGGGAGAATAGAAGGGCTGTGTATGGACAGGAAGACATGCTCATGGGGCAGGAGTACATGGAGGGAAGGACACATGGAAGAGGTAACTATGGGGAGGAGGTGTTACATTGTGGGAAATTGCAGTCAAGATCATGAGACAAAATGTATATGAACTGCAGTATAGAAAATGAATTTGCTTTGTAAACTTTCACCCAAATCACAATAAAAATTGTTAAAAAAGAAAAAGAAATGTAGAATCTGCAAAACACTGCATAACATGGATGAACTTGGAGGGCATTATGCTGAGTAAAATAAGTCAACCACAGAAGGACAAATATTGTTAGTCCACTATCATAAGAAGTCGAGGAAAGGTTTATTTACAGGACACTTTCTTTGTTGGTTACCAGGTGGGACGGAGGGAAGATGGGAAAGTTTTGTTTGCAGGGCACTGAGCTAATACTAATGGTGGTGGGATATTTTGGAAGAGGGCAGCAATAATGGTGGCACAACGTGAAAAATGTCATCAATGTCCCTGAGCTGTAAACGGGGAAGCTGTCATGTTGGCGAACGTCTCATGTATGTTTTCACCACAAAAAAAGTAAAGGAAAAAAGATCTGTCTTGAAATACAATGCCGTCAGTAATAGGATAATATCCACATGTCTACAAGGAAGATGAGTTAATACGCCTATTATTCCAATTTACACACCAACCACGAAGGCCAAAGATGAAGAAACTGAAGTGCTGCTTTTTTTTAAATCAACTTCTGTGATCTGAGCAGGCAATCAAGATGTATTGATAATTACTGGTGACTGGAATATGAAAGTAGGAAATAAAGCAGCAGCTTGGTTGGAAAACACACCATCGGTCATAGAAATTACACTGAAGGTGGCGTGATGGAATTTTGCGAGACCAATGACTACAAATATCTTTTTACAACAACCTAACAGCCAGACGGCATCTCACCTTCTTTGGTCATGTGGTCAGAAGGGACCAGTCTCTGGAGAGGATCTCACGCCTGGGAAAGTGGGGGGTCAGTGGCCCAAGATGGCGGCTGTGACAGTGGGCTCAAGCACAGCCGGGACTGTGAGGGTGGCATGGGGCCAGGCGGCGTTCGTTCTGTCATGCGTGGGGCCACTGTGAGCCAGCGCCAATGTGACGGCACCGGATGACAGCCATACACGTGGGCCTTGCCGGATGGAGCTGATAGGAGTCAAACCGACCACATCTGTGGAAAGAGATGATGGAGAAGCTCAGTGGCTTCAGTCACAGGCCAGCGGCCGACTGTGGACAGACCATCAGTTGCTCATGTGCAAGTTTAAGTTGAGACTGAAGAAAATTAAAACAAGTCCAAAAGCAAAAACTAAACTCACAGCCATCAAGCCAATTTGACTCATAGCGGCCCCTCCTTGGCTTTCCGAGGTGGTATCACTATGGAAGTAGATAGCCCAGCCGTCCTTCCAAGGAGTGGCTGGTGGGTTTGAACCGCCAACCTTCTGGTTAGCAGTCAAGTGCCGCAGGCACTGCACCACCAGAGCTTCCCGACAGCCAAAATATGACCTTGAGTATATCCCACCTGAATTTAGAGACCATCTGCAGCCAGATTTGATGCACTGAACACTAATGACCAAAGAGCAGACACGCTGTGGGATGACATCAAGAACGGTACACACGAAGAAAGCAGGTCATTAAAAACACAGGAAAGGAAGAAAAGACCAAAATGGACGTCAGAAGGGATGCCAAAACTGGCTCTTGAAAGCAGACAAGCAGATGGAAGGAATGATGAAATAAAAGAACTGGACAGATTCAAAAAAAAAAATTACCAAGTAAAATGCTACAGTGAAACGTGCAGACCTGGAGCGGGAAAACTGGAAGGGAAGAGCGCGCTCGGCACTTCTCAGGCTGAGAAACTGAGGAAAAAATTCGAGGTTCAGATTGCAGTGCGGAAGGATGAGGTGGGCAAAGTACTGAATAACGCAGGGAGCGTCTGAAGAAAATGGGAGGAGCACCCCGAGTCACTGTCCCTAAAGAATTGCTGGAGTCCAACCATTTCAGGAGGTGGCACGTGACCAAGAACCGAGGGCACTGAAGGAAGAGAGCCAAGCTGCCAAGAGTTGGTGAGAAACAAGGCTCCAGGAATCGCCGGAATGCCCACCGCTGGAGGCGCTCACTCTTTAATGGGAAGATGCCATTTTACTCACACACACACACACACACACACACAGGTGGTGACCACGTGCAGGTGTGCATGGCCTCAGGCTTCTTCCCCAGGGCTGACGGCTGTCTGGGAAGCAGAAACCAGCAGGCGGAGCCAATGGACACTTCACAGAGGCGGGGTGGAGGGGTCAACAGAGGCTTCAGGGCGGGAGCCCGATCGCAGTACTCCACAGGATGTCTGATCACATGGCCCCGAGGCCCTGCGCGCCAGCGAGTGCCCGGAGCCACCACTTGCCGGACAGGAGCGGACTCTGGCTGTGGGGCCTTGATCCGGGACAGGAGCCCAAGGCGCTTGGACCAGCACCCTCGGTGGGGAGGCGGCGGGCAGAGCGGGCGCCGGGTGACCCCGTTTGTGGCCACTGGAAGGCAGCCGAGCCTCGGCAGGCAGCCTGGCTGCTCTCCTCCCCGAAGGCTCCAGGTGGAGGACCACGCGGGTGTGCCCAGGCTGTGGGCTCCAGCAAGCTGGAGTCTAACTCCCCACGCCACGCTTCTCTGTAAATGGTCCAAGGAGAAAAAAAGGCCTGTGCTGAGCCTGCACGACAGGTGGGCGGGCGGGGTGGAGCACGCCTTCCCCACTGGCTCCAAAGCCAGGCCCCTCTCCCGGCCCAGGGGCTAGAGGTGGGGCGCTGCCCGGAACGGGGCTGCAGAACTGTCTGCGACCCTGCCTCGCCAGCTCTGTTTGCGGAGCGTGCGTCCCTTCTGAGGGCCCATCACTTGTAACTCAGATCATGCATCTGTGGACCTGAGGCCACGGTTAGGCCCTTCATCCCCAGCTCCCCTAGTAAGCAGACACCAGGCCCAGGGCCCTGACTAACAAGTGCTCCCTGCAGAGGGCACTGGGGGCAGCTGTGCCCCCCAGCTGGTGGGGGGGTCCCCCCTCCCCGGCTTTGGTCCACTGGCTGCCCTGAACCAGAACTCCAGCCCTGAACTCTCAGCCCCCACGGGCTAGCCCCGAACACCCCGTTCTCCCCCACGGCCACGCCCCCACGGCCACGCCCTGGAGCTCAGCTCTGCATCTGGCCAGCCTCACCGCCTGCCTAGGTGGCTGGCAGGGCGGCCTCTGGGCCAGGGAGGGCGGGGCTGCCAGGGAGCCTTAAAGAGAGCACGCCCCCACCCCAGGCCGACATCCTCACCGCCTCAGCCTCCTGCCATGGCCGAGACCGCCAAGCTCCAGCTGTTTGTCAAGGTGCCGAGTGGGCTGGGCTGGGGCAGGGCTGTGGGGAGAGGGCAGAGCTCTCGGGGACGGCTGAGGGGGTCTCCCGGACAGTGGCTGAGCCGCTCCTGCTCTGGTGGGCTCAGGGACTCAGGCCACCCTCTGTAAACTGAGTCAAGTGGGGCCAGCCTGAGGGAGAAGGCCCCCAGTGAGTCACCACGAAAGAAGGAGCGTGTGCCCCCTGCCAGCCGGGTTCTGGGCCCAGTGCTTGGGAGAAAAAGGCACTGGCTGGGGAAGTACCAACCGGGCTGAGGCCCCAGAGCTCCCCGCCAGTGAGCAGAGGAGACAAGGCCCTGGGCCAAGCAAGCCCTGGGTCTCAGTTCAGGGCCTAGTCTTGGGGTCTGACTGTGTGAGTCAGGGCTGGCAGCCTCTACCTTCTTGGCTTTCGGGGTGAGAGAGTCAGTGTGATGCCCGCCCCGACGCCCAGCTTGGTGGTGTGAATCACTGAGAAAACAGCTCGCCAGCCCACCCCACCCTGTGGCCAGCCCACTGGGCCTGGAGCCCAGGGGCCTGGCCACTGTCCAGGCTCTGAAGATAAGGGTCGGGAGGCCGAGGTCCCAGCCTGCCCTGGCAGCCGGGCGCCCTCTCCAACTCAAGGGCCCTCACCCGCCTCCTGGCGCAGCCTGCCTGACCGCCCCGCCCGGATCTGCTCCCACCCGGCCGGGTGATGCATTCCTGGGGCTGCGCCCTGCGCTGACCCCCTGCTCCGCCCACCCAGGCGAGCGAGGATGGCGAGAGCGTGGGTCACTGCCCTTCCTGCCAGCGGCTCTTCATGATCCTCCTTCTTAAGGGAGTGCCGTTCACGCTCACCACCGTGGACGCGCGCAGGTGAGCCCGCCCCCGCCCCGCCCCGCTCCCCACCCCCCCGGCCCCAGCGCGGGGCCCGGCTCTCCCTCCTCCTGTACCGCAGGTCCCCCGACGTGCTGAAGGACTTCGCCCCCGGCTCGCAGCTGCCCATCCTGCTGTTCGACGGCGACGCCAAGACAGACACGCTGCAGATCGCGGAGTTTCTGGAGGAGGCGCTGGGACCGCCAGAGTGAGGGCCCGGCGGGCGGGCCACGATGGGCCCCGGGAGGGTGGCTGCCACAGGGCCCAGGCGGTGGACGCGAGGCGCCTGACAGCGCGTCCCGCCCGCCCCGCCCACAGCTTCCCCAGCCTAGCGCCTCGCTACCGGGAGTCCAGCACCGCGGGCAACGACGTCTTCCACAAATTCTCGGCGTTCGTTAAAAACCCCGTGGCCGCGCAAGACGACGGTGAGCGGGCCGGGGGCCGCCGGCGGGGAGGGCGCGCGCCCGGGCCGGCGCCTCACCGCCCCCAACCCCGCAGCCCTGCACCAGCAGCTGCTCCGCGCCCTGCGCCGGCTGGATGTCTACCTGCGCGCGCCGCGGGAGCACGAGCTGGAACGCGAGCCGCAGCTGCGCGAGTCCCGCCGCCGCTTCCTGGACGGCGACCAGCTCACGCTGCCCGACTGCGGACTGCTGCCCAAGCTGCACATCGTGGA
>NW_006921761.1:5677133-5707945 GCF_000298275.1 Orycteropus afer afer
CGGAGCTGCGCGGTGTCCGCCGCTACCTGGACAGCGCGCTGCAGGAGAAGGAGTTTAAGTACACGTGTCCGCACAGCGCTGAGATCCTGGCCGCCTACCGACCGGTCGTGCGCCCCCGCTAGCGGCTCGCGCCTCCCTGCGGGCCGGCCTCCCCACCCGCCACCCCACGCCCCCTCGTCCCCAGACCCCGAGCTCTCGTGTCCTGCCGTCGGAGGGCCCAGCTCTCGCGGTACCGCTGCCATTCACGAACACCACCATGGGAGGCTCAGCTCCAGAAGCCCAGGCCAGAACGGCACGGGCAGGGGTGGGGTGGGGTGGGGTGGGGTGGGAGGCAGCCGGGCAAACACGCAGGCTCAGGGAGCGGGCTCAGGGCCTCCCGCAGTCACCTGAGGATTGCTGGGACTGGATTGGGTTCCCAAACCAGTCAGTCCAGGGTGGGGTGACAGGATGACCGAAGAGGGTGGGAAGCCGGGCCGCAGCCCTGGACACCCCAAGGCTTGGGGCCAGGTGGGTGGAGGCCACCTCACATTCCTCAACCCCGCCCCAGTTGGCAGCCACCGCCCCTGTGGGACTCCAGGTAGGGGCCATTCCAAACGTAACTGTCCAGGCCCTACTGAGTGCATGTGTGAGTGGAGTGTGGCCGTCTGGGTAGGGTCTGTCAGTGTGGAGTATGCAGGGAGGGACATGTGCCGGGTGGGAGGGGAAACAGTGTTTTCCTCTTGGGGAGCTCGAGGCCTGCCAAGCAAGGGCTGCACAGGCCAGGAGAGCTGGGCGGGGTCTGGGCAGGGTCTCTGAGAGTTGCAGCTCAGGGGCTGGGAGACCCTTGGACCTGGAGCATTTCGCTAGGAGCTGGAATGCCTGTAGGTGGAAGCTCTGAAGCCAACAAGTTAGGTCCTGCGGCCCCGCCCCGAGACCAGCCCCCAGGAGCCAAGCCTGGTCCTGCAGCTCTGCCCAGGGCTAGGCCGTTTATTTGGTGGGGAAGGGGGGCCAGCATCAGGAGGGCAGCAGTGTGGAGAGGGCTCCAGGGGGCTGCCCCTCCCCTCCCAGAGGATCCCTGGTCGCGTCACAGTGTTGGCTGTACCTCAGGTGTCGTCAAAGTCCACACCACCGGCAGGTCTCTTACTAGGAAGAGGAGAGTGTGACGTTATGGGGGGCGGCGGAGGGCCTGGGTCCTGGGAGAGGGTGGCGGTGAGCAGGTACCTCTTGAAGCCAGGGTTGATGAGGGACTCTCCTGGGCATCTTCTCCTGACTCCAGATCCAGGGCCGCCCCTCTGAGGATCTGGCTCTGGGGAAACAAGGTGAGGGGGCTCCTGACCCCAGCTGCACCCTCAGCGACAAGCCCCTCTCCACAGCCAGAGACACACCCCCCGCGGGATCATGAGGCTCAGGGTGGCCTTGTTCTGGGGAAACTGAGTCCCAGGTCACCTACGGTAGTTCACCTTACCCGGTAAATAAAGGTGGGGCCCAGCCCGCCAGGGGCTCTTGCTGGAGCTGGCTACCATCTCCTGGGCGGCTGGAAGAGAGCGAGGGGGCGTCCAGTGGGCGCCAGGAATGAGGCATGGGCAGGGGACCCTAGTGAGGGTGCAGGGCCCACCCCACCCTACCTGCCAGCCGTTGCTCCAGCCGGCACACGCGCTCCGCCAGGCCCAGTGTGAGGGCCTGCAACCTGGGGGCTGCCTCCGAGCCCGGGACCTTTGTGAGGTCAAAGGTCAGGGTGGAGGGCCCCTCGGAGAGGGTCAGGGATGCGATGTCCTCATGCAGGTTCAGGGTCACACCCTGCTGCTCACAGGCTGCCCTGGGAAAGGCGGGTGCTGAGTGCTGGGGAGACCCACCGGCCCCTGCGCTGCCCTCCGTGCTCCGCAGCTCACCTGAACCGGGGGGTGATGTCCTGGTCTGCACTCAGGCCAAGGCGGGCTTTCTGCAGGGCGGAGGGCTTGTCACCAGCGGCCTGGGACCCTCCCTCCCCGCCGACTCCAGAGCCCGGAGGAGCACTCGGACCTGGGCCCAGCGCCGCTGGGAACCCCGATTTCCTGAGACCCTGACCAAGCTCACGACTACAACTACAGAGCCCCAGAGGGCGCCCGGGTGCTCCAAAGGAATCAGGTCCCCTGCCGCCCCCCCCCCCCCGTGGCCTGGCTCCAGCTACGCGGTGTTGCGGCCCAGGCCCCTCCGGGCGCTCCCGTTACCCACGAGGGCCGGCAGGCTGTCCGGCGTGAGGCCAGTGCTCCAGAGCTCCGCGGCGTCCGTCACACTAGGGCGGGAGGGCTGTCAGGCGGCACCTGCCGCGGGGCTGCCGAACCCCACCTGCCGCGACCCCGCCACTCACTAGAGGTTGAAGCCACCGCGGTCCGCGTCCCCGGCTCCCTCCTCCTCGCAGTAGCACACGAAGCGGGAGGGTCCAGGGCCCGCCGGCAGCGTGCAGAGCGGCGGTGACAGCGACAGGGGTGGCGGCACCATGACGCCAGGGCTCGGGGGACCCGGGAGTGACAGGACCTGGCAGCCGGGATACAGCCCCGGGGCTGGCGGAACTGACAGCGCCTGCGCAGTGAGGACGGCTTCCGGGGTCAGGCGCCTGCGCGGGGCGGGGCTTAGGGTGCAGGCGGGGCTTTCGGCGCGGGGACGCGGGGCGTTGTGGTGGGCGGGGTTTCTGGAGCGGGGCGGGGCCTGTACCAGGCGGAGAGGGATCCACCGGGACCAAGACTCCCTGCTGTCGGCCCCGGCCCCTCCTGCGAGCCCAGCAGCCCCCACTTCGCCCCCTTGAGGATCCCCGCGTCTCCCGACTGGCGCCCGCGCCCGGTTACACACAGCTCCCCCATGTCTTACTCCATGTTTGGAACCAAAGCAGAGCTCCCTACAGGCTTATTGTAACAAGTGGAAATACAGACACGGAGCGACCAGCCCGCAGCACGCTCACTCGTTGCTTTTCGTTGTGCATCTGCCGGCGCCTCTTGTGTGCGGATGGAGGCCGGGCAGCGGACCGGGAAGGAGAGGGGCGGCGATGCCTTCGGTGGGTGGGCCGGGTTTAGAAGCACCAGGGAGCTCGCTGCGCTGCATTTGCAAGCCTGGGGGCGTGAGCTGGGGCTGCTGTTGCCCATGAAGCTCCAGTCTCGGGCAGGAGCGGGCCTGAAATGAACGAGGGGGTAGTCGCCAGCACTTCAGCCCCTCAGGGCACAGCGCTCAGGGCCCAGGGAAATGTGTGAGACTGCGGTCGGCTGCCTGCTGGCCCCCAGGTACCTTGGCCGTACTGGCTGGGACCTGTGGACTTGGCTTTCCTGGAAGGAGGCATCCGTATCCTTCTAAGAGGCGCACATAGGGAGAGTGGCCACAGGCCCTGCGACCACGGGGCCGGGAAGTCGGGGGATGCTTGGTCAAGCAACGCCAGCAGCCACCCAGTGCTGGGAGAGGCCACAAGGGGTCCCCCCAGGCCTCCAGGGGGAGTACGGCCCTGCCCTGCACGGTGATTTTCCCCAGTGACACCGACTTCAGGCTTCCAGTTCCCAGTTCTAAGCCTCCTGTCTGTCTGCTGGAATTTCCTACACAGCCACAGAAATTAATACAGCCAGAAACAAAACCGGGCTCCAGACCCTAAAACAGTAGTATCTAAATTTGAAGGATGTTTACATGGGTGACTACAAAACACAGCGTCTGGCAGCTTGGCTCCTCCCTGCTCAGGGAGCAGTTTCATTTAACAGGAGGTGAGGACATGTCAAAGGAACCCTAGTGGCGAAGAGCTTGGCTGTTAACAGAAAGTGGTTCAAACCCACCAGCCTCTCCGTAGGAGAAAGATGTGGCAGTCTGCTGCTGTAGATACGACAGCCTTAGAAACCCTGTGGGGCAGTTCACCTCTGTCCTGTAAGGTCACCATGGGTTGGAATCAACTGGATGGCAGTGGGAGTGGGGAGAGGGCTGTCATCTCCCACCCTACTGACTTCAGGCTCTGCCAGAGATTTGCTTTGGTCAGTGGCACGTGGGTGGCAATGACATGTCCCTTGGGACACATGTTTCCAACCCACATGGGAGCTGTGCCTCCCTTCCTTCCACTCTGCCACTCCCGCAGCCTGGAGTGGAGCCCAGCCTGCTGCTCACTGTGGGGGCACTTCTTCCCCAAAGTCTCGGTGCCCAGGGGCTGCCACAGCACAGAACCACACACGTCAGGGTCTGGGTGCTGGAGGTGAGGCCCTGAGGCAGCTGTGAGCCAGTCAGGGGGCATGAGGCTGAGTGGGAGGCAGGGTCGGGGGATGACAGTGGGTCCTGCTGGGGCTTCAGGGCAGAGGACGCAGGCTGGGACTTGGGTTGTAGATGGATCCCTGCTCTCCGGGTGAAGGGGCTCTTGGTTGCCCCGTGAGGCTGGAGCAGGGCAGTGCCCGAGGAGTCAGTCTGGGCTGAAGTACACGTGGGGAGATGGCCTCCAGGGGCAACCCCACCTGTTCTGGTTCCCTGGGGCCACTCTGACAGGAATACACCACAAATGGGATGGCCTTAACAAACAGGAGTTTATTCTTAACATCCGGAGGCTTTAAGTCCAAGTTCAAAGTGCCAGGCTCTAGGGGCTGGGTGAAAGCCCCTCAGCCTTGGGCTTCAGCTCTGCCTCCAGCTCCTGGCCCACTGGAGCTAGAAGCTTTTCTTCGCTCAGACAGCTGCTGGCTGCTGAGGCTGCCAAGCCCCCGGTTGACAATTAAAAAGGCACAGTCCCGATGTTACCAAACCACACGGCGGGCCATTGATTCAAGTCTATTGTAAGTCCCAAGGTCGGCAGAGCATGGCAGGCTGCTGAACAATGCCATGGCTACTTGCAGGGTCCAAGCGTGCAGTAGGCTAGAGACCATTCCCAAAGCTGCGGCTTATATACGGGAAGCAGACCACATACCCAGCTACTTAGCTGCTTGTGGTAGATCCCACTATGGAGATGATTGCCAGTCTTATCATCTGAATAACTACCACCAGCTGCCCAGCCACTCAACCAGGCCCACCAAGGTGACACGCGAACGTAACCACCACACCACCCGGAAGCCATGTGAGGGAAGTGCTAGGCTTCTGAACACAGAGGCACAGCCTGCATCCCCCCAGCTGCGGCCCCCTCCGGGGGAGTGCAGAGCCAGGAGGGGTGGGGGGCTGAGGCAGCACCCCCCACACACACCAATTCACCGTAAGTCCTTGCTGTGCTGTGGAGGGCTCTAGCTGGCCCTCAGACCACCCCCTTGTTCTCTTGGTCCACATGGGAACCAATGACACATTCTCTGCGTCCAGCTTCCTCGAAGATGGAAGAAGGCATCCAGGCCAAGGGTGGTGGGGAGGGCCAAGCCCCTCAACTTTCCAAGGACACGTGAGTCTCTGGGGGCACCCCCTGCCTTTCCACTCTGCTCCCCCCAGGCTGTCATTCAGTCCATGCTCGGCGCCAGGCGGGGACAAGGGCACGACCAGCGGTCAGGTACCAGGCTGGAGCCATATGTCCCTTCCCGTGTCCCTTGACCCCCCAGCCCAGAAGCCCAGTCAGGGCACAGGGAGGCAGGGCAGCGGTGGGTTTCCATTCGAAGGAGATTTCCTTCCTCATGGGAGAACGACAGGAGATGCCCTGAGTCCCTGCACCCAGCCCCGGACGGACAGTTCTGGTTGTGACGGGTTGGCTCACTAGTACTGTTTGCCAGTCTTTCACTGCAGGCCTCAGGATCGCGGGGTCCCAACCTCTTTGGGCACCACTTTAAAACGCAAGGAGGGCCTGGGGCTCGCAGGCCCTCGGAAGCTGGGACCCCACCCCATTCAGGGAGCGGTGTCCAGGGGCGGGGGCGCCTGGACACCGAGGGGCCCACCCTCTTTCCGCGCCTGGGAAAGGACCACGCGCGCACCGACGGCTGTTCCCCGCGCACGTGGGTCGGGTCCTGTGCGCCTGGCCGCGCTGCAGGCACGTCGGGCTGCGGGACGAGGTGCACACCCGGCCCAGCGCCCAGATCCGCGGCGGTGGAAAGGCCTTGGGTCCCTCCCAGGAGGACGCCGCCCCGCTCCTGGCCCCATGCCCCAGAAACGCACACGCCTGGAGCTTTCTGGGACCGTTTATTGTGCTGGGGAGGGGGATGTGGGGAGAGACGGGGCGCTCGTCGCAGGTTCGACACCCAGGACTGGGCTGGGCCCCCCGCCGACCTCTGCGCTTCCAGGCCGGGTCTGTCACTGCGAAAAAAGGGCGAGGTCGGGGTACAGTGCGCAGGTCCTCCGCCGCCCGGTGCCCCCTTTGGGTCTCCCGCGGCCCCTGCCCGCCACCACCTGCTGCCCCCGAGACCCCAAGAGACTGAGTCTCTGGCCACGCCCTGTCCCCAAGTCGGGGTCCCGGGAGGACGGAGATCGGGCGTGAGGGGCCTGCACCGGGCGGGGGTGTGGGGCGCCCCTCACTCACCTGGCCGAAGTCGCTCGCGCACTGGTCTGCGAGAGAGAGAGAGAGAGAGAGAGAGAGAGAGAGAGAGGCAGGCTGAGCGGCGCCGGGCGCCCTCCGGGGCCCGCCCAACCCTCCTGGGGGGCTCTGGGCCGGGCCCTCCGCCCCGCACCTGCCCAGTCTGGGTTTGGGGTCTCCCGTTTCTGCAGCCCTGGGCGGGGCGGCGGCGGCGGCGCTCACCTGACTTGGGGAGCAGGGTGCCCTGGCCGGGGTTCAGCCCCACCTGTGGTACCAACTGCTGCAGCTTCTGAGCGCCTTCGGGAAACAGCTGAGGGGTGCGGGCTGGGGGCAGAGGAGTGGTGAGGGCAGCAGGGACGGGGCCCGGGGCCAGGGCGTCGAGGGCTCCCGCAGACCCGAGGAGACCCCTGGGAGACCGTGGTCCCACCCGTCCGAGCCAGAGCGCGCTGGAAGGTGCACTGCGCGAGGGCCCGAGCAGACCTGGGCCCTAGGGGGCGGGGCTCCGCGGGGCGGGGCTTACTGTACAGTTGCAGCCACACGCTCCGCACGCCCTCCTTCTGCGTCTCGAAGAACATCACGGCGTAGTGGGTGTAGTCGGTGGACACCACCCGGATGTCGGTCTGCGCCATGGCTGGGGACGAGAGCCGGCTGAGCCCGCTGCCCTCGCCCAGAGTCCCGCACCCCATCTCCCTGCAGCCCTCTCCGCCATGCCGACCCCCTCACCTGCGTTGCTGAACTCGCCGTCCGTGGAGCCCTTGGCGAAGGTCATGTCCACCTTCTGGCACCCGCCATCCGGCCTGTGGAGGAGGGACCCGCCAGACCCCTGACCAGCGGGACCTGCCCCACACCAGCCCCTGCCCCGGCCGGTCCCAGGACCATGCACAGGACGCTGTCCTAGCGCCATGCACAAGGCCCACACTCGTCCCAAGCTGCCTCACCCCAGGGAACCCTGTGCACGACAGTTAGGGGACACAGGTTCTTGTGGTCACCTAACAGGTGAGGAGACTCTAGCTGGGACTGGGGCGGGGCACGAGGGGGTGGGGGTGCAGGACGTCCTGGTCTCCCTTCCAGATACTCATCCAGAGACCGAGACAGACACGGAGACAGGTCAGTAGACAGACAGGTAGACACACACACACACACACAGATACATAGATACACACATCAGGACAGGTAGACACAAACAAACTCAGATCCATACAGAGATACACACAGATGCACATGCAAACACAGGCACATATACACATACACAGGCAGGTCAGACACACACACGCAGATGCAGGTTCCTCAACACCAAGACCAGCGGCACCCACCAGGTACCTGGTCACTTGGGGGCCTTTGCCACCAGGGAGGAAGTAGACACCACCAGGCCCATCCCGAACTTGTGGGTCTGGCCTCACACTGACCATTGGCTGAGGCCCGGGGCAGGGCTCATCAGGGCACTTACGTGGGGTACCCAAACTTGACAGCCAGGTCACCGTTGGCTGCAGGGGTCACTGAGACCATGGGCATCTTCATATTGTCCTTGGACTCCAGGAAGCCCTGGTCATCTGAGACTGCTCCAACCACATACCAGATGCCCTGGAACTGCAGCGTGGGGACAAGCAAGGGCTGGGAGGTGGCATTCCACTCAACCTGGCTGCTTCCCACAGCCTCTGCACCTTTCATCCTGACCCAGAGCAGGGGAGCAGCTGCAACTTGTCCTGAATAGAGACCCTCAGAGCGTGAGGGTGCGCACAGCCTGGTGGCTAGGCTAAGGCCTCACCACTCTACCTGCCCCCAGCTCCAGGGGCAGGAGAGTGGGGTTCTCCTTGCACCCCAGTCCTGAGCTAGCCCCACGGGGTCAAGATGGGAAACACAGCCATGAGAGGTGGCAAGGAAGAAGCGGACGGCCGGGGCGCACCTGGCTGGCATCAAAGTTGGCCTGGATGGGGACCTGGGCACTGCCTGGGGTCACCCAGAGCAGGCCAAGGAGCATTGCAGACAGCACAGCCTGAAGCATGGTGGAGGACAACGGCGTGCCAATGGCATCAGCGACAGGCAGGAGCTCTGGGTGGCCTGCCCTGCATGTGGCCTTTATGGCCCAAAGGTGCCCTGGGGCGCTGGCCCGCTGTCCTGGGACAGAGCCCACTCAGATAGGCCACCGATCGGGTTGCGCCCTGCAGCACTCTGGCACTGCTGCCCTCCACCGAAGCCCGCCCACTCCCCGGATTTCCTCCAGGGGAGCAGGCTTCGTGACCTGCAGCCTCCGCCCCCACCTGACAGCCTGATGCCCAGAACCCCTGTCCTGGCAGCCCAGTCCTCCAGGAGGTCGGCCCCCAGCCCCTCTGCCATGTCTAAGGAGCAGGGGCACCAGTGCTGGTGCAGCCCCCAGGCCCCTTCCTCCAGGAAGCTTGCCCAGCTCACTCTCACCTCTGGCCTCAATCTGGTGGTCCTGCAGAACCCAGCCAAAGTCTGCCCAGGTGAGGGTTCAAGGGGCAGACTTGAGGGAGTCCTGCACATTGGGAACCAGGGGCGCCCAGACAGAGGCCCAAGACCAGCTCTGTATTCAGGAAGCTGGGGGCAGAGGAAGGATGGGAGAAGGGCAGGGCAGGAAGGGTCACCGTGGCCAGGTTGGTGCCTGGGCTCTGAGAAGAGTGCAAAGGTGCGTGTTCTTTAGGTCTAGTGGGGGCTGGGGATGCCCAGGTGGCCAATCCCAGCCCACACTGTCAGTCTGTTCCACTGGGGGCCACAGTCTCTCCCACCAGCTCCTCTTTCACCCCCTACACCCTGTTCTCCACATAACCTCAGTGAGCTAACTCCACACCTTAGAAAACCCATGGACTAAACGGTCTCCTGGGCTCTCAGCCCCTCCTGGCCAGGGGGGTGAGAGGACAGGTGGGGCACCTGCCTGAGGGCTGGGGCTTGGTGTGCAGCGCCCCGGGTGGAACTGACCCCCACTTGGGCCAGGGACTGCCCCGTGACAGATGGCCTGTCTGCAGCTGGTAGCTTGAGGGAGTATGGCTAAAGCGAGAGAGTGACGGGCACACGGCTGTGGAGGGAGGGGCAGGTGGGGACGGTGAGGGGCACGTCTTCCCTAGTTGACCTGACTGCTGACCCCAGCAGACCCTGCTCCCCCCCAGGAGAAAATACTAGCGGTCTTGGCCCCCTCCCCATGGTGACACCTGGCACAGAGCCAGCGTCCCTCAGGCTGAGATCTCAGAGGAGGGGACGGAGGTCCAGGGAGCTGGTGGATCAGAGGCTGGAAGGACAGACAGACAGACACCAGGCACACTGCTTGCTTCCGGATTTATTTCTCAGAGCGAAGAGTCCAGGAGGCGGCAGCTGGGGGGGCCTGGGTCCCAGGAGGTCCCGAGGGGAGTGCAGCAGGCAGGACAGGGAGGGCTGGAGGGCACAGGTGGGCTGGTGGGGAGAGCACAACAAGTGGGGGCAACCTACCCCACAGGAGGGCGGGCCCCAGTTCCACTTCCGGCTCCACAGGGGAGACGGACCCTCCTCCCCTCCATCTGCCTGTCCCCACCTTGTCCTGGTCAGTAGACCACCCACCCTGCCTCCAGCTCCTGAACCCTCTGGCACCAGAGCAGCGGAAGCCCTCCCCTGGGACCTCCCAGACGGCACCCTCCCCTGCTAGGCGCTCAGGAGGAGATGGAGTCTCTGACTCCCTGCTTGGTGCTTGGCCTACAGCAGGAGTTCCCAGGGGAGCTTTGGGGACCCCTGATGACAACCTTCTTGATGGGAGGTTCACAACCCAGTGGTCACGTGTGTGCATGTGTGCGTATGTGTTCAAGACCCAGGGGTCACGAGTGTGTTCAAGACCCAGGGGTCGTGTATATGTGTGTGTGAGTGTGAGATGCTGGCCCAGCACAGAGCCAGTGTTAGTGGAGGTGTGTTGAGTGAATGGACAGGAGAGTGAACAGGTGAACAGTTTCTGGGAGAGGCTGGCCCACAGCCTGGCACTCACCTATTCTGGTTCCTCCATGCACCTATCTGGAGAGAAAGAGCCATGCGACTGAGATCAGGCCCTAAACCTGGGTCATGATCCCCACCTGCACCCCGACTCTTCCTTGACCTGAGAAACCCCACCCTCGGCCCTGCCCTGCAAGTGTCCGGCTGAGGCCCCAGTCTGAGCAACCTCCATCACACCCCAAGGCGGGGGCCCTTCCTCCAGCCCCTGCTCCTCAGAACCAAGTGGGTGGCCTTTCTCCGTCTCACCAAGAGTAGGCCCACTGACCCAGAGCAGCTGTGGCTAAGCCCCAGTGCAGGGGGGCTGTGCACCCCCTCAGGGCCCCCAGGACTGAGTTTAGTGCTGGCATCCCCCCCTCTCCCCAGCACAGGCCCTGTGTCCCAGAGATGGCTTGGGGATCAACACAGTTTGGGGTCTCCTCACACTGGGGGATTGGAAGGCTGTCAAGGGGAGTTTCTTGGGGGGGGGGTGTATCTTCCTGTGCCCTCGGGCTGCAGATGGAGGTGGGGGGTACATACTGATCCCCTCCAGGCAGGTCAGCTTTCCGGAGGCTGGTGATGTCCGCCCAGCCCCTCCCCCACCACTCCTCAGTCCGGAGAAGGGCGGCCTGATCTGACCTTAATCCCCCCTGGGATTAGGGGCCCTCACCGGTTTGAGGCAGGAAGACAATGGCCTCCTCTGTGAAGCCCTTGGCCTTGGCGAAGGCGGCAAACTTCTCCTTAAACTGGGCGCTGGGGTTCTGGGTTCGGCCTGGGCCAGGGGAGGTGCAGGAATTGGCCTCAGGGCTGGGACTGCACTGCTCCCGCCCCCCTGCCACCCCTGGGCAGGCCCGCTGGGGGTCGAGGGCACGTACTGTAGAGGGTGACCATTCGGAAGTCGTGCCCAGGCCTCTTGGAGCCCTCCGTGCACAGCAGGGCATACTGACTGTAGTCCGTCTCCACCACCGAGATGTCATGCACACTGCCCCAGTCTGCAACAGAGGCCGCCCTGGCTGGGGGACCCTCCCCGCAAAGCCCCCAGCCTGCCCTGTGCCGCCTCCACTTAGGGGAAGAGGTGGGCTGGGGTGGGAGGGAAGCCACGGTGCCTGCCCCAGGCCCCCATCCCTTTCAGCCAAAAGCCCAGCCCAGCACTTCTGGCTGGCACCAACTCTCTGGCATCTAGTGTCCCTGGGACAGAGTCCTCGGGACACAGAAAACAAGCTCAGAACAGAGGAGACTCTGGGGGCCCCGAAACTTTCTGCCAGAACCAGGAAGGGGAAAGGCATCGCATCTGGGAGGGGCTGGGGTGGGAGCGCTGTGTGTGTGTGTGTGTGTGTGTGTGTGTGTGTGAGGGTTTTGGGGGCAGCTTTCGTGGGCCTGGCGGGGGCCAGAGAGGCTCTGCACCACAGGACTGGCAGGAGCTGGGCTGCAAAGAGGGTCCACGCCGGGTGGAGAAAAGGGCGCTGGGGTCCTGCCCCCCGGGCGAGCGAGGGCAGACCCCACCCAGCCACATCCTCCATGACTTCTGGGGAGCCTCCGGCACCTCCCACCTGGTCCCACTCGGGAGC
This sequence comes from Orycteropus afer afer, assembly GCF_000298275.1. Classification (NCBI taxonomy): domain Eukaryota; kingdom Metazoa; phylum Chordata; class Mammalia; order Tubulidentata; family Orycteropodidae; genus Orycteropus; species Orycteropus afer. The sequence continues at coordinate 5,689,023 of NW_006921761.1, forward strand.
GAGGCTCTCCCAAAGTCGCCCGCCAGCAACTGAGCGCTCAGATCGGCCCCTCGGTAGGGGTGGCCACTGAGGGCCCACTCACGAGGGTTCCCATAGCTGTAGTGGCCCGGAGGCCCGGCCGGCCGCAGCACCATGGTCCTGCTCTCACACTGGTTGTTCCTGTGGGTAGGTCACCCTCGGGGTCAGGGGTCTGGCCTGGGAGTGTCCCCAGACCGTGACAACAAGCAGGACACCCCTCTGTGCCAGCAGCCCGCCCGCAGCGCCCCACCTGACGAAGGTGGTGGTGAGGTTAAGGTCCCCGTCTGCCGTGAGGGCCAACACCGATTTGCACATGGACAGCGACGCCTTCTTCTCTCGGAACCAGGTCGAGTTGGAGGCGAGGCCCGCGCTGAACCAGCGTCCCAAGAACTGTGGCGAATGGTGCTCACCAAGCCGCCTGAGACCCTCCTGGGCCCGAGGGCTGGGCACCCCTCCCAACTCCTCCAGGACCAGCCCCGCCCCGCCCACACCCTGCCCCCAAGGTAGGCCACGCCCCGATGGTGGCCACGCCTTCCCAGGCATGGGCCACGCCCCCTGCGCGCTTCCCCTCCCCTCCCTCCGCCCCCAACCCCCTAGGGGACGGTGTTCTGGGCCACGCTTGGATCAGGAGGCCTCTGCAGGCGTGAGTGAGCGTCTCTGGCTGTGTCCGCGGAGTGTGTAGCCGCACGCGTCTAAGTGTGTCTGGGAGCCTGCGTGTATGTCTGGGAGTCTTGCCCTCCCCACATGCCTGACTCTGGGCCCTCGGCTGTGGGAGCGCCCTCGGGTCTTCTCTGGGCGTCGTGTGCCCAGAGGGGTCAATGCTGGTGCACACGTTTGGCCCGCGTGTCTGCCACACAGGTGGTTCCCGGCCCATCAGGGGACACGGAGCTCTGCTCTCTCAGTTGCTTGGTGAAGGTGGTGGCCCTGGGAGGGCCTCTCAGGGTCACCCTGGGGCAGGTGCCTGGCCCTGCCCCCCACCCCAGCCCCACTCAGCATCCCTTTCCATGGAGACAGTCGGCACCAGGGTGGGACCCTCCCTTGCAGGGACCGGGCGGAGCCCCTCACCTTGTCCTGTTGGAAGTTGGGCTGCACAGAGAGCTGGGCCTGGGCTGGGGTGGGCAGGGGCCCCCAGGCACCCAGCAGGAGCAGCCCCATCCACAGTGGGTATCGAACAGCCATTGTCCTGGAGCCTGAGTGGTGCTAGGGCCAGGAGCAGCGGTGTGGGCAGAGAGCGGGCAGGACTGGACGGAGGGCACTTGGAGACCCCTATTTATGGACCTGGCTTGGCCTCCTCCCAGGGCCCAAGGACAGCCCAGTGGTGGCTCGTGATGTGAAGGGGAGGGCCAGGCCGCCAGCCCAGCTGCAGCCTCGTCCCCCACTGGCTGCTTATGCAACAGGCCAGCAGGCCTCCCAGGGTCTGAGTGGGGGCGGGGCGGGCCGGACAGAGCTAGACCCCTAGGCAGCCCCACCCCTGCGGCCCTGATGGGGGGTGGCATTGCACTGGCTTCCCACCCCTGTCACTTCCCACCTGGGCCGGGACCCCCTCTTTAACCTCCATCTCAGTGGCCCACCATCATGCCTTTTCCAAACCCAGGGACCCCAAGGACCACAGAGCCGGATTGAGCTCTAAGAGTTCTGTCCTGAAAGCGCAGCAGGCCCTGGGGCGGTGGGGGGGGGGATGGTTCGGCCAAAGTAAAGAAACCAGACCTGTCCCCCGCGTGGGGTGTGCTGACAGCCTCCCAGCACTGTGCGGCTCTGGCCCTGTGCTCCCCTCTCAGTCTCGTGCCTCTCTGGGCACCGGCTGGGCCTGTCCCTAGCTGCTGAGGGAAGCTCCGTGCTGGCCCCACCCAGAGTCACCTGGATTTCCAAGGCAGCACCAGCACATGGGCCTGGGTGTCCCCTGTTACCTGGGGAACTGGGGGTGGGACTGCTCACAGATCCCCTATCTCACCGACCCCCAGCACAGGCCGTGAGGACACCCGCCCTCCTTCCAGAGAGGCCTCCTCCCTCCAGAAGCCTCCCTGGGTTGACTGGCTGCTCCAAAGGACCTGGCCCAGTCTGAGTCTAGTTGTACCCCAACACACACCTGGCCTCTGACCTTGGAGGGAACTGGAGAAGAGGCCCGAGAAGATACAGTGCAGACTGGCTGCGGCCTCACCCAGTGTAGGGACCGGACCTCAGACCCAGGCCCAGCCCGGCGGCGGGAGTAGGCTCCTGTCCAGGGTCCTGTCCAGGGCTAGACAGTGTGAGTCCCTCTCCTCAGTCAGGTTCCCAGGGTCCCTGAGGCTGTCAGAGGGGGTCATGGGGAAAGGTGTGGTCTCAGGGCCAGAACCCTGATGGGCTTAGGGGGCTGGAGGGTGGACACTGGAGTGGGGGCCACCGCAGCTGACCCTGGGCCGGGGTGCCACTACCCCACTGTGCATCTCCCCTGCTCAGTGCCCATTCTCACCCTTGTCCCCCCGCACCTCCCGGGCCCCTGAAGGGCTGGTATAGTGACCTGTGTCCCTCCAAAACACACATGTGGGAAAAGTACAAAGCCTGCAGGCTGGGAGGAAATTCTCAAGAACTATATAGTCCATAAGGGCCTAATACCCAAAATATACATGAAACTCCTACAGCTTCACAAGGAACAGACAGACAGACAGTCACAAAATGTCTAAAGATGTTGAACAGATGTCTCACTAAAGAGGGTGTTAAACAGGCCCCCAAACCCACGAAGTGATGTTCAAGTCTGGGCGATGTGAATGACAGCCACAGTGAGGTGCCACTCATTAGGATACCAAATGGAACGAGACTCACTGCCATCCAGTGGATTCCTCTCAGCGACCGCCACTGGGTCCCCACGGCTATCAGTCTTTATAGCACGCTGCCTCTTCTGTCTTCCACAGAGCGGCTGGTGAGTTCAAGCCACCGACCTTTTGGTGAACAGCCAAACGCCTTAACCACTGCACCACCAGAGCTCATCCCGTTAGGATGGCTAGGATTGAAACAAAAATAACAAATGCTGGCGAGGATGTGGAAAAGTTGAGACCCTTCAGCGTTGCTGGTAAAAGGCGCCGTGGCGCACCTGCTGTGGACGGCAGTGGGCCAGTTCCTCCGAAAGCAAACTGTGGAACCAGCACGTGACCCAGCGGACCCGCTCCTGCGTACATACCCCGGACCGGAAGGCAGGCAGGCACAGAACCGTGTACACCAGTGCGCGTCGGAGCGCCAATGACCGGAGCTGGAAGGTGGAAATGTCCTCACTGCCAGTCAGCAGGCGGATGGATACACACAGGGTTACAGCCGTACGCTGCTCAGCCGTGGAGACGCGAGGGGAGTGAGGTGGCCTCCAGACTCCAGCAGACGCCGTAGCAGCTCAGTGACGTGGGATGAAGTGCACAGCTCCAAGTTCACCAGTGGCGCCAGGACGGCTTGGGGGAGGGGCCGCTGCATAGGAAGCAGTGGGTGTCTCCATGGGAACAAGCATGGGGGGTGGGGCACATGGTTCGTGTCAATGATGTCACTCAACACACCTAAAAAATGCAGAATTGGCATTGTGGTGTCCTGTACTTTTACAATTAAACATGTATGTGCGTGAGTTGGAGTCCTGACCCCTGTCTCTGGATACAGCCCCACTTGGGAATAGGGTTTTCTGTGCTACGTTAAAGGTGTCCTATCAGCACAGGGTGTGTCCTAACCACGGCTGAGTGGTACACGGGGCAGCCTAGACCCAGGCACAAACCCGGAGACGGGTGTCTTCTGATGCCGGGGGAGGCGGATGAATCCACGAGCCCAGGAACTGCAAGGACCTGGGGCGACTGGAAGCTGAAATCAACAAGAACGTCTCCTGAAGCCACAGCCTGACTCGGACCCCCAACCTCCAGGCCTGTGAGAATACATCAGTGTCTGGTCCTCAAAGCCACCACAGGGGCTGTGTCTGCGGCACCCCAGGAGAGGGAAGGGGTCTTCCCAGAGCCCCTGCCTGTTGTCCTGGCCGAGCCCTGGAGCTTGGAAGCCTTGGGGCCATTGGCCCCAAGACAAGGGCACGTCATGAGTCAGTGGTGAGCAAGCTCTGGGAAAAGAGGGGGTGGCCCAGAATAAGGAGACCCGGGACTGTGAGGGAGGCGGTCGGGACACCAGGACAGTGAAACCTGGGTGTGTGGGAACGAGGTGGCCCAGGACAGGGAGGCCGGGACAAAGGGTCCCAGGGACATGGGGAGGAGGTGGCCCGGGACGGGGAGGCCCAGGACGGGGAGGCCCAGGACGGGGAGGAGGTGGCCCAGGACAGGGAGGCCCGGGATGGGGAGGCCTGGGATGGGGAGGCCCGGGATGGGGAGGCCCGGAACGGGGAGGAGGTGGTCCAGGACAGGAAGGCCAGGACAAAGGGTCCCAGGGACATGGGGAGGAGGTGGCCTAGTTGCCTGGTGACTGAGGCTGGACTAAGGTTTTGCTGCCTGTGACAGGACTCACTTGGGCCACCTTGGCCACCAGCTGCTGCTCCAAAGCCAGCTCGGGGGGCTCCTGAGAAGAGGGTCCTCCTGCCGCATCAAGGACCCCACCCCTCTCCTAAAAGGCATTCCCAAGGCTGCAGTGACTGTTAAGTGTGGGTGAGCCCTAAGGGTGCAGCCCCAAAGGGTCATTTTATTTCTCTAATAGACTATTTTTCAGAGCAGTTTTCCCTTACAGGAGCATTCTTCAGAAAGTACAGAGCGCCCCAGTACCTCCTGCAGCACATGTGTGTCCATGGTTAATATCCTCTTCCCACTGAGTCTGTAACCAGTGAGGAACCCACATGGATACACTGTAATGAACTGCAGCCTGTCCTCCATAGCAGGGCTATGCCAAACGCATCACATGTGTGTCGCCCAGGACAGTGTCCCCGGAATAGTGCCCCTGTCCCGGAAACGCTCTGGGCTCCACCTGTCCACCCCCTACCTGGCCCCGTGACCCCTGATCTTGTCTGCAGTTCGGTCTTAGCCAGAACATCCTGTGGTTGGAGTCGCCTGGCCTTGTCAGACCGAGCCCTAAAGAATTTGAAGTGGGGTGAGGTGGTTCCCTGGGTCATGGAGGACCCTGGCCATGGTCACAGAATGCCCTGGACTCAGAAAGGCCAGACAGAGTGGTGGTGTTCCTGGTGGAGCTTAGGCCTGAGCAGCAGAGTGGGACGCTGGGTCTGTGCCAAGGAGCAGGAAGGGCAGCCCAGCCAAGGCCCCCCGATCCCCTGAGTAAAGAGCTCTTCTCACCCCGAGGCAGGAGAGAGAGCACAGGGCACCGGGGCCGCGGCAGGCGGATGTGGGGTTAACTGGGGGTAAACGGCTCCTCGAGGGGACATCCCCGGCACACTGGAGGCTGGGGACCCCACTGGCCTGGCCCAAGGATGCCACCCTCCCCCATCCGTTCCAGACTCACAGGGGAACCGATGAGGCTGCAGCTGACCCCCCACCTCACGACGCCTCCCGAGGCCTGGACCGGATGTTCTCTTGGTCGCTTTTTACGTAAAGAGCCCCCTCCCAGCACAGCTGTACAAACTTCCAGCTCTGGAAGCTTGGAACATCCCCTTTCCGCCTCCCCTTCCTAGGAAGAGAGACCCACTCGGCCCTTCTCCAGAGGCCCAGCCTCTGCAGCCTTGAGCCTCTCCCACCTGAAGGCTGACCCGTCCTGGCCTCTCCCACCCAGAAAACCAGCTGGCCCTGCAAGGCGCCCCTCCTCTGAACACCAGCCCCCGGCTGCTTTCCTGTTATCACCACCCTCCTGCTGTCTTCACCCCTGTACGACGGGGCTCTGAGGCCTTCAGGGACCCTGGGGCTACCCTCTTCCAGAGCCCTCAGAACTGCGTCCCATCTCCTGGACTCTGACATTTTCTCCAGCAGCCACTTTTCTGACCAGGGAAGCCCAGGGCCCTGGCCAGGGCTGTTGGAATCAGCTCCCCACTGGGGAAGCCCTGTGCCCTGTGCCCCTCCTGCCCAGAAACCCCCAGGACTGGCCCTGGCCAGGACGTTAGTGGTCACCACAGACACCCAGGACCTGGGCAGACTCCCCACAGCTGCAATCCAGAGCCCTCCTCCACCTGGGGCTGAGGTCCAATGGCCAGGTCCTTTCCTGCCCCACCCAGCCCCACTTCCTACCATGGTGGGATGGGCAGGTGGGGTCGGGCCAGGGGCATCTGGGCTGCCTGCAGCAGCCTCCAAAGGGCCCACCCAGAGCAGGTGCCTGAGATGCCTGTTGATGGAATTTTGGAAGGGGGGCAGAGGCCGAGTCAGGAAGGCAATGTCTGTGTCCCCTGGAAGCCCTGCTGCCTGGTGCCCAAGGTCACTGTCGTGTCCAGAATCGGACCTGTCCTGAAGGCTCAGCCAGGCCAGGGCATACCCCCGACCGCTGGAACAGCAGGGGCTGGGCTGGGCAGAGCTGGGACGGCCCAGGAGCCCCCTTGTGCTCTGTCCTGCCAGCAGCCTGGGCCCCTCTCGCCCAGCCCCAGGGCCACGGCTGGGACTGCCCCTCTGATGCTGGCAGGAGCTAGAGGCCCCCAGCCCAGAGAGTCCCCATGCCTCAGTTTCTCCACCTGCACGGTGGGACTCACTTCTCAGAAACTCATGGGGTGGTGGGAGGATATGCGTGGGCTCAGGCAAGGCCAGAGGCAGCCTGGGCCCGTTGGGTACCTCCTCCCTCCCTTTCCAGGCTGGTCTGGACCAGGCCACCCCTCACCCCCTAGGTGCCCACTCGCCCTCTTCCTCCCTGGCAGAGCTCGGGAAGGGTCTTGTGAGAAGGCTGTATTGAGGCCGGGGTGGCTGATGCCCCTGGAACTGCCTAGGTCAGCCTGGAGCACCCAACAGGGTGAGGCCCACCCACAAGGGTTCCAGGGGCCATGTCCTGGGACAGAAAAGGCCGGGGTCCTGGGAAGTGGTTGGCCTGCTGGGATGGGTGGAGGGTGGATGAGGGATGGCCTCAGAAGCCCTGTCTATGAACTCACGTGTCCCCATGGCCCTTCTGTCAAATTCGAAAAGCACAAAGGGTTACAAAATCAGTGAAGGAGGAGGTGGAGGGGTGCAGAGGGACCGGATCCTGCCATGCACCAGGCAGGGGCGGGTCTCCCCACCTGTCCACCTCCCCACCTCACTCTCCTCGGTCCCAGATCAGGGAGGAAATGGATATGGGCCTGCTGAGACCATCAGCTTGGGCGGGGGGGTCCCAGGCTTGGTCTTACCCACATGGCCCTGGCTCTGCCCACCCCATGCCCCCCTCCGAGGCTGACGCCATCTGTGCCCCATGCTGGGGGCAGAGAGGGGGCTCCCTGACTCAGGTCTGGGTGGGATTGGAGTGGACTCCTAGCCCCCAGCTGAGGGTCCACTTGAGGTCCAGCCCAGTGGGACCCTGGAACTTGCCCCCACCTATCCTTGGTCCAGGTGGGCATAGCCTCTGCCTCCTGCCCCCACCCAGCCATTTTCCTGTCTGCGGGCAGGCGGCAATGGGCTGGGAGGGGTTGTGCCCACAGGACAGGAGGGACAGAGCGTCTGTGCACCTGCCTCCGTGTGGAGCCTGGGCGGCGGAAGCTCTTTCTTCCTAGTCTGTCTTGGTCTGGAAGTGCCCTGAGACCTGTCCAGCCTCACGGCAACACACAGCCTCCACTGCGGGGGTCTGCTGTCAGGAATGAAGTGTTGAGGGGTCCCCACAGTGGTGAGGGCTGGAGGGGAGGCAGGTGAGGAGGGGCTCTGTGGGCTCAGGGGCAGCCACCCACGGGGGCTGGGCAGTGAGGGCCGCTCAGCCCCCTTCTGCAGCCCAGACTGCGCATGTGGCAGTGGGTTTGGTTTGGTTTTATGTATTCTGGATACAAGCTTCTTAACAGGGTCTTTTGAAAAGCAGAGTAGTCTTCATTTTGAGGAAGTACTTTCTTAGCTTTTCTTGTGGGTCACACATTTGGTGCTGTGGCTAAGAAACCATGACCAAATCCAGGTTACAAAGACCCCACTCCCAGTCCCGAGAATGGCCAGATGAGCTGGCGCCACCCACACTCCCTCTGCTCGGTAAGGGCTCCCTCAGAGCCTCAGAAGAAACCAACAGGGCCGACACCCTGGTTCGGGTCATGTGGCCCTAGAACCACAAAAGAAAAAGGTGCTGTTGTCTTCAGATGCCCAGTCCATGGTGTGCTCTGTCCTGCAGCCCCAGCTGGCCACAGGGAAGGGCTCTACAGCTGTAGGGAGCACCAGGTCGAGGACCGTCCCTGTGCAAGACTCTGGGGACATGGTCTCTACCACTCCCAGCCCGTGTCCTGGGCACATCTCTGCCTGTCCCCGTCCATGCTTCCAGGGGCCGCCTGAACCCTCCACGGATGGTCACCTGCCAACCCACCACCTCACACCTCCAGCCCTGGGAGCTGTTTGAGGCAGAGGGTCCCCGCCCCCTTGAGTCATAGATGGTCCTGCATGCCTGCTGGGAGGTGACGTCTGGGACCTGGGGTCTTGGGCTCAGGTCCAGACACTGATGGGGTAAAAACACTGCCTGGGCTGCGTGTGCGCTCAGGAGGCCTGCCTGCATTCCTCTGACAAGGGGAGGGCCGGGCCAAGGATCCCCCAGGAGCTTCCAGAAGAAACACAAGGGAGTATGTCCACAGAACAAAGGGTGTGTGTGTGTGTGTGTGTGGAGGAGTGTGGACACTTTGTTTCCACCACAGCCCGCCTCCCCATCACCCTTTCCTGTGTGCCAGGGTACATGCTTGGAAGGGGCCTTGCCCCACTGGGCATAGAGCCTTGCTCGCACCCCTCCACCCGGGGGGACACAGTGGGCCTGTCAGCCTGGCTGCAGACTGTGGCAGGGCCAGCGCTGGTCTCAGCGAGGGCATCCTGAGGACTGGTGGCCTGGGCTGTGCGGCTTGGTGCTGTGGTCCTTGAATTAGCAGGAGAGTGCACAGCAGGTGTGAGGAAGCCAAGCCTCCGAGCTGTGGTTTGCAGGCCCTGGACACCGGCGGCTCAGGCTGTGGCCCGAGAGAGGAGCTGAGTGCACCGTACCCGACTCCGGCCTAGCATGCCCTCCTGACCAGGCACCAGGGGTCCAAGCAACCCAAGTGAGTGGGGTTGTGTCCCTCAAAAGATGTAAATTCTCACTTCTGGTCCCTGTGAACGTGACCACTTTGGGGAGGAAGGTCTTTGAAGATGTCACTGGTTTGCGTGAGGTCACACTGGAATGGAGTGGTGAGTCTAATCCAGTCTCAGTGGTGGCCGTGTAAAAGAAGAGTCACAGGTGAGGAAGGACGGCCACGTGAAGGCGCACCCACAAGTCCGGACACCCCAGTCGGCCGCAGCGGAAGAGGCCCAGAGGTCCCGCCCTGGAGCTCCCAGGAGCCCCACCCGTGCGGGATTTTGGACTCCCAGCCTCCAGACAAGACAGATGAATGCCTGTTCTCAGTGCCACCCAGCTGGTGGCATTCTGTGTGGCAGCCCCGGGACACAAAGACGGGGGTCCAGGCGTTCAGTTGGAGCCTGCAGACACACCCACCCACCCGGGGGCTGTGTGTGGAACTGGCTTGCAGAGCCTGGGATCCCTGGAGTGGGTGGAGAGGGGATGAGGCCCCAAGACTGGCCCTGGGCTGGTGGGGTTCCGTCAGGGGAGAAAGGGGGAGAAGCTAGCGGGGCCCACCCTCGGTCACCCTGAGGCCACATCGCAGGCCCCTTGGGGAGGAGTGCTTATCGTACTCATCCCAAGGTCCTGTGAGGGCTTTTCCAGAACCAAGAACCGCCTGCCCCCACAATGCACTGAGTGCACTGCTGGCACAAGACCAAGCCCTGGAGCTTTGCAGCTGGCTGGCCTTTTGAAAAAATAGACTTTATTCTTCACAGCAGTTCTCAGTTACAGAAGATTTACCCAGAAAGTACAAAATGTCCCACATACCTCCTGAAGCACACGTGTCCATTGTCAACAGCCTGCTTTCCAATGAACCCACACGGATACATCGTGACGAACTGCAGCCTGCCCTCCACAGCAGGGCTGTGCTCCCCGTGTACAGCCAGGCAGGCTGTGCCAAGCACATCACGCGTGTGTCCGCCATGACAGGGTCCCTGCAATAGTGTCGCTGTCCTGGAAACACGCTGGGCTCCACCTGGCCGCCCTCACCCCCAGCCCCCTGGACAAGGGTGTTGTGGGCCCACAGCCAGCCTGGGGGGTACCCTCTGGGGGAAGCTTCCTCCCCAGTGCAGTAGATGGGACCACTGGGCACTCAGGGGAGGTGCTGTCTGCCCACGTGGCCAGTGGTTCTCCCTCCCCACCCCCCAAGGCCAAGACTGCTCACGACTCTGGGTCTAGTCAAGTGCATTTATTTTTTGTTGGGGGTGGTGGAAGGAGGCAGAGGTGATGGTGGGGAGGCAGCCACTTTGGCCTTCAACAGATACCCGGAGTAATCTTCCAAGCTGATGGGGGACAGAGACCAAGCGAGGATGTGGGAGAGACTGGGGGGAGCGAGACCAAGAGAGGGAGGAGAGGGAAGGCCAGGGGATGGGGAGACCCATGAGGGGCTAAGGGGCATGTCCCCCCAGGGCACTGCCTGTCACCAGCCCAGGGCCCTGGTCCCTGTAGGACCCCAGACTGCAGCCCCAGGCAGCCCCCGGACCAATCTTCTGAGGAACAGAGTCACAGGAAGTCCATGTTGTGTGTGTGCACGTGTGCATGTGTGTGAGTGCAGGTGCAGGAGTGTGTGCAGGTGTGCATGTGTGTCTAGTGTGTGCCTATGCCATGTATATGTGTGCATATGGACACATATTAGCACTTGTGGACATGAATGTGTGGGTGTGTTGTGCATATGCACACATGGTTGTGTAGGTGTGCACTTGCATGAGTGTGCACATGGGCATGCATGTGTGCACATGAGTGGATAAGTGGGTGTGCACTTGTGTGAGTGTGCACATGTGTGTGCAGGTGTGCGCATGACCATGCAGGCGTGCACTACATGTGTGCACATGCATGACTGCACATGGGTGTGCACATGACTGTGCAGGTGTGCACTGTGGGTGTGCACATGCATGACTGTGTGCACATGGGTGCACAGGTGTGCATGTGCATGAGTGTGCACACATAGGCATGCAGATGTGCACATGGGTGTAAAGGGGACAGAGGCAGGACAACGAGGGGATGCTGGCAATGCCCCTGGAAGAAGCTTGGTGGGTTCTCACACTCAGGACTGAAAGCCAGGCCCAGGCTGAGCTGAGCTCTGAAGCCCCTTGGGGCCAGGGGCACTCTGTATGGCTAGCTGGGGCTCCCACAGGAGCCAGGCTGTGCTGGGCTCAGGGCCTCTCCTGAGAGCAGGGCTGAGCTGTAGGGAGGAGGTGGCTGGAGACAGAGGAATGCAGGGACAGGAGGAGGTGGCTGGGGTCGGGGTCTGAGGACAGGGCACTCTGAGGGTTGGGGTGGTGGCTGGGAACAGCTTGGGTTCTGGAGCTGTATGGACCCTGCATGGACCCTGCACATGAACCCTGCCACCCCTTGAGGCCCAGAGGAGGCACTACCCTGCAACCCCAAGCCCTGGGTTCCCGACCGCCACTGCCGTGGCCCCCGGGGCTCCGTTACCGCTCACAGTTGGGAAGACGACCTGATCGTCACGGAGGCCCTGAGCCCGGACAAGGCACATGAACCTGTCCACTCCGTCAGGACGAAGCACCCAGCTCCTGCCTGTGGCCAGCAAGTGTGAGTGCTTGGTGTCCCCTGGGGGCCCAGCACAGGCCCTGGCCCCCAGAGGCTGGCCCCCACTCCCTACCACCTCCTGCCCCGGAGCCCCCACAGCCCCAAAGCTCACCCAAAAGGTTGAGCCTGAGGATCACAAGGCCTGTGGAGTTTCGTCGTGAGACCGTCAGACCAAAGGTGGTGTAGTCAGTGTCGGTCACCTGGACCTCCTCAGGGTCTGCCTGCAGGTCTGGGGGTCCAGGGCACTGTCAGCCCTGCCAGCCTGCACCCCACCCCACCCCACCCCATCCGCCTCCTGCTCAGCTCTCACCTCCGTTCTTGTCCACCTCGAAGTGCCCAGGCTTGCCGACCGGATTCAGAGTGTAAGCCCAGGTGATGCAGCGCTGTCCCCTGGAGGGACCGGGGTGGACGTCGGCAGGCGGCTCCCGTGATACCAGCCAGGACCATGTTGTGCACGGTTGGAGGGAGCTGGGCAGGGCGGTGCCTGCCAGGGGGCAGCACAGGAGCCCCGTGCCCTTCCCAGTGGCACCTCTCGGCAGGTGCCCCCTGATGAGTGAGGGCTGCGCAGCCCCAGCCCCAGCCCCAGCCCCAGCTTAGCACCCAAAACCTGCAGGGATGTACAACTGTGCACAAACACAGGCGCCTCCCGGGCAGCAGGAAGGCTGTGTCCGGGAGGTGGTGCTGTCCGGGAGGTGGTGCTGTCCCGGGGGCACCCCAGCCAGCAGCCCAGCAGCAGGTGCCAGACGTGGCTGATGGAGGCAGGAACAGAGGCAGGAGAGCAGGCCTGTGTGTGTGTTGTGTGTGTGTCTCACAGGCCGGTGTGTGTGTGTTGTGTGGTGTGTGGTGTGTGTCTCACAGGCTGGTGTGTGTGTGTGTGTTGTGTGTCTCACAGGCCGGTGTGTGTGTGTTGTATGGTGTGTGGTGTGTGTCTCACAGGCCAGTGTGTGTGTGTTGTGTGGTGTGTGGTGTGTCTCACAGGCCAGTGTGCGTGTGTGTGTGTCTCACAGGCCGGTGTGTGTGTTGTGTGTGTTTGTGTGTGTGCATCTTGCAGACCGGGGTGTGTGTGTATATCTTGCAGGCCAGTGTGTGTATGTGTGTGCGTGTGTATCTCGCAGACCAGGGTGTGTGTGTGCATCTCGCAGACCAGGGTGTGTGTGTGTGTGTGTATCTTGCAGGCCAGTGTGTGTGTGTGCATCTCGCAGACCAGGGGTGTGTGTGTGTGTATCTTGCAGGCCAGTGTGTGTGTGTGCGTGCATCTCGCAGACAGGGTGTGTGTGTGTGTATCTTGCAGGCCTGTGTGTGTGTGCACGTGCGCGCCTCGCTGCACACGCCACCTTCCTCTGCATTCCTTTTCTGAGGCAGCCTGCAGTTGTGGGAGGAGTTGCTCTGGGGTCCAAGTGGCATTTGTCCCGGGCTCTCAGCCTCTCCCTCCCACCCCTACTAATCCTCAGGGCATGTCAGGAGATTGTACAGGTGGCCTCAAGGGCTGGCCCTGGGGGGCAGGACAGGGGCTGAGTGTTGACACCCACCCTTGGCTCCTGGAGCCTCAAGAGGTCTGCACAGGGAGCCGTCAGTGTAGTTGAACCAGAGCCCTGAGCAGAGGTCTTGCCACTGTCCTCCCCACACAAGCAGGGAGATGGCCAAAGGCCCCAGGCCCGCCCGACAGAGAGGCAACAGGGGCAGCAAAGCCTGTCCACCCAGCGTCTGCTTTTCCCCAGCCAGGGGCCGGCCCTTCATCCAGGCTGTCCAATCGCAGCATTGCAGCACCACCCCAGACGCAGCCATTGGTCCAGACGGAGCACAGACTGAAGAAGAGGCAACCAGGGGCCATTCCTCCTCTCTGGGGTCAGGGTCCGGAGCTTGGAGCGATCTGCCACCATCTTACACCAAGAGAGGGCTCACCTGGGGTGGAGGTCAGGCTGGGGCCGAAGAGTGGTGGGCAGAGTCCTGCTCACAGCCTCTGAGCTCCTGGGTGCAACTGTACCTGAAACCCTAGGCCTCCTACTCTGTGGTCCACTAAGTGCCTCGCCTTTTTTGTGTAAGTGAACTGGGTTTTGTCACTGGCAGCCAGAGGCACTGAGTTGCCTGTACCAGCCTCAGTACCAGGAGGGCTTCTCAGGCACCGGCCAGGCCCCCCACTGCTCAGGTCATGGTGGCCACTCACCGGGTCATGGCATATGAAGCCTGAATACAGTTGTTCACCTTCAGTTCGAAAGTTGCCGTGTAAGGGCTCAGCAGCGCCCTGTCCTCCTTCCTGAAGACGTTCCCTGCCAGGCCAACCACGTACCACTCCCCCTGGAACTGCAGGGGCTGGTGGTGGGCAGAGCCGGGGTGGCTGGGAGCCCTGTCGTGCCCTGACCTGCTGGCAGCCCAGAGCCCCTCTTGCAGGTGTCAGGGCAGGTGTCAGGGCAGGGCTGAGGCAGCCTGAGAAGTTGGCCAGACGGGAGACAGCCAGCTGCGAGTGTGAGGGGGTGCCCCAGGGAAGCAGTGCCCCTGGTGTCTGCCCCCCTAAGCCTCAATTTCCCTACCTGTGCAGAGGAGACGTTCCCACCTCGCCAGGATTGGCAGGGTGGCAGAAGAAGCATGTGACCTGGGAGGTCTGAGCAGGGTCCTTCCCCTGACTTCCCAGGGAGGTCGGGGCTCAGTCAGGGGCCCTGGTGGCAGCAGGGCTGGGCTCCCTGTCTTCCTCCCGGCCCTTCCCCTGAATGCTCCTCCCTGTGGGCTCATACCTGGTCTACCTGGAAATCCAGGGGCTTGCGCGTGCCTGGGGCATTCACCAGGGAGCCTGTGGTCGGCCCCTGCGTGGTCTGGCCCTGCCCAGCCGTCAGCAGTACTAGGACCACCCACAGGATGTGCCACGGCTCCATGCTGGACTGCTGCAGGTCCCCAGGGCACCAAGGGAGAGAGTTCACAGCGTCGCCTCAGACACGTCTCTTAAGGACCCTCGGGCCACTGCCATCATGGGGGTGGGCCCGCTCTGCCCTGCTCCCTGGGATTGGCAGGACCCAGCAGGGGCAGGGCCAACAGGTAAGGGGACTGTCTCCCCTCCCACTCTCCTGCCTGGGGGGTCTCCTGAGTCCCAACCCAAGGGGGCTGAGACCAGCAGCTCCTAGGGAGGTCCCCAGGCCTCACTCTCAGACCCACCTCCAGACCCCCTCTGAGGTGCCGCCCAGCCCCAGCCCAGCCTCCTGTCCCAGCAGGCTGCCCAAAGCCACCTGCAGGTATGGAGTCTGGCCCTGAGCAGGCCAAGGGACAGCATTTGAACACAGCACAGACCCCAATGCTGGGGAGAGCTCCCAGCAGGGAGGGGACCCAGCCCTGCAGCAGTCCTGCAGGGGGACAGTGCGGGCAGGCTTGGGGTTCCAGGAGACCCTGGTGAGCCCACTGGCCGCCCCACAAAGTGAGTGAAGAGGAGGCCCGGACACAACGTGGCTCATGGTGGACCGGCCAGTGTGCCTGTCTGGACCCCCCCACCCCACCTCCGGGCCCCTATCTCTGGGGCCCCTGCCCCTGGTCACCTCCCCCTTCTCCCCGGCGTTGCTCAGGTTCATCCAAGGGAGAGAGAGGTCAGGTAACTCAACTGCTCGTCCCAAAAACTTCCTCCAAGAGCCACAGACCCCAAAGGAGAGTGGCTGGGCCTCTAGCCAGGCCTTTCCTGTGCCCCCAAATTCCAGACCCCCGCCCCCAGGGAAGCCCCTCAAATTGGCCTCAGGAGTGTGGTGGAGGCTGCCTAGGTCCTGCACCAGGACTCTCATCCACGGGGTGCTGGCAGTCTCCGGGGGGAGTGCCTTGGACCTCAAGCCCCTCCAGTCTGCCCATCTTCACTCCCACTGCCCCCCACCCCCGTCTCCTATAAGGACGCTGGTCCCCAGGCTGAGGGCCCTGCCTACGCAGTAGGACAATCTTCAAACAAGGTCACCTCGTTCACCGATCCTGGGAGTCGGGACTTTACATTTGGGGGCACAGTTCAACTCATGACGTATGCGTCTTCCAGATGGTGACCCCAGCAGGACGAGCAGAACACGATGGGGTGGGGTGGGGGTGGCTGGCCAGAAACAGCCTGCAAAGCCCTGAGGTAGGGCCACCTCAAGGGAACCCTGTGGCCCACGGCAAACAGGGGAGGAGATGATGGCCCCCCCGGTTGGCGAGGAGGCTGAGCGGGGCCCCTGTCCAGACAGGACTTAACCAGGAGATGGCACAAACCGAGAGGCGCACTGAGGGGCAATGGGGGCAGACGCAGGCACGAGGGTGGGGGGCACGAGGGGTCCCTCCTGTCCCTTCTCCTTCGAAATCCCCAGAACCCACAGGCCCCCCCGCACGGGCCTTCCAGCCTGCCCCATCTCCATCGCCCCCCATGGAAGACCCAGCCCTCCCACCAACTCACCCGTCTGTGTCCACACCAGTGACAGCCCCCGTGGGCCCCCTCCAATGTCCCCACCACCAAGCTCCCCACTGCCATCATTCATGACCAAAGCCTCAGGAAAGCCTCAGACCACACCATTTGGCTTCACAAGAAACCGCCACGGCCCCCACCCCAGCCCCCAGCTCCCTGCCCCCCTGCAGGCAGCACCCCCAGCCGACTCTGTCTCACTGTCCTCAGACAGTACGGGCTCTCTCCTGAGCCCCTAGCCCCCCCCCCAGGGCCAGGAGAGCACACTTCTGCCCTGCGGCCCGCACTCCCCCTCCTCTACCCACCACACCCACCCACACTGTCGCCAGTGGCAGCGCCTCCCCCCTGCTCCTGCTCTTCCTCCCCTCCCCCTCAGAAGGCCTGAGCGGCCCCAAGCCCCTCCCCATCCCCCTTGAGAGGTCCTCTTGCCCCCCCTCAAGCACACATGGAAACGACCATGCAGGGGAGGGGAGCACCATGTGGGGCGGGGGTGGGGGTCACAGCTGGAGTTGGGGACCACAGCGGGGTCCAGGTGAATTCAGGCAAGGACAGTCCCTGGTGTCCGCTAGGTCAGAGCAGGCGAGTGTGGACAGTGTGGAGGGCTGCCCCCAGGCCGCGCCTGCACGAACTCGCAAATTAAATGTTATTCTTGTAAAACACTGTCTAAGATACTCAACATTACCTATTACAAGGATTTTCACATGACAAGTGTCCTAACCAAGCCAGGCCATTGATCTAAACTCCGGGTTTCCGCTGCAGCCCATGCTTCCCCCTGTGAAGCCCATGCCCATGGCCCTCCCAGGCGCCTGCCCGGGGATCAAGAATCAGCACCAGTGACCCCTGGACCTGCAGTGTCTGCCGTGTGACGCCGAGGCCAAGGAGTGGTCAGTCCTCCCCTGCGAAGACGATGCCGCCTTGGTGGGCCTTGGCCTGGGTGCTCCGTGCTCCCCACGCCCTTGCGCCCTGGAGGGTGTGAGGAGGTGACACACCCCCTTGTCCGCTGGCACAAGGCCCCCTGCATCCCAGGCACACTGGTGGCTTTCTGTTTAGGGCCACAGGGCTGCACTGGGGCCCCCAGCTCTGGGGAGGCAGCCTGGGGCCACATCCCACACGCCACAGGCAGGTGGTCTCATAGGAACAAGCTCCTTCCTGTCCCAAAGCCAATGATCACAACAGGTTGCATCCGGGAAAGCAACAACTGACTGAGCATCAATACCCAAGGGACAGAGGGCTCTTTCCCTGCAATCTGCCTCCCCGCAGAGAAAAGTACTTTAAACAGAACTGGGCTGAAGGGTGGGGGCCTGAGCAATGTTGACCACGTCCTCCTGTTACCAGGTAAAAGGTCTCCTCCTCCTGAATTTTCTGTCCCTCTGGTCAGTGACGTCAGACCTGCCTTAGTCGGAACTGTTCTGTAAGCTCTCTGTGCTTGTCGGGAAGATTAACTCCACAGGAGGGGGCCGTGTGGGAATGGGAACACTTGGGTCTCTCGGGCAGGGACGTCCCTGTGTCCTCTTTATCTTGGTGGCTTGGTGTCTCTTTCCTCAGGCTTCTCGCTCCATAAACCACAGCTATCAGCTGCGAGTGGGTAGTGGGTTTGGTCACACGCTCAAAGGGATGTGCAGGGAAAGACCACCACACGGGGTGACTAACCCACTGACAGGAGGGGGAGACCGGAAAGAACAGAGAGCCAGCCGTGGTGGTTAAGCGGTCAGCGTCCACCCCCGTCGCAGCTGTTAAGCTGACAGACCCTGTAAGCCCTCAGCAAGCTGACTTCCCTACCCTCCAACAGCCTTTGATGACTGCTCTCTGGGGGCTGGGGGCCTTGGAGCTTGGGGCCCTCTTGCCCTCTCTCTGCGGTCACACCTGGAGCCCCTTCCCCACCACCCCTTTCGTTGCCCTCCTGGGAGCCTAGGTGCAGAGGACAGCAGGTGGGGGTTGGCTCTGAGTGCCCTGGCACGCCCGCCCCAGCCCCGGTGGCCCTGCCCTCCCCACCTGGCTTGGGCTTCGCTGAGGAGGGAGGGTGGGTGGCGAGCAGTGCTGGGCCGGGCTGGGGCGGGGTTGAGCTCACCTGGTGTCCAAGGCCCTCTCAGGAAAGGAGCCACTGGACAGGAAAACATGGACGGGGCGGGGAACCAGGTCTGCTGGGGGGCCCCCAGCTGCCTGCCCTTTCCACCCCCACTGCTGGCCCAAGGACCCCAGGTTTCCTTCCCCTCATCCAGTGGCCAGAGCCTGGGACTTGGGCTCCCAGACACAGGGCCTTGTCCCTTCCCCCACCCCGTGTCCCCAGGGCCATCTCCCCTGAAGCACCAGGGGCATTTCAGATCTTATCAGATGACCCGCCCCCTGGACCTGGGCTCCAGGCCAAACAAGACAGCAGGGGCAGCTGGGACAGTGGGGGTGGGCAGCAGTGACCCTGCAAGACGGCAGCGGACTTGCAGGCTCACACCCGTGCCAGGTCCTGGCTGGTGCCCAGTGCTGCCTCAGGGGCAGCCGAGGGAGTGGTGGGAGGGGGCTGGCCTCTGGCTGAGGGCCCAGCTGTGGCTCTCTTGGCAGCAGAAGGGCAGCCCCAGGGCAAAGCCACAAGGGACACAGCCTGGAACACGATCCTCCCTTGGTGGCACCCTCCACACCCCACCAGGGCTGGGGTGGCCATGGGTGGCGAGGGTCCCGCAGAGCCATGAAATGAGGCAGTGCTCTTTCAGGGTTGGCATGGAGAGTGCTGCCGAGATGGGGTGGGGTAACACAGGGGCAGATACATGTTCACACCAGGGACGGGGGACAGGAACAGAGCCCCAAGCCTGCCACGAGCCCCTGGGACACTGGGCACAGGGAGAGGGCAGCTCGGCCTGGGATCAACAGATGGGGGGAGGAA
>NW_006921761.1:5708184-5711231 GCF_000298275.1 Orycteropus afer afer
GAGGAGGGGGAGATGGAGGAACTGGAGGAAGAAGCAGGTGTGGTGGGGGGCAGGCGGGGAAGTGGGGGTGGTGGGGACATGAGAGGAAGTGGGGTGCAGGGGACCAAATCTAAGGGTTTTAGGTTGTGGCTTTTGCTGTCCTTGTGCTTCTGGTGCCCCTGGGTCCCCGTTTTTTCTCCATCTCTTCCAGCCTCAGTCCTTTGTGTCAGGTTTGCCCTACTATCGTGGCCCTTGGTGAGCTATCCCGGTTGGCTGGGGCCAGCTCTTTGTTGGGGGGCAGTGGGGAGCTGCCCTCCCTGGTCTGGGCTCACTTTGAGTGCCCCTCCAGGCATCACCAGGGCAGGGAGGGTATAGGGAGTGGAGCCGTGGTTACTCCCTGTTTTCAGTGCAGCCTCCTGTCCCTGCCCCCCTCAGGCCCCCCACCCCGATTCACCTGCATCCCTGAAAGGTGTGACCTCCCTTCCCTCTGCAGCTCCTCACCTCTGCGTGCCCCCTGGGGGTGGACTCTGGGGACCCCAGTCTGGGTCCAGGGTCCTTCTGTGTCCGGAGTTCCTGTGCTCGCCCTGGGTTTGATCAGCGCCCCTAGTGTAGGCTCCACACTGCCAACCACACCTCCAGTCCTGCTGAACCTCAAGCTCCCTGCCCTTTGGGAGCTCTCCACGCCCTGTAGTTGATCCTGCCCCCAGGTGGTGCTACAGGATAAGGGGGGTGAGGCCCAGCTGCAGTGGGGAAACTGAGGCTGGGGACGGGGTGCCAGTGCTTCTGGGCACGCAAGGAACCGACATTTCCCACCCCGCTCTGGGGGACAGGTCCTCCAGGACCAGGGACCAGCCGCTACCCTTCCTACGACAGCAGTGGGGGGGGGGGACTCTGCCCCAGGGAACAGCCCACTTGCCCAACAAATGCCCGGCCGGCTGGCCCTGTGGCCGCAGGCTCAGCCCAGGTCTAGGGTGGAAAAAAAGGAATCAGAAATTGAGTCTGAGTGAGTTTAATTAAAGATGGCTCTGTCCCAACCAGGTTGCATTCCAGAAACTCTGGGGGGCAAAAGACTGATGGGAAGAGAGAGCCTCACAAGGCGTCAGCCACCCCTAGGCCCCCAGTCCCTGGACCACGTGAGATGGTGACCCCTGAGGGGGAGGCAGTGGTGCCCTCACCACAGGGTCTTCTGTGCCAGACACCACACGCCCCTGCTCCCTCCGGCCTCGATGCAGCCTCCCCTTCACCTCTGCTTCACCTCTGCACCAGAAACCAGACTCGCCAGACACGGCAGGGGGGAGGATCACCCCTCACCCTCCCATCCGAGCCCCCATGCAGCCTCCTTACCATCCAGGAGGTGGAACTGGTCCGCTGACTCGCAGAAACCTGGGGGGGGGCCCAGGGCAGGGTCAGGGGGTGGGCATGGCCCTGCCCCAGAAGCCTGGCCCATCCAGGGGAAGGAGGTGGGGTCAGAACTGGGCACCAGGACATGGCGGGGTAGGGTCAGAGCTGGCCACCGGGACATGGCGGGGGGGATCAGAGATGGCCACCAGAACATGGGGGGGGGGGTCAGAGCTGGCCACCGGGACACAGTAGGGGGGACTCAGAGCTGGCCACCGAACTGGCCAGGAAAGGGGCCGGCTCACCGTATTTGGGGAAGTAAATGATGTTGTCGTCTGTCATGTTGGCGCCATGGACACGCTGCTCAAACGCACTCACAGCCGCGTCAGTCACGGGGACAGAGCGAACTGAGAGGGCGGCAGGGACGCTGGGGGCCAGGTCTGTGTGTGCCTGGATGACCCCTCACTGCTCCTGCCTCAGCCTCTCAGCAGCCCTCAGGGGGTCAGGTTGTGGGGTTGAGGCCCAGGGTCTGTGCTGGGGTGCCGGCGTCAAGGTACGGGGTCAGGATGTTGGGGTTAGGTTGCTTTCAGGGTGCTGGGATTGGGGTCAGGGTGTTGGAGTGTCATGAGGGTGCCTGGATGGGGGTGCCTGTGCCAGGGCAAGAGGAGCAGACTGGCACACACATCTGTACGTGCTGCACCCCTCAGCCATCCTGGGTGGGGGCAAAGCTTGGGGTCCCTGCACAGAAAGCACCCTGCATGGTCTCAGGAGGACTAGCAAGATACGTACCATACAGCTTCACTGAGAGCCGCCGTGCCCGCTCTAGGTACAGGATGGCGAAGTCCCGATAGTCTGTCTCCCCGATGACAGCATCCACAGCACCCCGTGCACCTCGGGCTGCGATAAGACCCTGGTCAGTACTGCGCTTCCTTTACCCATCCCACCTCGCTGGACGCCCTGCCCTCACCTTGGAGCAGGAAGCGCCCGGGGACCCCTGTGTCTCCGTAGAGCTGCCTCACTTCCCAACAGATGCCATCCCTGGGGGCGGGGAGAGAAAACACAGCAAGCGTGGAGGACCCCTGACCTGGGCAGGGCCAAGTGGCAACACCAAGACAGGGTGCCGCTGACTGCTGGTCCAGGCCACAGGCTGGGAGGACGTCAAGAACCCAGGGTGGGGTTGAGAGTCTGGGCTGAGAGTTCTGGAGGTTGGAGCAGGGTGTTGGAGGTCGAGGCGGGGGTCGGGAGCTGGGAGTGGGGCCTGGCACCTGGACCTCGGACTCACAACTTGCGGAAAGTACTGACAGCCATGGCTGTGCCCTGGGGAGCCACATGCAGTGCTGTGGCCTCTGCATGGTGGCTCTGCTCCTGCAGAAAACGGCAGGCGGAGGCCACAGCCACCAGGAGCCATGTTCCTGCAAACTGACACGGAGGTCCTGTGAGGGAGGACATAAAGACAAGATGCAGCCCTGGGCCTAGGCCCTGCTCCCCTCACCACTACCTGCTGGGCATCGAAGCTGGCCTTGGCCTGGATGGTGCTGATGGGGGATGGCGGCCGAGGGGGCCTCCGTGCCCTCTGGCCCGGGGAGCCGGGTATCAGGAGCAGGACCAACAGGACTGCGGGCCTGGGGGGCAGCATGGTGGCAGTGGTGGAGCCCGGGCTGAGGTTGGCCAAAGGCTGGGAAGGCCACGTCCAGGGTCAGAGTCCACCATCCAGCGCCTCTCAGGAGCCC
>NW_006921761.1:5712141-5720380 GCF_000298275.1 Orycteropus afer afer
AGCGGCCGGACTCGCCCTACTCGCCCGGCAGACCGCGGGTGCCAGGCGCCTTCCTTCCGGGTGAGGACAGGGCCTCCCGCGCCGACCCGCAAGGCCCGAGCGGCGCGCACTGCCGCCCCGCGGACGCCGTCGCCGCACGCCGGGCAGTTGTAGGCGCGGGGCCGCTATCTCCGGCCCGGCGTTCCGGGAAAGGCAGCCGGGGGCGGCTTTCCGGGGCGTCTGGGACAGAATGCCACGATGGACGAGGGGGAGGCGCCCCTGCTCCCTGACAGTCTCGTCTACCAGATTTTCCTGAGCCTGGGCCCCGCGGACGTGCTGGCCGCCGGCCTGGCGTGCCGCCAGTGGCAGGCCGTGTCCCGGGACGAGTGCCTGTGGAGGGAGCAGTTCTACCGCCACTACCAGGTGGCCCGCGACGTGCCCCGGCACCCAGGTCAGCGGGGCTGCCCCCGAGCGGGCTGGCGGGGCGGGGGGGCCGCCCGGGGGCGGGGCGCCGGGGCACGTCGCGGAGGACGCCCTGTCCCTGCAGCCGCCACGTCCTGGTACGAGGAGTTCCAGCGACTGTATGATGCCGTGCCCTGCGTGGAGGTGCAGACGCTACGGGAGCACACGGACCAGGTCTTGCACCTGAGTTTCTCGCACTCGGGCTGCCAGTTCGCCTCCTGCTCCAAGGACTGCACGGTGAAGGTGAGGGGGACTGGCCGAGAGGCGGAGGGCCAGCACAGTCCGGTCCTGAGGTTGCCCCCTGTCGGGCACAGGCTGCCAGGGGCATGCACACGCACGCAGGCACAAAATGGGGCTTTCTGGGTCGCTTCGGCTCCCACCCCGGCTGCCCCTTGCCAGCGGGTAACTCCTGCCTCCACAACAGGTTTGGAACAACGACTTGGCTGTCTCGCTCCTGCACAGTGTGGACATGCGGCCGTACAACTGGAGCTACACCCAGTTCTCCCAGTTCAACCCGGACGACACGCTGCTGCTGGCGTCGGGCGTGTTCCTGGGACCCCACAACTCCTCGTCGGGCGAGATCGCTGTCATCAGCCTGGGTGAGGGCCGCCCTGCCCCCGCCCCCGGCTCCTGCCGTCCCCTGCCTGGCCTGACCCCATGCTGTCCCGCAGACACCTTCCTCCTGCTGTCTCGCGTGAGGAACAAGCCGTACGATGTGTTTGGCTGCTGGCTCACAGAGACGAGCCTGATCTCGGGGAACCTGCACCGCATCGGTGACATCACGTCCTGCTCCGTGCTCTGGCTCAACCATGCCTTCCAGGTGGGGACTGGGCGGGGCGGGTGCAGGGAGCCACGCCCACCGGCCCCGGCCACGCCCACCGGCCACGCCCCTCCCCATGCAGGACGTGGAGTCGGAGAAAGTGAACGTGGTGAAGCGGCTCTTCAAGATCCAGAACCTCAATGCCAGCACCATCCGCACCGTCATGGTGGCCGACTGCAGCCGCTTCGACAGCCCCGACCTGCTCCTGGACGCCAGCGGTTCAGCCGCGCCCCCGTGCCGCGTCTTTGACCTGGGCGGCGGCAGCGACAGCGAGGACGAGGCGCCGGCCCCGGTGCGGGCCAAGGAGGGCCTGCGGCGCCTCCTGGATGACGTGCTGGACGGGCGGGCGCAGCCCCCGCTGTCCGCCAACGTGCTGGAGACCAGGGTGGCTGAGCTGCTGGGCCAGGGCCGCACCAGGCCCCCGGAGCCAGTGGCCGGCGACAAGCACAAGTACCTCATCTTCACCACGGGCTGCCTCACCTACTCTCCGCACCAGATCGGTAACGGGGCTGAGGGGCCGGCGGGTGGGTCAGCCCGGGAACCGCCAGCTGCGGGCGGGGAGCCCGCCGAGGGCTGTGCACCGTGAATGCACGCGCAGGGGCGCTCGGCCAGGAACCCGCGGCCGGCCGGGGAGGCTGGACCACTGCTCAGGCGGCGCCCTCCCCGTCCGGCCCTCGCAGGCATCAAGCAGATCCTGCCGCACCAGATGACGACGGCGGGGCCGGTGCTGGGGGAGGAGCGCGGCGCCGACGAGTTCTTCGACGCGCTGGATCACGTCATCGACGTGCACGGCCACGTCATCGGGATGGGCCTGTCGCCCGACCACAGGTGGGTCCCCGGGGAGGGCAGAGCCCAGCGGGGGCCGGGTGGGACGGCGGCGACCTAGCTGTGACCCCTGGCCAGGTACCTGTATGTGAACAGCCGCTCGTGGCCCAGCGGCGCGGTGGTGGCCGACCCCATGCAGCCGCCACCCATCGCCGAGGAGATCGACCTGCATGTGTTCGACCTCAAGACCATGCGGGAGGTGAAGCGGGCCCTGCGTGCCCACCGCGCCTACACGCCCAACGACGAGTGCTTCTTCATCTTCCTGGACGTCAGCAGGGACTTCGTGGCCAGGTGCAGAAAGGCTGAGACGTGGGGTGTGGGGGGCGCAACATGTGATTGGGCACAGCCGGTGTGGGGCTTGGGGGCGTGTTGGGAGGCACGGCATGTGATTGGGCTCGGGTGAGTGGGGGCGGGGTGATGGTGCAGCATGTGATTGGACACTGGCAGGTATGAGGGCGGGGTGTGTTGGGGGCGTGGCATTTGACCAGACCTGGGCAGGGCATGGGGGCGGGGCATGCACATGGGCGGGGTGGGCAGGGAGACTCACTGGCTGTGGTCCACAGTGGGGCCGAGGACCGGCATGGGTACATCTGGGACCGCCATTACAACATCTGCCTGGCCAAGTTGCGGCACGAAGACGTGGTCAACTCGGTGGTCTTCAGCCCCCGGGATCAGGAGTTCATGCTGACGGCCAGTGACGACGGCACCATCAAGGCATGGCGCTCACCCCGCACCGTGCGCGCCCTCCAGGCCCCGCGCCCGCGCCCACGCTCCCGCCCCTTCTTTTCCTGGTTTACTAGCCAGAGGCGCTGACAGGCGCTTACAGAGCCACCTGGCTGGAGCAACAGCAGCCCAGGGGTGTCCTCGAGCTGGTTGGAGCCCACTGAGGACGTCCCAGGCCCTTTTCCTCATTAGAGACGCTGCCCAGGCCTGTGGGGGTGGAGCTGGCAGCAACCATGCTGCGGGAGGGAGGGTCTGGTTAGTCTGGGCCTGTGGCCAAGGTGGTCTGACCTCAACACACACACGGGCACCCACCTCACCACTGTGACACGAAACACTGGGGGCTGGTGGCCCCAACCACACTGCAGACCAACACGAGTGTCCCCTGCCTGGCCCTGAGGGACACGAGATGGGAGACCCACTCCTCTGGAGACTCAAGGACTCGCTGCCTGGCTGGTGGCTCTTTGGCAAGGCCCTTGGTCTGGCCTGCACGCATGGCACCACACGGCCAGCAAGCCCTATGGGGCCGCAGGGCCAGCCCGCTGGGTGGCAGCGCTCCACCGGATCCGACTGCCCTGGGCCCAGGGCCCCTTGTCTGGCCACCTGGCCTGACCAGCAGCAGGAGGAGGAGCAGGTCAGTGTGCACCCTGGACTGTACCGCATGTCCACTTGTACCCTTGTCACCTGTCCTTTGAATAAACAGCTGGCAACAGCACCAGACTTGCTTTGCGTGCTGTGTCTGCAGAGATGGGGAGAGGCCCTGGACCAGGCCAGGCCTCACAGTCCTCATCCGACAGGTGAAGAGAGACCTGTGGCCACAGTGGGGTCACTGGGGCTAAGCAGGCTGGTGGGAGTCTGTGCCCACCCTTGCCCTGCATAGCTCCCCTGGCAGTCTGAGTAAAGCAAGTGGGGTGGGGTGATAAGTCATTGTGCACACAGGTATCTGAGTACATCATCCCCACTGTCCTGAGCACTTGATGTCCAAGAGGAGAGAAACTGGAACGCTACACACAGACTAAAATGAAACACGTAACGACAAAAGAAGACCGGACAGAACTTTGGAAGGAGACAGATCCGAGTCTACCAGAGATGCAGCCTGAGAAGTGGGAGACTCCAAGACCCAGGGTGTTCCGATCCCCAGCTACCTGCAGGGCTTCCAGGTGGGGCAGGGGTAGTGGTGGAGAGCTCTGTGCACAGAGAAAGGGCCAGATTAGAGAAAGGAAAATCTCAGAAACACGTGCCACTGAGGTCTGGCCCCACGCAGATGCAGCATCAGACGGTGCAGCCTGGGAGATGGCGCAGTGAATCAGCCAGGCTCTGGTCTGGGTGAGGTGGAGGGCGTGGGCAGAGGGCGAGGAGGACAGGGGAGCACGACAGTTGAAGTCCCACAGGACCTGCCCGGCTGACCCTCTTGTCTGTCCCACTGGTACCCCAGCCTAAACTGAATGCAGCCGTAAACCTGGAGGTGTTCAGAGAGGACGTTCTGGGGAAACCTGGTCAAAGGCTGGGAACGGGAACTCGAAGCTCAGTGAGTGTGGAAATGCCCCGCACAGCCAGCCCCCAGATAAGCCCGTGGTGGCCGTGGGAACTCAAGGACCGAAGCTGAGGGAAGGGAACCTTCCTCGCTGTCCGGTGGAGCTGCGATTCCAAAAGGGGGACCAGCCGCCATGACTTTTCTCTGTGACCCCTGCTGCATGGCCCAGAGATGGGCCACTTGGGGAACGGTGTGACGGAATGGGGTAAGCGGCACTAAGGCTCTTCCTCGAGGCCCAACGAGGCCGCTGGGACTAGCAGGAAGATCGTGAGCGGGAAGACTGCTCGCGGAGCAACGTGTGAGCACTAAGGCACAGCCTCAAACTGCAAATGCACGGGTCTGGTTGTACTTATCACACCAGGGCCTTGAGAACTAGCAGACCAGCAACGAGTCCACGCTGCTGACAAGGAGATGCACCCCTGGCACCGACGCAAAGAGCGGTGCAAGGCCTGTGGACACGGCCCAGAGAGGCAGGCAGCGTGGCTTGGCCCCCGCACTGACCACGAGGCTGAGACTCTAGGAAGACTGAAGTGCCAGTACTTCCCATGGGATTCAAGAATCTCACAATGTCATGTCCAGGATGGCGATGGGAGAGTCCAGAATGAGGGGCGCACAAAGAACCGTGGACGTTTCAACTCACGAGGGAAGAGGCCCAGCTGCTGACTTGCTGACAAAGACGTTAAAGCAGCTGTTACGAAACGCTTGCCTGGGCGATTCAAACATCTTCCAGATAGGAGAATATGACGGTCTCGGCAATAAAGAAAGATACAAAAGAACCAAATGGAAACGTCAGAACGGAAAACACGTCACTGGATGGACTCGGTACGGGAGGGACGCGAGAGGACAGTGCTGGGAAACAGGATGGAGCGACGCACGTCACCCAGTCTGAGCAGGGAGAGAAGGAAGACACGGGCGGACAGAACTCTGGAAGGAGACAGATCCGAGCCTAGCAGAGCGGTCCCTCGGGGCGGGGACAGAGGTCTGATGCTTGTGCAGTGGGGACTGCAGAAGAGCGCACAGTGAGTTGAAGGAACGGTAGCTGAAAACCCCAAGTGTGGAGAGAGACGCACCTGCACAGTCAGAGCTGAGCAAGCCAAAACGGAGCCATCCACACCCGGGTGCGTCATCGCCGAAGTGCAGAAAACTGTTGTCAGGTGCTGTCCAGTCGGCGCCACTGCACAGTGGCCCCGTGCCCAGCAGAACCAAACCCCAGCCGGTGGGCGCCGTCCTCACAGTCCTGGTTAGGCTTGAGCCCGTCGTGGCAGCCACCGTGTCAGTCCACCTCGTTGAGGGCCGTCCCCTTTTTCTCTGACCTTCCACCTTACCAAGCAGGACGTCTTCTCAGGGAATGGTCCCTTCTGACAACATGACCAAAGTAGGTGAGACTAGGGCTGCCCATTCTTGCCTCCAAGGAGCACTCCGGCTGCAGTTCTGGGACAAGCCTTACCAGCCCACGGAGGAGAAAGCTTGATGCCTTTGGTTAGGCGGCTTACTGGCAGAGTGGGTTGCCTTCGGGCATTAATTGGTGCAAGAGACTGGCATGAGATGGAGTAGCAGGTTGGCCAGCCCACGGAGCAAGAAGCTGAGTACTTTTTTTGGGGGGAAGGGGCAGGAAGATTTCTGGTGGAGTGGGTTGCCCTTGGGCATTAATTGGCAGAAGCAGAGCTGCCTCAGCCTGCAGTGGGGGGACCGTGGCCTTTGGGGGTGGGGCTACACAGTTTCAAAGAGCCAGGCCTTCACCAACTGGGTTCTGGAGTGCGGGGCTGCTGCCCAAGAGGGAGGGGGCGGGGCTGCCAGGCCCAAGAGGGAGAGGAACGGGGCCGCCAGGCCAACGGGGTGAGGTGGCTCGGGACTGGAGCCACCCAGGGGAGGAGACCTGTACAGCTGCCAAGTTGACAAGGGCTGGAATTGTGCTGGTTCTGTTTGTGGGTCAACCTGGCTGGGCCTGGCTGAGTGGCTGGGCAGCTGGTGGTAGTTATTCCCCATGATGAGACTGGCAATCAACTCCATGGTGGGATCTACCACAAGCAGCGGAGTAGCTGCCTCTGAGATGTGGGCTGCTTCCTGTGTGTAAGGAGAAGCCTTGGGAATGGTCTCTAGCTTGTGGCATGCTTGGACCCTGCATGGAGCCGTGTCACTGTTCAGCAGACCTTGCTCTGCCGACCTTGGGACTCATAATGGACTTGAATTAATGGCCTGTCATGTGGTTTGGTGACATTGGCATTGTGCCATTTTGTCAACCTTGGGCTTGTTAGCCTCAGCAGCCAGCAGCTGTCTGAATGAAGAAAAGCCTCTAGCTTCAGTGGGCCAGGAGCAAGAGGCAGAGCTGAAGCCCAAGGTTGAGGGGCTTTCACCCAGCCCCTAGAGCCTGGCACTTTGAACTTGGACTTAAAGCCTCCAAACTGTGAAGAATAAACTCGTGTTTGTTAAGGCCAACACATTGGTGGTATTTTCCCGTCAGAATGGCACCAGGGAACCAGAACAGTATTCAAAGTGACACCTTTACTCTTCAACACTTGGAATTCTTTCGCAGCAGATCTGCCCAGTGCACTACAACAGCTGCTCTCTGGGCTGCTGCTCCCATGAGTGCTGACTACAGGTCCAAGTAAAATGAAATCTCTGACAATTTCAATCTTTTCTCCATTTATTGTGATGTTGCTCATTGGTCTAGTTGTGAGGATTTTTGTTTTCTTTATGTTGGGGTGTAATCTATACTGAAGACTATAGCTTTTGATCTTCATCAGTAAGTGCTCCAAGTCATTTTCATTTTCAGCAAGCAAAGTAGTTGTGTCATCTGCGTATCACAGGTTGGTACTGATTCTTCCTGTAATCTGATGCCACATTCTTCTTCATATAGTCCAACTTCTCAGATTATTTGCTCAGCATACAGGCTAAGTAAGTATGGTGAAAGGATACAATCTTGACACACACCTTTCCTGATTGTAAATAATGCAGTACCCCCTTGTTCTGTTCAAACAGTAGCCTCCTGGTCTATGTATAGGTTCCTCATGAGCACAATGAAGTGTTCTGGAATTTCCATTATTCTCAGTGTTATTCATAATTCGTGAAGGTCCACACAGTTGGATGCTTTTGCACCGTCACAGATAAACGTCTTTCTGGTGTTCTCTGCTTTTAGCCAAGGTCCGTCACCTGGCATCAGCAATGATACCTGTCATTTCACCTTCTCTTCTGAATTCCTTATTGCTGTACTGCTGCATCTGTTTTTGAATTGTCTTCAGCAGAGTTTTACTGGTAGAAAACTAAAGACAAATCTTGAAAAAAAAAAACAAAACACTCAGAAAGGAATCAAAATAGGAGATTCTGGGTAGAGCAGAAGAAAAAATGTGGAACAAAATATTAAAATATGAAATAGACCAGATTTACTGGTGGAGAGATTGGTGAAACCCCCAAGACTATGGCCTTGAGTCATCCTTTGGGCCTGGAATTGAACTCACTCCCATGGCTTACCTTTCAGCCAAACAACAGACATGCCCACGGGCTGAACAACTATACCCTGGAGTTGCACTCCGTAGAACAATCAATCACAGGAGATCAGAAGGGCAGCATTTGCACAGGGAGATGCAGGAATGCATAGGCAAGAGGACACAGAGGGGTGACCCCAGGGAGGAAAAGGGGGGAGAGCTGTCACATTGTGGGGAGTGTGACCAGTGTCACAAAACAAGACGTGTATGAACTGTTGAATGTAAAATGAATCTGCTTTGTAAAATTTTACCCAAATCACAATAGAAAGTTGAAAAAAAAAATTTTTTTTGAAAGCTTCCAGAGGAAAAAGATGCATTATTGATGCCTACCAAGCCACACCCACTGCCGTGGAGTCGATTCTGACCCACAGCGCCCCTAGAGGACAGAGTGGAACTGCCCACAGGGTCTCCAAGGCT
>NW_006921761.1:5720480-5723713 GCF_000298275.1 Orycteropus afer afer
GCCCCTAGAGGACAGAGTGGAACTGCCCACAGGGTCTCCAAGGCTGTCAATCTTCACAGAAGCAAAGCCCAAACCAAACCCACTGCCATGGAGTCCATTCCGACCCACAGCGCCCCTAGAGGACAGACTGAAACTGTCCTAGGGTCTCCAAGGCTGTCAATCTTCACAGAAGCCAACGTCATCGGAGCGGCTGGTGGGTTCAAACTGCCAACCTACCGGTTAGCAGCCGAGTGGTTTAACCACTGCACCACCTGGGCTCCTTGTGATAGCTTAGGGGAGCCCACCAGGCTCTCTCTGGTTGGTCTTGACTTGGAGGCTGAGGCAAACATCAAGGAAGTTGGCCACCACTGACCACGTCTGGCCCCTGCGGGCCGAGTGCTGCCGGGGCTGTGCTTGGCTCCCAGGCTAGGCGGGGACAGTGGACAAGAGCTCCGTGGTCTCCCAGGTCTGGCCGCTGCCACTCTGTTTATTCCGGCTCTCAGGCCCTTGAAGAGAGCGTGGACACAAAGGAGGGGGCAATAAAAAACCACCGATGAGCTGAGATGTGCAGAGAAGGCTGCCGGCCAGACTGGACTCTGAGACGGAACTAAGGTTCCAGGTGACAGCATGGAAGAGAACGTGACCCAGGGTCAAACAGAGGCCCGGGGAAGGGAGCACCCCGACGGGATGTAAAATGGCGCGGCTCCTCTGGAGTTGGCAGTTCCTCACAGTGCTAACCAGCATGTAACCACAAGACCCAGAATTTCACCCGAGCTGTACACCCGAGACAAATGCACACACCAGACCCACAGACAGCTGTTCACACAGCTTTACTGACAGCCAGACAGTGAGAACTACCGAAGTATCCATCAGCTGAACAGACGAAACACGTCCCATACACACAGCAGGGCAGTGCTCAGCAGGGGGGAGGAGCAAGGCCCTGACACCATCTGCCGCGTGGAAGAACCCCGGAGACACCGTGACGCTCGGGATGGGCACGTCCACAGAGAGAGAAATGGCCGGGGGCAGGAAGGGGAGTGCGTGCTGATGGCTGTGGGCTTGCTTTCTGCGCTGATGAGGACACTCTGAAGTTGGACACTGGTACACAGTTCTGAGCACACAGAAAGCCACTGGGAGGTACACTAAATGGGTGGATGTCCCGTCTGAACCGCTGGCGATGAACGCCTTTCACACAATTCTGAAGGCATTCTTGTCCTGCTCGGCCCCGTGAAGTCCAAGCATCTGCCTGGGCTTCATCTGTGGGCCCAGGCACTCTCCTCTCTGTGTCCTGAAATGCCACCAACGTGCGAGCCAGGGCCCTCCGCTCAGGCTTCCCTGTCTTCCGAGAACACAGCCAGCCAGGCAGGGCCCCTTTGTTCTCGTCTATCCCACGTTTGGGGGCTGTTCCATTTCCTGTGTGACTTCTGCAGCCATTGCTGGGAGCCCTTCTTGTTTTCGGCCCCTGTGCTCTACACGCCCCCCACTGCTGTGGATACCCCCAAACGCTGCAGCTGCCGTTTGGTGTGTGGTATCCGGGAGGCAGGAACCCTGATCGCTTCGCAGACCACCGCAGGTGCTCACCATTACCTTGTTTCTGAAGTTGCTGGTGACCCTGCTGTGCTGGCTACTGGGGGCCCAGCAGGGGAGCACACAGCCTGCGCACAGGTCACCCCGAGGCCTCCAGAGTGCGTTTCTCCAGAGGACTGTGGCGTCCTTCCTGGGGGGCCTCCCTCAGAGCTGGCACTGGCACAGAGTCGGGGAGAGTGATGCCCCATGAGTCCAAGTGCCAAGTGTCCCCTCTGCCACCTCGCCCGGCAGCCACCTCACTGAGAAAGCTCTGGAGTCCTAAGACTCTTCTGCCAGGTGTCCCTGGCAGAGATCCCCTCTCCCTGGCAGGCGGCTAGGCAAGCATGAAAAAGGGGGGCGTCCTGGCTGCAGTGAGGCAGCTACACCCCTTCTCAGCAACCAGACTCTCCCCACCTGACCCCAGGGCTCCAGAGGGGCTGTCACCACCCTGGTGGTCATTTCCAAATCTGCTGAGGCAGATGCCACTCTGTGCCCACGCCCACCAACATGGCGATCTCCCTTCCCTGTCCCTGGAACGGACACCTTCTTCTGCCATTGCACGGTTTCCTGTTCACTCCACAGAAAAGGAAACAGCTGCTAATGCACTCAGTTTAGAGGAAATACGGTGACTAGTGCGCGTGATTTCACCTGACTTGGGGGAAATACACACACACACACACACAGTGTGTGGCTCCCTCTCACTGGTGCAGAGCTGTGCAGGGACAGAGCGGGCACCTCAGAGGGAGCGCCATGTCAAGTCCCAATAGCTCCTAGGCAGGGCAAGAGGGTTCCTGCCACTCCTGCAGTTCGCTCCTTTCAAACATGTTGTAGTTGTCCTTACTATGGGGTGGATCCCTACTCCGACGGCCCCAGGCAAACCCCGCGTGTGCACAGCAGTGCTCCAGTCATTTCCAACTCCGTGACCTGCTGCACAGAGACTGGTGCCAGGCCTATCTCCCACAGCACCCCCGGCTGCACTCAAACCGTCAACCTGTTTAAGGAACACAACACGTGCGTGTCCATTCATGCTGGGCCACACGGGGCACGTGTCCGTTCACGCTGGGGCACACGGGACACGTGTCCGTCCATACTGGGGGCACACGGAACACCTGTCTGTTCATGCTGGGGGCACACGGGACACATGTCTGTCTGCACGCTGGGGACACACAGGACACGTGTCTGTTCACACTGGGGGCACATGGGACACATGTCTGTTCACACTGGCGGCACACAGGGCACGTCTGTTCACGCTGGGGCCACACTGGACATGTGTGTGTATCTCCACACTGAGCACACAGGACACGTGTGTGCATCTCCACACTGAGGGGCAGAGGTGTCTGCTGGGCACTCCCTCATGCTTCTCCACGTCATTCTAACTCCTCGACGTGCAGACATGAACGCTAACGCCACAGGAGAGCCTCGGAAGAACCTGCCCAGCTGTCCACCTCACCTGTCCAGGGCTCTGGGAGGCATGTTGCCTTGAGTAGAGGACCCTTGAGTCTGGGGTGAAAAAGGCCCCCTGCCAGGCCCACTGACCCTAGGCCACCGCCTGGAGCGGAGACTCTCACCTGTCACACAGGTGCACACCCGCCTGGGGCGGAAACCCTCACCTGTCACACAGGTGCACACCCGCCTGGGGCGGAGACCCTCACCTGTCACACAGGTGCACACCCGCCTGGGGCGGAGAC
>NW_006921761.1:5723813-5728088 GCF_000298275.1 Orycteropus afer afer
ACCCTCACCTGTCACACAGGTGCACACCCGCCTGGGGCGGAGACCCTCACCTGTCACACAGGTGCACACCCGCCTGGGGCGGAGACTCTCACCTGTCACACAGGTGCACACCCATCCTGAGGATCCCATCACTGCCATTGATGCACCACCACCTGGACCTGGAGAGCCCTGTTCAGGGCAGAGACTCAGCTATCAGATCCCCAACACGGACGAAGCATCCGTCTCTTCCGGGCCCAGGCTGCCTCGGAACGGGAAGGGTAGGTAAGGGTGGGAGCACCTCTGGTCCCGCCCTCCAGAAAACCTTGAGGAGAGCAGCCACGTTTGAGGAACAGAGGCCAGCTGGCAGGGGCCCCACATACCACTGGGGCCAGAGCAGAGTGGGGCTGCAGGGGGACCTGTAACACCCGCTCCCATCCCCCAAACAAGGAGGCAGTCAGGAGACCCCAGGGTCACCACTGAGGACCGCAGGCAATTGGACAAGACACATTTTACAGATTTGGAAAGTTTAATGAATCCTTGTGTTGACCTGTGCCCAGCGAGGGCACTGGACCAAGTCCCCACCCCCTGCAGACCACCGCTCCAGCCGAAACAGGGCCCCCGACCTCCTGAGGGGTGCAGGCCCCTGCACTAGCACCCTGCCTGGCCCTGGGCCTGAGGAGGGGCCAGGGGAGCTCCTATCCTGAATGAGCAGCAGGGCTGCAGAATGGCCCCAAGGGTCAGCCGGGCAGTGGGCCCCCAGCCCCCCTAGTTCCCCGTGCCCAAGGGACAAGGGTCCCCGATCGTGGCTCCCACCCACTCTCAATGCCAATGTATGCGGTCCACAGCCACATCCTGCCTGTGGCCTCTCTGTGGCCAGTGGGCTTCATTCCCTGGGCACAGACAGTGCACTTGGCAGGGAGGCCAACACCCTCCCTGGCCCTGCCCAGCCCTGGGGCCTGGCCAGTATGGAGCC
This sequence comes from Orycteropus afer afer, assembly GCF_000298275.1. Classification (NCBI taxonomy): domain Eukaryota; kingdom Metazoa; phylum Chordata; class Mammalia; order Tubulidentata; family Orycteropodidae; genus Orycteropus; species Orycteropus afer. The sequence continues at coordinate 5,724,766 of NW_006921761.1, forward strand.
CAAGGTGCACCTGGCCCATGTGGCAGCAGCTGTACTAGAGGCCTGTCAGGTCCACGATGGCTTTGATAAAGATGGCATCGTTGCGCACATACGAGTTCTTGGCCTCCATCTTGGAGACAGGACAGAAGAGGGGGCAGCCGCTGGCGATGTTCATGTCGCTGACGGGCCGCTGGAAAGAGGAGGAGGTCACGTCTGGCCTGAAGGCGTCAATCACGTGCTCGCGGTTGTTCTGGTCCAGCAGCATAAGCGTCACCTGGGGGAGGGTGACCGTGAGCGCTCCAGGCACCCTGCTTCCCACCGCCACCAGAAACCACCCACATCCACTGTTGGGGCAGCTACACGACCACAGCGTGGCCAGTCCTCAGAGACACACACGTCACTGCCTGACCCGCACCACATGTGGGAACACACCCTGAGCTGGAACAGAGACAGACAGACGCTGGACCAATGCCCACCATGCGCTACCAATGTCCACGTGCACCACCAACATCCACTGTGCACCACCAACGCCTACTGAGTGCCAACGTCCACTGTGCACCACCAATGCCCAGTGGGCGCCAACGTCCAGCAGCACCAACACTGCAGCACCAGGCACAGGTGTGGACGGAGAGGCGGACACCAGCCAACACCCACTGACAGGATCTAAATGAACCACGCAGCAGAACTATCGCTCAGCCCCAAAGAGCTGTGACCTCCGGACTTGTCACGTGGATGAAGCCTGAAAAACGTGACCCCTGTTGAAGGCAGGCAGACACTCAAGGACAAGTACTAAACGACCCACTCATATGAATGCTCTAGAATGGGCCAGACAACACAGTTCACAAGTGGGTGCCAGGGCTGGGGAGGGCAGACGGGAGCCCCCATATAGGAAGCAGTGGGCATCTTCACGGGATATGTGCCACCGACTCTAGCATGACATCACTCAACTGTACTAGTGCCCGTCACCTATAAAAGATCACCTCACGCAGCCATCTAGATGCAACGACAGGTCTCTCCTCGTCCACAACAAAGAATAATGAAGAAAACCAAAGATTCACGGAAACAATTAGTCCTATCAACTAGTACACCATGTGATCCACAGCCTGTATGACTATGAGACCAGAAGAACTACATGGTGCCTGGCTACCACTGTCATCCACTCTGAGGGGAATCTATATAGGAGATTCTGGATAGAGAGGGAGAACAATGTGGAACAAAACTCAAAATAATTTGGAAAAATAAAAGGGGGACCAGGTTTGCTGGTCTGATAGAGCCTGGTGGAACCCCTGAAACTACGGCCCCTAGCTGCCCTTCAGGTCTGGAATTGAACCCGCACCCATGGCTTACAGCCAAACAAAAGACAGGCATAGGAGTTGAACATTTACCTGAGGTAGAAACACTCCTTGGAGAGAACAATCATGGGAGAAAGAAAGACTGTATATCTATAGAGAGGTAGCTCAAGGGGCAGGAGTGCATGGAAGGATGGACACAGGGAAGAGGTGACTGTCGGGAAGAAGTGGGAGGGGAGCTGTTGCATTGGGGTGAATTGTGGTCAATGTCACGAGACAAAGTGTATATGAACTGCTATGTGAAAAGTGAAATTTGCTCTGTAAATTTTTACCCAGTCACAATTAAAAAAAAAAAAAAAAAAAAAGCCACCTCGCTCAGGAAGCAAGGTGCGCGTCGGGGCTAAGGCGCCCTGTTCCTGGGCTTCTGCATCACATCCAGCCCTGCAGGGGCTCTGGTCTGAGCCTCCATTCACAGCCTGTACCCAAGCTGGCTGTCTAATCGTTGGTCTCAGTGGGCCGTGGGCCCGTACCTGTGTGCTGAGTGGCTCAGAGGGCAGCCCCACAGGACAGGGCAGGGGTCACCAGGGGACGTGCTCAGCCAGGCTCCTCAGCAGCGCCCCCGCGGAGAAGCCTGTCCAGCAAGGACGGCCCATCCCTGTGGGGTTGCGGGGGAGAGGCCCACCTTCTGGTTGAAGGGCCACCGCAGCAGGGCGTCGTGGGGGCCTCGCATCACCACGAAGAAGAGAGACAGGTGGGTGCCCCGCCCGGTGCCGTCGCCGTTCAGGTAGACACGCAGACACATCTTGTAGCCGTACCTGCTCGTGTAAAAGGCTGCAGAGGGAACCGGCACGTGAGGGTGAGGGGCGGGGCGGGGCGCGAGGAAGGGTGGGGAGCTCAGTGGGCGGAGCTTGAGTGTGGGTGGGGTGGGGCGGGCAGAGAGAGCTGGCATGAGGATGGGTGACGGTGATGGTGGGCAGGGCTCTAGGAGCGCAGGGCGGGCAGAGCACAAGGGCACTGGTGAGGGCGGACCACCAGGGCTGGTGGTGGCGTTACCATGGGCGGGGCAGAGCTCAGGTGGAAGCAGTGGGGGTGGGGCAGGCAGGGCTGGGCTAGAGGTGACGGTGGGCAGAGCGCAGGGGGCTCACAGTGAGGGCCCAGCATCCCAGAGGGAAGGGCCCAAGCACCTGGGGAGAAGATGGCAGGGGCGCGGCCAGCCACGGCTTCCTGGCGCTTCCTGGCGAAGTCGGTGATCTTCCAGACAAAGACGCCGTCATAAGTGGACGCCTCCATATCCTGGATTTTCTGCTCCAAGTCAGCCATTGCCAGGTCCTTCAGACCAATGCTCCGCTCCAGCTGCTGCACCTGCCAGGGGGGCACGGGGCACTCTGGACACCATGCCGCCAAGACTCCCAGAACCCTTCCGTCTCCAGATCCAGGCCCAGAGCTCACGAAGACAACCCGCTGTGGCACCCTCCCACTTCCTGTCCCCCGGTCCCTGTTCTCTGACCCCCCAGGTCCCAGCTAAAGCACCACGTGTGGTGCCAGGCTCATCCCGACAACGTAACCGTGCCGCCCCCACAATGGCCTGAGTGCGCTCCGTCAACTCAGAGAACCGAGGGCTTCGTCCAGACACAAAGACGGCAGGACGTGGAGGAAACAGACAGTGCTGGAGCCCAAAGCCCCGACCCACGAGAGGCCCCAGGTGAGGCGTGCACCTTGTTGCTGAGTGCCTCGATTTTCTCCTGGTCCAGCCGGTGCTGCCGGCTGCAGGCCTCTGCCGTCATGGCCACGCGCTCCACTTCCCGGTTCAGGACACAGACGATGTTCTCAAACGTGACTGTCTTCGTCTCCAGGGCGTTGCACCTCTCCAGGAGCCCGGGCAGCTCAAGCCGCAGCCCCCAGGTCCCATCGCCAGGGAGATGACTGGCCTCCAGGACGCGGTCCAGCAGCAGGCCCAGATGCTCCCGGAGCCGCTGGGCCTCGTGTTCCTGCTGCCGCTCACTCTCCACCTGCAAGAGCACCAGGCTCAGCCCCGCCCACCCACCCCCAGTGGGG
>NW_006921761.1:5728298-5747900 GCF_000298275.1 Orycteropus afer afer
CGGAGAAACTAAGGTGCCAGCCTGGCAGGGTGGACATGCTCATTATCGGGGGGAGGTCGGGTATGACGGTACGTATGCACGTTCAGGTTTTCAGCAGGGACACAAGACACCTAAGGACAGGGATGGGAGGAGCGGGGCCACTGGGACCCCGCGGGAGGCGTGGTCGAGAGGGTGCTGGGTGGGCACGTCCTGCAGGGGCAGAGGGAGGAGCTGCTTCCCCGGAGGGCCACACCTGTGGACTCACCACTTCAGAGCAGCCGAGAGCCTGAAAGCGACAGGGCACTCGACACTTGCCACACATCCTGACGTGCTCCTGGAACTGGAAAGACTGTCAGTCCACCCGCTCGCCCGTTACCACGTGCCCACCCTGCACCACCACATGGGCCAGAGCCGCCCAGACCACACGCTCGCCCGTTACCACGTGCCCACCCAGCACCATCTAGACTGGAAACTCAGGCCTCCTGTCTGGGTTCAACATCCCATCGTGGCCCCAAACAGCAATGAAGAGCAGGCCCATGAGGAAACTGGGAAGCCCCAGAGCCAACGGTGCCAGGATACAGGGTACCGGCCGTGCCTCAGGTCACTGGGGACAGGCACTCGGGAAAGCAACGGGGGCCCTCGTCCACCAGCCGAGTCCCAGTGCTTCTCCCCCACATTGGGGGAGGGGATGGTCACGACGGAACCAAACTCAGAAGTGGTGACCAGAACAACTTGCCCAGCAGCCCAGCAGCCCAGCAACGAGAGAACACGCGAGCCCAGCAATGGAGCGAGCAGAGCAGCAGCTCACACCCAAAGGATCCCTCTCCTGTGGAAGGTTCTAGAAGTACCAGCCAGCCACTGGGAGACAGGCAGGCAGGCAGGAGGCTACACCTTCATTGAGACACACACGGTCCCCAGGAGGCTCTCCTGTCCTCCAGCCACCACCTGAAGGCTCCCCAGCACCTGCCACTGGTCTGGCTCTCTCACTGCGAGTGGGGGCACAGGCTGGGTTTGGCTGCTCAGACACCAGGACGCACACACCCCTGACTCGTCTGCCCATCCCTTCTGTGGATCTCACTGTCAGATCCAGCACCCAGACAACTCCCTTCCTGCATGTGAGGGGTCTCTAAACTCCAGGACAGGTGACTTCCGGATACCACGTGCCCCCATGGTGAGGGGACGCAGACTGAGGGCTCAGGACACCACGTGCCCCCCGTGGTGAGGGGACGCGGACCGAGGGCTCAGGACACCACGTGCCCCCACAGGGAAGAGATGCAGACCAGGGGTCAGGACCTGGCTGCTTCTATGGTGAGGGGACGCAGACCAAGGACACTCTGGCCAGAGGCGACTAGGCACCCCCTCCACACCCCAGCACTAGCTGACATGATTGTGCACCAGGAACAGCAGAGCAAAGTGGATGTGCTGTGATGTGACGTGACACAACGTGACGTGCTGTGCCGTGACATGCCATGAGCCCACAGGCCCTCCAGTGTTCCTGCCACATGCCAGAAAGCCTGTATCCGACTGGTCTCTATGTCACGAGGTGGCACACGCCTGAGGAGGCCCCCACTGAATCCACAGGGGGGACGCTGCTTAGTGTCTGTCCTCCCAAGAAGGTGGGGACAGGATGGGGGAGGCAAGAGGCCTGTGTAGGACAGACAGCGGTGTCTGGTCCTCCCTGTGTATTAACTGAAGCCCACAGATGGGTGCAAACACAGCATACCAAGGAGCCGCTGTGCCACCCAGGGACTGCAATAGGCAGTCAACACAAAGCCTCAGGCCGCGGCCCAGCCACACCCCACAACACACACGTCTCCATCCACGGTGGGGCGGGAACCATGCAGCCACTTACGTCCTCTCGTAGAATCTTCTCCCCACAGCCTTCGCACGTCAGGGGGAACTGGGGGCAGATGTCACAGTGCACCTGCGGAGAAGTGTCAGGAGGGTTAGGGCCCCCCACCCTGGACCATACAGGCTCCCAGTGTGCTGACTTCGGCCAGGGACCACCTGCAGACAGGCCTCCCCACCCCAGACTGCCCCAGGGCAGCACTAGGGACAGAGGCGCTCTAATGATCTCCTAAGAGCATGTGGCTGCTCGCAGCCTCGCTGAAGCAGCAGCCCTGTGCACCAAGGGAGACATGGGTGGCCAGACATCGGAGCCCCCACGGGATGCTGTCGGCCTGAGCGGCCTCTGGGAAGGCCCACAGGAAGCTGAGAGCAAGGGGACACATCAGAAATGGCACGAGGTGCAGTCAACGTAACCCAGAAAAGAGGGCCCCCCAAGGACAAGAGGCCCCACTGCATCAACAGACAGGCCAGCAGGACCATCAAAGACACCATGTCCTAGAGACACCTGACCCACAATGTGCCATCCGGGTTCCGACAAAGTGAGCCCACTGGCAGGGCCTGTCAGACTGTGGGGACGCACAGGGGACTGACGAGATAGGATGCTGATGCCTCACCGACAAGGCACCCGTCTACATGCCCTGAAGACCTCAGACCAGGACGTCCCATGGGGGACCTGCTTCAGGGGTGGGGTCGGAGGCAACAAGGCCACAGCGAGTCTGGGGGTGCCAAGGGCATCCCTCTCTCCCCAGAAGCAGCCAGACCGCCCATGATCACCTGTAGGCAGCCCCACACCCTCACCTGCAGGTTGGCTCCACAGCAGGGGGCCTGGCAGTGCGGGCAGCTAAGCCTGCGCTCGGGGCACTCGAGTTCCGCGTGACGCTCCTTCTCACCCAGGCGCACAGTGGCCTTGCAGGCAGCGCACTCGGTCAGCATGAACGGACAGTGACCCTCATGGCCACTCTGGAGCAGGAAGAGAGCAAACAGAGGGTCACTGGGTGACTTGGGCGCCTGTGCTCCCCAGTAGGCCACACCACCGACTCCTGTGCAGCTGGCCCTGGGTTGGAGCCCCATCAAAAACCCTGCAGTGACCCTCGTGTCCTAAGGTCCCCGTTTTTCCCCGCGAGTGCTGCTGCTCCAACACTAGGTGCTCTGTCCACACCAGCAATGTCCCCCAGCCAGGCCCCGAGACCCTGTGCCAACCCTCAGCAGTACTGCAAAGCACCCAGTCCGAGAGCAGGGCTGCCCTCTGCAGACGGACGGAAGGCAAGGGGTCGCACAGGCCGTGATCCCGGGAGAGGAGGCACCAGCAGAAGCAGCCTGCGCCTCTCTGGGCACCCCGCCCCTCAGGAAACCCACCAGCTTGACTCAGGACACCCACAACACAGCCCTGCTGCCAGCAGGAGCTCGCCTGCCCCACCCTGGCTACTCCCATCCCCCCAAAAGCAGCTGCCTTCCTCCACACCACAGGGCTGCAGGGGGCAGGGGGTGGAAGGAGGTGAGGGGCTGGACTGGACGTGCCGAGAGCCACAAGGATGTGGGGGACAGCTCGTGGCTCTGAAGAGGAGAGGGACCAGTGGGCGGCTACAGGTCCACAGGGGCCCCACCACGTGTCTTCAGGATCCCCGCTCGCAGCTTCCCAGGGAGGGCGTCCTCTGCGCCCTAACCCCACATGTCAGCCCCAAGGGGCATCCCACAGCACAGACACCCGGCAGGCAGAGGTGAGGTTCACAGCCGAGGCGTGGCGGCCTCCCACAGAGACCCTTGTGTGAGCTCCCCACTAGGGCTGGACAGGAGATGCTGCTGGGGGGCGGGCCCCATGAGGGGGTAGGACCCTGCGCAGCGGACAGGACACCTCAAGGGGAGTGGGCCACTGCAAGGGAGGTGACATTTGAGGGGAGCGGGCCACCGTGATGGGGTAGGGCCACCTTGAGGGGGCGGGCACTGTGAGCTCCTCCCAAAATCACAGGCTGGCCTGGCCACTCCTGCCCCTCCCAACTACAACCCTCCAAAGGCCTGACCTAAGCCTAAGCCTAAACCCTGTGACTGACTGGCCAGCGACTGCAGCCGAGCCAGCCTGTCCGTCACCCTCCCACCCCCACCCACCCACGGCCTGTCCCCAAAGCAGGGTCTTCCAAGTGCCAGCTTTCCTGACCCCATGGCCCCAGGTGCCCGGTCCCATCATCGACCCCGCCCCCCTGGTGACCCTCCACCTCTGGCTGGACAATGTGCAGAGGCAGGGTCAGCCCGGGCACACCAGGGGCATCAGAGGCGTGGTCAACCCATGCATGAAATATGCCAACGTGCAAAGGAAAGCTGGTGGCCCTCCGACAATATGCTCAAGGGAGGGTGCCCGCACACGGGGAGCTGCTGGCAGCCCCTCGATGTAGCCAGATGCAGGGGCCCCCACCCACGTGGAGCTGGGGTGACTGCAGGGAGCCCCTGCGGAGCCAGAGTGGGTGAAGGGTCCAGGCCCCCGCCCGTGGAGCCGGCTGGGTGCAGGGTCTACACCCCCTCACACCTCTGCTCTGCGGCATGGAACGGCCGTCCTCTCTGAAGGCACGAGCTGCCCCTGGCAGACGTTGTCATGCCACCAAACCCGGGGCACTCGCCCCACTGGTAGGTAACTGGGGCAGATCTCCAACCCTGGTGCTCAGAGAAGCACCACCGGCAGAAGCCACAGCCCCCAATTAGAACCCACTCGTCTCTCCACTGCACGGCTGCGGGGAGGCAGGCCTTCCTAGGACATGGGGGAGCTGGCTGCTGACCACGTCCTCCTCCCCACAAACCTTCCCGACCCTGTGCTGTGCTCTGCTGCCCTGAGTGGCCCGTGGGAACCATGGCAAGAGGTTACAGCAAGTGCCTGGGACCCAGGAAGCACTCTGAACCGAGCCAGGCTCTCAGCAAACCCTAAGCGTCACAGTAAAAGGACCCACACCCGAGGCCGGGCTGGACTTCCTCTCTCACACACTTGTCCAAACAATCCCGACCTCAAGGAAAGCGTGCTGTCTCCCAGTCCCGATGCTGATACAATGCTGATACGAGGCAGACAGGACAGAAGGCAGGCAGCCCTGGGCTGTGTCGGCTCCAAGGGTGGGGCTCAGGCCTGAGCTGGACCCGCCCTGGACGTGAGCCGGCCACCGCCCACACCACCGCCTCCCAGGCTCAGGGACTTTCCGAAGCGCAGGGGCCTGGCCAGGGACTTTCCACCCTGCCTGTCTGCAGGTGGCAAGGCGCCCACAGGCCCACGCTGGCTGCAGTCTCAGGTCCACGGCCAGAGGACACTTACCACTCCGCTGCCAACCACAGCTCGGCTTGTAGGCCTGGGGGTCAGGATCAGCCGGGGGGCCGCGAGCCTGGCAGCAGGGGGTAATGCCCCTCGCAGAAGAGTAGCCCTATGCCACTCACCAGGCAGCTGCACACACAGGCTGCACATCCGTCCCCGCCCCCATCCCCCTCAAATCAGAATCACCCACAAGACAAGAGCGTGGCAGGCACCTGGGTAGGACAGAGCACACAGTCCTGTAGGCAGATGGCTTTGCCCTGACTCTGCTCCTGGGGCCAGCCACTCCCACCTAATCCCCACTCTGCCACACCTGGCCACGATGCCACAGCCTCCCCACTCGCCAGGTGGCCTCTGACCACTCTGAAAGGGTGCCAAGTCCCCAGTTCCCCAGTCACCAGACCTGCTGGCTCTGGGCACTGCCAGCCTCCACGTCGGACGCCTGAGGCGACAGCACAGTTACACAAGCCAGGCCTGTTGGCAGTAAGGAAGTGCATGGAGGCCGTGAGCTGGCAGACGTGGGCCTTCCCGTGGCTACCATGGTGCTGACTGCATCTCCAGTTCCCACGGGAGGAGGGCCTTATGTGCCCTACCGTGGGCTGCAGCCAGACAGCCAACAGGGACACAAAGGCTGGTCCTCTGCTGCAGGTGCTCAAGCACCTCACAGTGGGGTGAGGCGCCCTCCAGGCTGGGCACAGAGAGGGCACTGCCCTAGGCCACACGGCCCGCTGGCACAGAGCTGGGACCAGAGCCCAGGTGCTGTGCGACGTACGTGTCCATGCAGACACAAGAGCAGCTCCTGCGCTTCTCAAAGACGGCCCACCCGTTAAATCCCAGCACAAGGTGACAGCATGGGGGATGGAGCGGGGCACCGGGGGCTGCAGCCCCGCGCCCACCCCAGTCCCCACTGTTACCTCATACTCCTTGACCGTCCCTGTCCAGGTGCACCCGCTGTGCGGACAGACTGCTGGCAGGCCCTCTACCTCCCTGCGGGCAGCGTTGTCTGGGAAAGCCTGGGGAGGGAAGCAGTCCCGGTCAGGCTTTGTCCCGCCTTGTGAACGCATCCAGGCACATCCAGTCATGAGCCGTGAGCGGCCCCTCAAGGAACAGAGACTCGGAGAGTCGGCACCGGACAGTCGGCGTCGTGGGCGTCTGCTCTGAGAGGGTGCCCAGTTTCTCCGGAGTCACCCGCCCTCCCAGCCGCAAGAGGGTGTCCCAGAATGTTCCCAGGTCCCTGCAGGTACCCACCGAGCCGCTGTCTAGGATGGAAACGCCTTCTTCATATATGCCCTCCTGCACGCAGGCGGCACAGTTCTGGGGCCCAGAGCTGAAGGGAGGAGGAGAAAGTCGGCCGTGAGACCCTCGAGGATCGAGCGAGCACTGTCCTCCTTGCCCCGAAACCCAGCCTCCCGATCCCTTCTCACGCCTTCGTCTTTCCTCGGATCAGAGACCAGCGTCTGCTAACCACTCAGCCTCTGGGGGCTCCAACACCAGGCAGTCCTGTGTATCGGCAGTCTCGGCCGCCCTCCACAGACACACTTGGGCACTCAAGTTCCCACACGCATGCTCTCCCTCGGACGGCCGCCCTGCAGTCCAGCGCACCCCAGGCGGCAGTCCTCCAGGGGACGTGCTGCCAGTACAGACCAGGACGTTTAGGCTCGTCTGAGCTCCAGGCCTCACCTCAGGATGCTAGCCAAGCAGTAGGAGCAGTAGCGGTGGCCACACTGGGCCTGCACAGGGCGACGCAGCACGTTCCCGCAGGCTGAGCACAGGTACTTGTCTTCCAGCTTTGTGCCTAACAGTGTCCTGGAGAAGCCGGGCTGCAGCAGGTCTAGGGAGCCAGGGGGAGTCACGCTCGCAGCTGCCATGGGGGCCGCCTCCCGGCTGGCCTGCCTAAGCCTGCAGAAGAGAGCCACATGTCACAGGGGCTCTCCCCTCCCTGTCCCCACCCCCAAGGGCCCGCTGGGAAATGACACAGATCAATTTCCTGCCAGAAACTTGAGAGCCATGGCTTAGTGAGGGCCTGGGACCACCACACAGCCCCCCATGCCAGCTGAGTTCAAGGCCACCTGCAAGGCGTTTCGCCTGAGCACAGGGACACCCCCAAGGGCCCTGGCCGATGGCACCAGACTGTGCAGCCGCCACGCCTGCTCAGGGGGACCAGCCCCCCGACGCTAGGCCACTGGGGCCTGGCTCTGAGTTTTGGTCCAGGACAGCAGGCAGCTGTGAACTGTGCCTCAGCCACAGGGACAGGGTTCACAATCCCAGCTGCCAGCCCCCTGGGTCCTGGTTGTGCTGCAGACCAGGAGCACGGTCGCTTGGGGCACCATGCTGCGGCCAGTAGCTTCCCGTTCACACCGAGTGCTGACACGCTTCTAACCGTGCCAAACTGCTCCCGCCCCCACTTCAAGCACCACCTAGCTGGACCCATGGGGAGACACCCTTTCCTCCTAGTCTCTGGGCTGACCGTGGCCTCGTGGCCCCTCCAGCCACCCTGCCAGCTCCCACCCTGCTCAGGAGGCAGCCCCCAGCTGGGTGGGCCTCCAGGCTCCCACGGAGCCTTCCTCCTGCCAACGCCGGGCCCTCCTTGTGCAGCAGCCCAGGAGAAACTGCGCTTCTGTGGGGCTGACGCTGGGACAGAACAGGGACTCAGGGCACCTCAAGCCCCTGCCAAGTGTGCTCAAATGATGTCCCCGAACCCACAGACTGAGCTGCACCTCAGTGTCAGAGATGCCAGGGCCCCTCTCAGCAGGAGAGAGAAACAAAGCTGGAGAACAGAGGACGGTCAGCCACCAAACTCCAGGCCACGACCATGCCTTCTCCAGGCCGCGACCACGCCTTCTCCAGCCTGTGAGCCCACGGCTGGGTCTGCTGCCAACGCTTTCCAGAGAAGAGGAGGAGATGAAACTGGTGAAGCGTGAGGACAAAGGGCCTCCAAACCTCCGGCTGAGGTGACTGCGACCTGGAGTGCAGGTGTGTGGACAGGGCCTGCTGGGGCTCCGTCACCCTCGTCCCCAGTGTCCCCAGGCGGCGGCTCTCACGGTGGCCTCACCCCGTCGTAGCCATGACTACTGGCACACTGAGTCTGCTGCTGGAACCAGCGTCCGCCCCTCTCCTAGTGGGTCTCCCTCCCTGTCACCAATCCCTCCCCTTTCCCAAACACGAGATCCTTTCCTGACAACCTGTCTCCTCGCACAACGCGTCCAAAGCACGTGAGCCGAGATCTGGTCCCCATCCCCAGCAGCATCCTGGCTGTGTCTCCTCTAAGACCAAGCCGCTGATTCTTCACGTCTTCAGTCTGTTCGATATCCCTGCTGACCCCCCTGCTCCCATCTGCCTTTTTCCTTGTCCGGCTTCCGCATGCACATGAGACCAGAGACCATGGCTTGGTCAAAGCGACTGTCTTGCTAAAAAGCACACTAAAGAGCTCTTTCACAGCAAATCTGCCCAATGTATCTTTTGATTTCTGCTGCCTCCACAAGCATTGACTATAGATCAAGTTGCACGGGTGAAAGATAAAGCTCTAGGGCACAACGGACGCCAGGAGTGACGGGCACCAGGTGTGACGGACACTGGAAGTGACAGACACCAGGAGTGACAGGTACCAGGAGTGAGGGACACTGGAAGTGACGAACACTGGAAGTGACAGACACCAGGTGTGACAGACACTAGGTGAGGTGCTTCAACAAATGGCTGCAACGCTACAAACACCGACTTGCTATGCCAAGAAATCTAAAAGCAGCTACCTGGTCAACCAAATGGAAGAGATAGATACACGTTGACATCCATTCCAAAGAAATGCAATCAAGCAGAAGGCAAAACTCACTGAACAACGTTATTAAAATCACGTGCAAACAAAATCCTGAGGACAATTCACAACTGACTGCGGTCCTGCATCTACAGAGAACTACCGGAAGCTTGGGCGGGACTCAGAAAAGGTGGTAGAAGCTGGTGTTGGACCTGTCTTGGCCAAGAACAGAGAAAACGCAAAGATGTTCACCTGTGCTTCAGCACCTTGGGACACGGGAACACACGCTCACAAAAGCCCACTTAAACAAGAACATGCCGGGCCCCTCAGCCATCCAGTGTTCTTGGCCGAGGTGAGTGGCCTTGACTTCCTGCTGTGTTAGGTCAGGGCTCCTGAGCACAGGGGCCTCTGGCACCCAGCCACCCTCTCACTGTGGCACGCTAGCCACTGTTCTCACCAGACCTTGGGAGCCAGGGAGTGAAATGTGGTCCCCAGCCAGGCCTGACCTGCTTGGCCCACGGGCGGGCAGCAACCTGCTGAAGCCCCTGTGAGCAGAGGGCCACTCTGCCCGACAGAACCATGGAGTGCTCCAGCCCGCTGGCACCAGAGACAGGAAGTCGGCGTTTTCTGGAGAGGTGCTTCCCAGCAAGGAAGCAACGGGGAGGAGGTTTCCAGAGGGGGTACAGTGCTCACAGCAGAGCCTGGGGTAGAGGGGATCCCCCCGTGTGTTGGGGAGACACCGCCACCTGCAGGGAGCAGGGCCTGGTGGGGCGGCGGAGGCCTCAGCAGGACCGTCCCGAGCAAAGCCTTGGGACCTGCTGTCTCAGTTATGGCAGGCACACCTGCCCCACTCAGAATCATGTTCAAGGTCAAGTGACAAAGATTCTTCCACTGACAGGTGATGGGGTGCTCTCTGCCTGACCAATGCTGTCCCCCCACTTTGCCTGAGGCTGGCTGGGGGAAGTGAGTGTTGAGGGCAACAGGGGCCACGACGAGGTGCAGAGGGGCAGGGCTGCACCCAGGGAGCAGGGTGTCCGCCTGCAGTCACTCAGGCGTCTACCTCCCGCAAGGGCTCCCACAGGCCAGGGAGGGGCTTGTGCACTCGGGTACCGACACGCTGTAAGACTTAGCGAGAGCAGACTTGAAAAACACAAGTTCAAAACCCAAACGGTAAAGTTCACGGCACGTACATTATACGTCAAAGCCGTTGAAAAAAACGGACTGGCAATTTCACATTGTTGGGGTCCCACCTGAAAACAGGAACTCTGAGTCACCAAGTACCACTGCCCAGCAGGTGACACATAGCCCCAGTCAGGCAGGGTCAGGACACTGGCCAGCACACCTCTCAGCCCAGAGCTGGAGAGCCAGGTCCCAAACCCACGCAGCCTCAGCTCTGCAGCCAGAACGAGGCACCTGTCCTCACAGAGCGCAGGTATCCCAGGTAGCAGGACCGCTCCCATCAAACACCTGTCAGTTCCAGTCACCTCTATCTACCGAGTCACGCTTTCACGCGAACACCTTCCTCTGTGCACAGCAGCCTGCTGCAGCCCCTGGGGTCCTCGAACCCCGGCCCCGAGTCTCCGCTCTGGCTCCCAGCACACAGAGATCCCTGGGGCGCAGCCCTGAGCTGGGTCCTGGCCAGACATTCGTCATCTGCCTGCCTGCTGGGCGCAAAAGACACAAACCAAGCCCTGACAGCCCATAGGAGACCAGGTGGGTGTCCCAAGAGAAACGGGCAGCTGGGAGGGCTGGCCAGGGCTGGGGCGCCAGGTACACATCTGTGCACTCACATGACCAAGACCTACCTGCTCCTGGGAAACCACCAGGGTGGGAACGGGTGGGGGCCTCCAAGGGACAGGAAAGGACTGCGGTGCCCACGGATAGGTGTGCAAAGGGGTGTGGGGGCCAGAGGTCTTGGAAAGCGACCCTCAAGGCCTGAAGGTCCCAGAAATGGATCAGGCAGCGCTACAGAGGAGCTGTGTGAGGACAAGTGTGTGAGTACAGCTGTGTGTACAGACGGGTGTGAGGGGACAGGTGTGTGCAAGGACAGGTGTGTGTAGAGAGGCATGCAGGGACAGGCATGAGGAGACAGGCGTGTGCAGAGACAAGTGCGTGCAGACAGCCGTGAGGGCACAGGAGTGCGGGCACAGGAGCGTGGGAACAGGTGTGCAGGGACAGGTGTGTGTGGACAGGCGTGTGTGGACAGGCGGGCAGGAACAGGTGTATGTATGCATACAAGTGTGCGGGGACAGGAGTGCAGGGACAGATATACAGACAAGTGTGCAGGGGCAGGCGTGTGTGGACAGGTGTGTACGAACAGGTGTCTGGGGACAGGTGTGCAGGGACAGGCATGCAGGGACAAGTGTATGGGGACAAGTGTGCAGACAGGAATGTAGGGATAGGTGTGTGAGGACATGTGTGTGTGGACAGGGTATGAGGACAGATGTCTGCAGACAAGTGTGCAGGGACAGGTGTGCAGAAACAGGTGTGTGGACAGGCATGCCAGGCAAGTGTGTAGGGACAGACATGCCGGGACAGGTGTGTGCAAACAAGTATATGGGGACAGGCATGCGAGGACAGGTGTGCAGAAAGGCGTACGGGGGCAGGAATGCAAGGACAGGTGTGTCTGGACAGGTGGGAGTGGACAGGTGTGTGTGGACTGGGGTATGGGAACAAGTGTGCAGACAGGAGTGCAGGGACAGATGTGTGCAGACAGGCATGTGGGAACAGATGTGTAAGGACAGGAATACAAGGACAGGTGTGTGGACAGGTGTACGGGGACAGCAGTGTGAGGGCAGGTGTGTGGAAATATGTGGGGACAGGTGTGTGTGGACTGGTGTGTGAGGACAGGTGTGCAGACAGGCGTGTGAGGACAGGTGTGCAGGGACAGGTGTGTGTGGACTGGTGTGCGGGGACAGATGTGCAGGGGCTGGTGTGTGAGGACAGGTATGCAGACAGGTGTGTGGACAGGCATACAGGGAAAGGTGTGCAAGGACAGATGTACGGGGACAGGAGTTCAAGGGCAAGTGTTGCAGACATGTGCCAGGACAGATGTGTGTGGACTGGTGTGTAAGGACAGGTGAACAAACAAGTGTGAGGGCATGGGGGCAGGTGTGTGTGGACAAGTGTGCGAGGACAGGTGTGTGTGGACTGGTGAGGACAGATGTGCAGGGACTGGTGTGTGGGGAAAGGTGTGCAGGGACTGGTGTGCAGACAGGTGTGTGGGGACAAGTGTGCGGGGACAGGTGTGCAGACAGGCATACAGGGGAAGGTGTGCAAGGACAGGGGTAGGGGGACAGGAGTGCAAGGGCAGGTGTGTGCAGACAAATGTGCGGGGACAGATGTGTGTGGACTGGTGTGTGGGACAGGCGAGCAGACAAGTGTGAGAACAGACATGGGGTAGGTGTGTGCAGACAAGTACGCAAGGACAGGTGTGTGTGGACTGGTGTGCAGGGACAGGTGTGTGGACAGGTGTGCGGGGACCGGTGTGCAGACAGGCATACAGAGGAAGGCGTGCGAGGGCAGGTGTATGGGGACAGGAGTGCGAGGGCAGGTGTGTGTGGACTGGTGTGCCGGGACACGTGCGGGGACAGGTGTGTGTGGACAGGCATGCGGGGGAAGGTGCGCGCGGATGGACGAGTTCGCCGAGCCGGAGCCAGGGGAGCCGCTCGCGGCCACGCCGGGCGGGTCCTCGAAGACCGGCACGCCGCCTCGCGCCCGGAGCCAGCGGCCCGCGGAGTTCGCGAACTTTCCTGCGCGGCCGCGCTCCGAGTTTCAGTTTCCGGGCGCTCCTGTAAAATCCCCTAAGGCCTGGGCGGCGGCCCGGCTGCCCGCCCTCCCTCTTGGCCCGGTCTCCTCGCCCGGTCCCCCGCCGCAACCCGTGTCCCGCGCGGTCCCGGCCGCGCGCGCCCCGCGCCCCGAGACCAACTCACCCCAACGGTCGCCTCGCGCCCGGAACTGAGTGCCCGCCGGGCAGCCCCCGCCGCCACCACCCGGATCCGCCTGACAGACAGACGCCACCGCCTACCCGAAGCGCACAGGGAGCCGCAGCGGAAGCCGATTGGTTGGATCCGCCCCCGCCGCCGGCCGCCCCCGAGTTCGTCTGACTGACAGACGCCACGGCCTACCCGAAGCGCACAGGGAGCCGCAGCGGAAGCCGATTGGTCGGATCCGCCCCCGCCGCCGGTCGCCCCAGAAACGCCTGACAGACAGACGGCACGGCCTACCTCAAGCGCGCAGGGAGCCGCAGCGGGCGCTGATTGGTCACCGCTGTCGCGCCGTCGCATTTAGACCACGCCGTTCAGCCTTTTCCGAGCCTGGCGCTGTTGAGTGTGTGTAGTTTCCTGGGGCCGTTCAGTTACCGCCTCCTGCAGCCAAAGCCCTCGGCCCTCCGCGCCGACGAGCTACACGAGAACAGGCCGGTGCAGGCCGTGTCGGTCCTCACGGAGGCGGTGATGCAGGCCGGGACACGAGGAGCGAGCGCGGCCGGAGCGTGCGATGTGCTGCCAGGCGCCGCCCGCGCCGTCCAGCGGCCACCAGGGTGAGCCCTAGGCCCCGACTGGATTCTGTACGGGCCGCGCACACAACAGGACTTCGTTCCAGTTACATCCGTGGAAAACAGTAAAGAGTAACTGGCCTGCACTTCGGGGGTCAAGTTCCCTTTGGGAGTGGAGAAAATGATCGCCAGCTGTATGGACGCTGCGGTAGAGTTGGCGTGACGCACGGCGACCCCACTTGGACCAGAACGAGGCACGGCCCGTGCTGCACCAGCCTCGGTCCTGCCCGCTCCCTGCTGTACCTGAGCCAAGGTTGCAGCCCCCGTGTCAGTCCCTCTCCCTGAGGGTCTTCCCCTACTTCGCTGACCCTCCACTTTGCCAAGCATGACATCCCCCTCCAGGGAATGGCCCCTTCTGACAGCATGACCAGAGTAGGTGAGACCAAGTCTGGCCATTCTCGCCTCCAAGCATTCTGGCAGCACTGCTTCCGGTTAGTTCTTCTGGCAGTCCATGGTACTTTCAGTCTTCTTCACCAACACCACAACTCAAAAGTATCAACTCTTCTTCAGTCTTCCTTGTTCGTTGTCCAGTGACAGAGAACTTCCAGAAGTGCAGGCTGGATTCAGAGGAAGACATGGAATGAGGAATATCATTGCTGATGTCAGATGATCTTGGCTCAAAGCAAATAGCAGAAAGATGTTTACTTGTGTTTGATTGACTATGCAAAGGCATTTGATTGTGTGGATCATAACAAATTGTGGATAACTTTGAGAAGAATGGGAATTCCAGAACACTTAATTGTACTCATGAGGAACCTGTACATAGACCAGGAGCTGTCGTTCAAACAACAAGGGGACACTACATGGTTTAAAATCAAGAAGTGAGTGTGTCACGGTTGTATCCTTTCCCCACACTTATTCAATCTATATGCTGAGCAAATAATCCGAGAAACTGGACTATATAAAGAACGTGGCATCAAGATTGGAGGAAAAATATTAACAATCTGTGATATGTGGATGATACAACTTTGGTTGCTGAAAGTGAGGATGACTTGATGAAGATTGAAGACTGCAGTCTGGATTACATCTCAATATAAAGAAAACAAAAATTCTCACAATGGGACCAATAAGCAGCATCATGATAAATGGAGAAAAGATAGAGGTTGTCAGAGACTTCACATTGCTTAGTTCTGCAGTCGATGCCAATGGAAGCAGCAGTCAGGACATCAGAGGACATATAGCACTGGGCAAGTCAGCTACAAAGGACCTCTTTCAAGTGCTGAAGAGCAAAGATGTCTCCTTGAGGACTAGGGTGCTCCTGACACAAGCCATGATATTTTCAGTCACCTCATGTGCATGTGAGAGCTGGACAGTGAATAAGAAAGACTGAAGAAGAGTTGATGCTTTTGAGCTGTGGTGCTGGCGAAGAATGCTGAAAGTACCATGGACTGCTAAAACAAGTAACAAATCTGTCCTGGAGGAAGTGCAGCCAGAATGCCCCTTGGAAGCGAGAACGGTCAGACTTCGTCTCACCTGCTTTGGTCGTGTTGTCAGAAGGGACCATTCCCTGGAGAAAGATGTCATGCTTGGTAAGGTGGAGGGTCAACGAAAGAGGGGAAGGTCCTCAACGAGATGGATTGACACCGTGGGTCTGGCAATGGGCTCAAGTATTGCAGGGATCATGGAGCTGGTGTGGGACCAGGCAGTGTTTCGTTCTGTTGTGCACAGGGTTGCTATGAGTCGGAGACGACTCAACGGCAGCTAACAACAACAACACACACATATGAGGCAATTGAACATGCCATGGCTTGGGGCAGGTGCATTTTAAACTTCAAAGAGATATCTTTGCTCTTCAGCACTTCGGAGAGGCTTTTTGGAGCAGATTTGCCCAGTGCACTGTGTCGTCTGATTTCCTGACTGCTGCTTCTGTGGGTGTTGACTGTGGATCTAAGTAAAACGAAATCCCTGATCCTTCAACCATTTCTCCATTTCTCGTGCTTGTTTATTGGTCCAGATGTGAATTACGGACTTTAAGATGGCCACGTGGTGAGTTTGGTGTTACATGGCATCATGTATGTAGCATCATCGTTCTTACACAGTTTATAGTGATTTGGGTGAAAGTATACAGAACAAATCGGGCTTCCAGTCAACAGTTCATACACAGTTTGGTTTGTGACGGTCATTGCAATCCTAGAATGCAATAGCACTCTTCCCACTTCCTGCTTCACCATAATTTTTAAAACAAATGTTCCACCTATGGCCTCCAGACACACGGAAACGTGGAACACTCAAATGGCAACATTTCAAAATGAGGTCACGGTCCTAGCCAGGACAAGAGGGCCTGGTTGGGGGTGCCGCGTGTGTCGATGCCATCAGCGCCACACGGCAGTGGCTGGAGGAAGCCCCTGTGTGTGTCTGGAGGTGACGGCCCAGGCCTAGGCGGCATATGTGATACGAGTGTTCTGTGACATAAGAAGTCTTCTCTGATGCTGCAGAGAGGTTTCCTGGTGCACCGGGCTCTCTGCCCCTGAGCAGCAGCCAAAATCAGGGAAAGTGTTCCTCATGGGCACTGGTGATGCAATGGTTAAGTGCTCAGCTGTGAACTGAAAGGTTGTTGGTTTGAACCCACCAGTAGCTCCCTGGGAGGAAAGACCTGGGACCAGCTTTCATGAAGAGTCCAGCTGGGAAACCCTTTGGGGCAGTTGTGCGCTGTCACCTGGAGTCACTCAGTGGTACCCAACAACATTCCTGGGTAGAAGCCGGACAACAGGGCAGACACCCGAAGTTATGTCAGCTCATCAGAGCCGTCCGTGGTGGCAATGCTAATGGCCTGCCATTCAGTCATCCCTTGGCGTCTGAATTCCCTGACACACCTTCCTGTCCAACAGACCTTTGGTCTCTGACAGACCCAGGTGGCCCCTTCACTCCATCACCGCTTCATCTGAGGCCAAATGTGCCACGTGGCAACAGCTCAAGTCCCACTGCCAGTTCAAGGTGTTTCACTCCAACCCAGGAATGAGGGGCTCCTAGACATAAGGGGGCTTCTGGTGGAGGAAGCTTGAAGTGGCCCTGTTCACCCACCAGCAGCCAAGCAGGGGCCACCTTTGTGACCAGGAAGAACAAGAGGTCACCTGCCACCCAGGGAAATGTCCCAAAGTTGGCCAGCCCAGCTGTGACAGCAAGCAACCAGGGTTTGTGACACTTTACAGGGGCTGGCCTCAGCCCCACCCAGGTCCAGAAATGTCATCTGGGGCAAAGGTCTCCCCTGCTGGAACCGTGCCAGTTCCAGGTTCTTGCCAACACTTCAGTTGGCAGAAAACTTGCATGACAGTTGTAGAGGTCGCAGGCTGCAGCCTCTCGAATCCCAAGGTGCCAGGAGTCAGAGGACACCCCAGTTGCAGGGGGCTGAGAGCCCTTGAAAGTGCCCCAGCCTCAGGCCACCAAAACCTCCCTGACCTGCCTCTTGCCTGCCTCCCAGACCGAGGCCTCAGAGGGCCCGGGAGGACCTGGGCATCGAGAACAACCTGGGGGTGGGGCGTCGAGGGCGCCTGCAGGGTGGCAAGGATGACCTCAGGATGGGCGCTGGCAGCGGCCACGGCCGGGAGGGAGCCTGCAGCAGCCAGTGGAGAGGCCTTGGAGACTGCCGGCCGATGGTGACCGGAAGTCTTACAGCTGCCCACGGTGTTATCCCCATCAAAGTGACTGTCATACCAAAATGAGTCTGCCTCCTGCCCGCACCCCCGGGACCCTCTGGAAGGGCAGTCAGACCCAGAGGCACAAACCCGAAGGCAGCCTGGACACTTAGCCTCAAGAGAGAACTTGGGCGCTGTGGACGCCCCAGAGCTGAGACGAGGCTCCATGAGCACTCGGGCGTCTGTGTCCTCGTGGGTGGGGGAGCCCCGTGCTTGGGGACTGACCGTCCATATGATCAAAGGTTTCAGCTCCACCTGTGTTAACCCTGTGCTTGCCCACTGGGGGCAGGTGGACTTTGGGAGGATTCTGACACTGTTCCCTGCCTGCACCTCAGTGAGTGAACTCCCGTCTCTCCTCACAGGGTGACTGAACTGGCTCTGTGGCTGCCTGAGCGTGGACCCACCCACCTGTGCAATGTCTGTGTGACCTGACATCCCTTTGATGTGTCTGGGGGGACGCCCCCCCAGACTGCATTCTCTGTGACTGTGGACCCAGCCAGTACCCCAGGTCAGCTGTTGCCCAGTCCCCAGTCCCAAAGGGGGACCCCACCAGTATCTGCTGCAGCATCCCAGGGCTCTGGGCCCTGCCCCCACGTCTGTCTGTCCTCTGAGCCCTGCCCCCACTTCACCAATCACCCCTCCTGGGCAGAGGCCTGCATCCAGTCCTGACTGTGGCAGTCAGGGCCACCGAGTTCTAGTAGAGGGTCCCTGCACACCATACAGGCCACCCCTCACCCCCACATGCCCCTGGGGGTGGGTAGGACCTGACTTTGAGAGGACTAAAGGAGCTGTGGGGGCGCAGTGCCTAAGGCACGTGACTGCTAATCAGAAGGCTGGCAGTTCAAACCCACCAGCCACTCCTCGGAAGGAAGACTGGCAAATCCACTTCCATAAAGATTTACTGCCTCAGAAATCCAAAGGGGGTCACTATGAGTCAGAATCAACTCAATGGCAGTGGGTTTTGTGTTTTTGTTTTGTTTTGTTTTGTTTTTTCATAATGAAGCAAGACATCTGCTGAAGCCAGGGATGCATGTGACCCAGTTCCTCAGCCCTGCAGCCCCCCCAGGAGACCTCCTCAGCTCCCATCCATCACTGTGATGTCACTCCCAGAGGGTGCCTGCCCAAGCCGGGAAGGGTGACTCATCTGGTGAGTGGGTGGCAGCCTGGGGGTTCCCAAGACCTCTTCCTGTCTAAGAGAAAGCAAAGTTGGTCCCGCCAAGCGCCTGGGGACGTCCCTAAGCTGACCTGGCACTGGGCCAAGGAAGTCCCCCACCCCCAGCTCACTGGGCAGCCCCCCTCGTCTTCTGGGGGAGCAGGACAGCTGGCTGCATTGGCCCTGGCCCTGGGGTGCCTGGCTGCCAATGCCACGGAGCCAGTGCCCTGAGAGCCGGTGGCTGCAGGCCCCTCCTGTCCGTCTGTCTGTGCCCGGCCTGTGCACTGGGTGCCCAACCCCAGCCTGCAGGCACTTCCCAACCCTGGGGCACCTCCACACCCCCCCCCATGCCTTGGGATGCTCCAGCCTGGCTGAGTCAGGCCCCTTGGGCACCCACCTTCATCAGTCCCAGGCTGCCGCCCACCAGGCAAGTGCTGGCCACTGTCCTTTTTCTAGTAAGGCTTGAGAGGTCAGCCATGTGCTGCCCTGAAGGCAACTGGCTTGGATCTCACTCAGCAGGCACCTGACAGCACTTCCAGAGACCCCCCCTCCCCCCAGCCCAGAGAGACTGGTCCATGGCAGGGCCATGGCTGGGACACCGTGGCCCATCTCCCAGCTGCTCAGGGTCCTCCATTGGTGCCCAGCAGAATGAAACACCGCCCGGTCCCACACCAGCCTCAGAATCCCTGCTGTACCTGAGCCCGTCGTTGCAGCCACTGTGTCGGTCCATCTCATTGAGGGCCTTCCCCTTCTTCGCTGACCCTCTACTTTACCAAGCATGCGGTCCTTCTCCAGGGAATGGTAGCCCCAGGTGAGGGAGACCTGAGGTGGTGGCCCACGGAAAAGGCTGGGAGGCTGGCTCGCCCCCTGATGCCAACCCACCACAGGGCGGGCAGGGCCGCTGACGCCACGGGGCGGGCAGGGCCGCTGAGCTTGTTCAGCCGCCTCATCCTTCACGTCACAGAGCAGCCGGGAGAAGGGGCCCCAGGAACACGAGCCTGTAGTGGAAGCACTGACACCAGATGCTGCCTTGTTGGCTCCGAGTCCTGGTGCCCACGGTCTCAGCGGCTGGTTCGCCACAAGTAGATGAGCAGGCCTTCTGGGTGCCTTTGCTGGACTAGAACCTACAGCCTCACAGTCAGCACCACCCAGGGACCCCAGACAGGTAGCTACACGGACTAGCCCTCAGTGGGATGGGCGGATGTGTGGCTGCAGCGACGGGCTCAGGTACGGCCGGGATTGAGGCTGGTGCAGGGCGGGCATGGCTCCTTCTGTTGCACATGGGGTCGCTGTGAGTGGGAGACAACTCCACAGCACCTAACAACACAGACGAACCCGCTGCCATGGAGTCCATTCTGACCCACAGCGCCCCTAGAGGACAGAGTGGAACTGCCCACAGGGTCTCCA
>NW_006921761.1:5748336-5753189 GCF_000298275.1 Orycteropus afer afer
CACAGCGCCCCTAGAGGACAGAGTGGAACTGCCCACAGGGTCTCCAAGGCTGTCAATCTTCACAGAAGCAAAGCCCAAACCACACCCACTGCTGTGGAGTGATTCTGACCCACAGCGCCCCTAGAGGACAGAGTGGAACTGCCCCACGGGGTCTCCAAGGCTGTCAGTCTTCACAGAAGCACACTGCTTCATCTTTCTGCTATTGAGCAGCTGGTTGGGTTCAAACAACCAACCTTTTGGTTGGCAGCCCAATGTTATCACCACTACACAGACCATACCCGCACATAAATAGAAAGATGGAAAAACAAACAGTGCCTTCCAGTTGACTGCATCGTGGACCCGTGTGGGTCAGAGCAGAGTGGGCCCCCACACCCCAAGGGTCGGTTTCTCACGGGCAGGTCAGCAGGCCCTTCTTCTAAGGTGCCTCAGACTGGACTCAGCGACCAGCCCTTTGCAGCTGAGCACGTTCACCGTGTGGTACACTCGGGGGCTCCTAGTGGAACACATCAGTGGGACGCCAGCCGGCGAGCAGTGTGGGCAGAGAGAAAGCAGGAAAGGGGAAGGGACTTTCACGTGTGTGTTTCTAGAAAGAAAATGGAGGATACGAGAGAAGTGAATGGAATCGGGCCCCCGGGGGCCGGGAAGGCGGGGCAGCTGGACACCTGACGGCACACCTCTCCTTTTTTAAACCCATACGATGCTGTCACCACTTCAGAACCGTTGGTGTTGTTGGCAGCAGGAGTCCCGGGTGGGGCTGCTAACTGAAAGGGTGGGGGTTCAAGTCCATCCCGACACACGCAGAAGAAAGGCCTGCGGACCCACTCCAGAAAACCAGCCCCCAAGAACCGGAAGCCCCACTGTGACTCCCGTGGGCTCCCGCGACTCAGCACCTGCACGTCCCCGTTTGTTTCCGAGACCCGGGAAAACCCTGGGAAGCACAAAGGCCTCCCACAATTCCCCCGCCAAGGACAAGCCCTGCCAGCTGCAGTCCTGACGGGTCGTCCCAGTCACTCCATTAAACCAGCTTTGGAACGCACCTTGGGCAGAGGCTGGGGATGGCGTCTCCTTCAGACAGTCACAGCGGCCATTCCGCCTCCACTCGCCCAGCTGGCCTTTCACCAGTGGCCTCACCTGAGCCTGCCGCCCCCGGCTCAGGGCACGGGCCGTTATAGGTCCCTCGCAGTGGCCCTCTCTCCGGCCGCCCACCTCCCTGCGCCCAGCATCCATGCCCGGGTCACTCTGGGTGCGCGTAGGTGACAGGCCTCTTCCGTGCACCTGCTCCCCTAGGTTTGGAGGGGCAGCCCGGGGGCGCAGCTCTGCGCCTCTAGTTAGGCAACAGGAATGAGCGGGTATGCCAACGCAGGGCTTATCTCCCCTGCCAGGGACACAGCCCAGGCTCGGGCCACCCTTGGGGTCGGCTGCTCCCACCTTAACCAGGGGGGCCTCCCGGGCGGAGCGCGGCGAGAGCGCATGCGCCACCTACCGGCCGGGCCCGGAACAGCCGCCGGCCCCGCGCTGCAGCCCGTTTCCAGGCTTCCTGCACCGACACTCAGGCCGCCAGGGGTCCCCTGGGTGGCAGCGTGCTCCGAGCCCAATGTCCAGGACCCTCCAGGTGGCCCCACAAGGTCCCCCGTCGACCCTGCAGCAGCCAGCACCCCAACTGCAACCACAGCTGCCCCACAGTGGGCTCTGGCCATGGCTGGTGCCTCTCCCACTCTGGCCAGGGTCCGCACATTGGTTTTGTTCAATCGGGACCTCTGACCCAGGTCCTGTCGCCTATCCACCGCCCTTCCTTGCTTCCCTGAACTCCAGGCCCACCCTCATCACCTCTGCCTGTCCCCCCACTTCACGGCCCCACACCTGCCTGAGCCCCGCTCTCCCCTGGACCAGCAGCTGGGCCGGAATCTGACTAGGCCGAGGGGTCCCTCACCAGGCTGGCAGGCCCACTCTCCAGCAGTGGCCGCCCTCCTCCAGTGCCTGGGCCCCTTATCCACCCTCCTTAGAGGCCAACTCACACCTTCTGCCTCTGCAAACCCACTTGTCTACTTGGGGCAACCAGAGGGTTGGACACCCAAGGGGGGCCTTGGTGAATCTCCGTCTGTGCTCTGACAGAAGTGTATCCAAGAGTGCTTTGGTTCCCTGGTGCCACTCTGACAGGAAATACACCGCCAGTGGGATGGCTTGAACAAACAGGAGTTTATCCTCTCACAGTTTTGGAGGCTGGAGGTCCGAGTTCAGAGTGCCAGGCTCTAGGGGCTGGGTGAAAGCCCCTCCACCTTGGGCTTCAGCTCTGCCTCTTGCTCCCAGCCCACTGAAGCTGGAGGCTTTCTTCACTCAGGCAGCCGCTGGTTGCTGAGGCTGACAAACCCAAGGTCAACAAGTAAAAAGGCACAGTCCCGATGTTACCAAACCACACAGCAGGCCATTGATTCAAGACCAAAAAAAGTCCCAAGATCAGCAGACAACATGGCAGGCCACTGAGATAAAGACTCGGCCAAATGCAGGGTCCAAGCAGGCCAAAAAACTGCAGACCGTTCCCAATGCTTCTCCTTGTACTGGAAACAGACCACATCCGAAGGCAGCCACTGAGCTGCTCCAGTAGATTCCACTATGGAGTTGATGACCAGTCTCATCGTGGGGAATAACTACATCCAGCTGCCCAGCCACCAGCCAGGCCCAGCCAAGTTGACACACAACCTTAACCACCACAAACAGTAACAATAATGGTCAGAAAAGAAATGGACCTGTGAAAATGTTCTTCCATTAAACATCATGACCAGTCCCGGAAGAAGGTCATTGTGCTCCGTAAGGTAGAGGGTCAGTGATAAAGAGGAAGAGCCTCAACAAGGCAGATGGACATGCAACGGACCCAAGACGGACGGACATGTGTGATAGACTCAAGTGTAGCCAGGGTCGTGAGGACAGCACAGGGCAGGGCAGTTTTTCGTCCTGTTGTGCATTGGGCCACTAGGAGTTGCAGCCGACTAGGTGGCACCTAACAACAATAACATATAATCCAACAAGAAAATACATTAAATAAGCATCTAACCAGTTCTGTCGAGCCAACTCTGACTCTGACTGTGGGTGACCCCATGTGTCAGGGTTCAACGGTGCTCACAGGGTTTTCAGTGGCTGGTTTTTCTGAAGTTGTTCACCAGGCCACCACTCGTCTGTCAGCCTGTCATACTTCGGTGGCTTGCATGTGGCTGTGAGCCTGGAGGCTATGCCACTGGTGTCTCAAATACCACCGGGTCACTCATGGTGGACAGGTTTCAGCAGAGCTTCCAAACTAAGACAGACTGGGAAGAAAGAAGGGGCCATGCACTGCTCAAAGAACTGCCCAGAAAAACCTTGTGAAGAGCAGTGACACACTGTCTGATGCATTACTGGAAAACTTCCCGAACAGCCCTGAAACACTGGCCAATACTGTGCCAGGGGATGAGCCCCTCAGGTCGGAAGGCACTCAAAATACAACCGAGGAAGAGCTGCCTCCTCAGAGTAAAGCCAACCTTAATGATGTGGAGGGAGTAAAGCTTTTGGAAACTCCATTTGCTGATGGGGAACGACTCAAAATGGGAAGAAACAGCTGCAAACATCCATTAGTAATCAGCACATGGACTGTGTGAAGTATGAATCTAGGAAAACTGGAAGTTGTCAAAAATGAAATGGAAAGCATAAAGATCAATAACCTCAGCATCAGTGAGCTGAAATGGACTGGTATCGGCCATTTTGAACCAGACAACCATGTGATCTACTATGCCAGGAATGACAGATTGAAGAGAAATGGTGTGCCATTCTTTACCACAAAGAATGTTTCAAGATCTGTCCTGAAGTACGATGCTGTCAGTGATAGGGTAATATCCATATGCCTACAAAGAAGACCTGTTAATACTTTACTCAAATTTAGGAACCAACCACTAAAACCAAAGATGAAGAAAGTGAAGACTTTTACCAACTTCTGCAGACCAAAATTGACCAAACATGTAATCAAGATGTGTTGATGATTATTGGTGACTGGAATGCAAAAGTTGGAAACAAAGAAGAATCACCAGTAGTTGGAAAATATGGCCTTGGTGATAGAAATGATGCTAGAGATCGCATGATAGAATTTTGCAAGACCAACGACTTATTCATTGCAAATACCTTTTTCCAACAACATGAGTGGCAACTACACACATGAACCTTGCCAGATGGAGTACACAGGAATCAGATGAACTATATCTGTGTCAAGAAGTGATGGTGAAACTCAGTATCTTCATAGCAAAATAAGGTCAGGAGCTGACTGTGAGACGACCACCAACTGCTCATTTGTAAGTTCAAGCTGAAGCTAAAGAAAGTTAAAACAAGTCCATGAGAACTGAAATATGACCTTGAGAATATCCCACCTGAATTTAGAGAACATCTGAAGAACAGATTTGACATAGTGAATATCAAAGACTGAAAACCAGATGAATTGTAGGATGACATCAAGAACATCATCCATGAAGAAAGCAAAAGGTCATTAAATAGACAGGAAAGGAAGAAAATACCAAAGAGGACATCAGAAGAGACTCTGAAACTTGTCCTTGAGCGGAGAGTAGCTAAAGCCAATGGAAGAAATGACAAGATCGAAGAGCTGAAGAGAAGATTTCAAAGAGCAGCTCGAGAAGACAAAGTCAAATATTGTAATTATGTTAGGCTGGGTTCTCTAGAGAAGCAAAACCAGTAAAGCTTATATAGACAGAGAAAGAAAGAGAAATTTATCTTAGGAAAATGGCTCACACACTTACAGAAGCTGGCAAGTCCTAAGTTCTTTGATCAAACATCAAGTTGGAGGTTTTTCCCAACTCATGCAGCTGCAGGGGCTGACGAGC
>NW_006921761.1:5756694-5761194 GCF_000298275.1 Orycteropus afer afer
GGAAACAGCAGTCAAGAAATCAGACAGTGTATCACATTGGGCAAATCGGCTGCAAAACACCTCTTTAAAGTTCTCAAGAGCAAAGATGTGTCTTTGAGGACTAAGGTGTGTCTAACTCAAGCCATGGTATTTTCAGTCATGTCATAGGCATGTGAAAGCTGGACAATGAATAAGGAAGGTCAAGGAAGATTGATGCTTTTGAATTGTGGTGTTGGCAAAGAATACTGAAAAGACCATTGACTGCCAGGAAATCCATCTGGAGGAAGCGCAGCTGGAATGCTCCTTGGAGCGAGAATGGTCAGACTTCGTCTCACCTCCTTTGGTCATGTTGTCAGAAGGGACCATGCTCCAGAGGGTTCCATGCTTGGTAAAGTGGAGGGCCAATGAAAAAGGGGAAGACCCTCAACAAGATGGACTGACACAGCGGCTGCCACGATGGGCCCAGGCGTTGTGGGGATGGTGCTGGACCGGGCAGCACTCCTTCTGCTGTGCTTAGGTTTCTATGAGTCAGAGTCAACTTGACAGCACCTGACAACACCAACGGGTCAGCGGGCCTTTCCTCTGAAGTGCCTCTGAGTGGACTTGACCTCCAACCTTTCACGCAGCAGCGAGTGCATTCATTGTTCACACTGCCCACCAAACCAAACCAAACCAGGTGCTGCTGAGTCAACTGCTGCTTGTGGAGACCCGTGGCACGCAGTGAAACTGCCCCATTGGGTTTCCTTGGGTATAATTTTCATGGAAGCAGATTTACAGGCCTTTCTTTCATGGCACCGCTAAAAACCAAATGAAACTCCCTGCCCTCAAGTTGATTCTGACTCACAGCAACCTTCACTGGGTTCGGAGGAGGTAAATCTTGATGGCAGTAGATTGCCCTGTTTTCCTTCCATGGTGTGGCTGGTGGGTTTGAACCACCAACCTTCTGGTCAGCAGCCTGATGCCTTAGGCACTGTGCTCCCAGAGCTCTGCTAGATGTGTTCAAACCTCCAATGTCTAGGTAGCTATTGCTGTTAGGAGCACTTGTAAGCCTGACAGCCTTGGAGACCCAACGAGGCAGTTCTGCTCTGTCCTGTATGGTCACCATGAGCCAGAACCGACCCACTGGTAACGGGACTGTTGCTGAGTGCCGCCAAGCTGCCTAGGACAGCAGGGTGCCAGGTCTTTCCTCCCGCTGAGTGGCTGGTGGGTGTGAACTGTGGGCCACCTAACCATGGGACCACCAGGGCTCCTTTGTAGGTGACAGTTCAATCTAAATGATTCTGTGCCACCCGTGAACTAACCTCTGCTTAGGGCCGGGGCTCCAAACGTTCACTACCATGCAAAGAAGTGATGCATTAAAACTTCAGTTGGATTTTTTTTTTTTTCCAAAAAGCGGGGCACTTATGGCAACATGCTGGTTTTTCAGAGTCATGAAAGATAGTGTTGTTCAGCTTCTGTTTCTGTCCTAGCGTCTGCAGGCAGCACAGTGATATTGTCACAGTCGCCATGTTCAGTGGATGGTCCAGCGGGTCTGGTCATCTAGTTTTCTGCTCACAGTTGGTCAAAGCATGCTCTTTAGTTCATCTTGCTTGTGAACATGTTCCTATCACCTGAAGCCACAGGTGTGCAAACTGTTAGGAAGAGCCCTGATGTCACCTGGCAGAGATTCAGAAAGCTCCCATCTCACAAGAACTTCCACAAGTTTTGCTGTTGTCTGTGACGCAGCTGTGACT
The DNA here is from genome assembly GCF_000298275.1 of Orycteropus afer afer. Classification (NCBI taxonomy): domain Eukaryota; kingdom Metazoa; phylum Chordata; class Mammalia; order Tubulidentata; family Orycteropodidae; genus Orycteropus; species Orycteropus afer. The sequence continues at coordinate 5,758,407 of NW_006921761.1, forward strand.
GTGTTTCTTCAGGGTCAGTCCCAGTGGCTTTCCCAGGCCTCTGCTGCTGAAAAGTTTTAAATTCAAGTGAAGTCTCCAAGTGGTCACATAGAAACACGGGATGGCCATCTGCAGTTGTTGTTAGGTGCCGTCAAGTTGTGTCCAACTCATAGAGACCCTACGCACAGCAGAATGAAACACCGTTGGGTCCTGCGCCAGCTCCACAAGCCCTGCTATCCTTGAGCCCCTCACCACTGCCACCATGTCAATCCATCTTGTTGAGGGCCTTCCCTCTTTCTTCAACCCTCCACCTTACCAAGCATGACATCCTTCTCCAGGGAATGCTCCCTTCTGATAACATGACCAAAGTAGGTGAGATGAAGTCCGGCCATTCACACTTCCAAGGAGCATTCCGGCTGCACTTCTTCCAGGAGAGGTCTATTACTTTTCTTAGCAGTCCATGGTACTTTCAGCATTCTTTGCCAGCACCACAACTCAAAAGCATCAATTCTTCTTCGGTCTTCCTTATTCATTGTCCACCTCTCACATGTATGTGAGGTGATTGAAAATCCCATGGCTTGTGTCAGGCATGCCTTAGTCCTCAAGGAGATATCTTTGCTCCTCAGCACTTGAAAGAGGTCCTTTGCAGCTGATTTGCCCAGTGCTATATGTCATCTGATGTCCTGACCACTGCTTCCATTGGCGTTGATTGTAGAACCAAGCAATGTGAATTCTTTGACAACTTCAATCTTTTCTCCATTCATCATGATGCTGCTTATAGGTGCAGTTGTGAGGATGTTTGTTTTCTTTCTATTGAGATTAATCCATACTGTAGACTGTAGTCTTCAATCTTCACCAGTACTTCAAATCATCCTCACTTTCAGCAAGCAAAGTTGTGTCATCTGCAAATCTCAGGTTGTTAACGAACCTTCCTCCAATCCTGATACCACATTCTTCTTCATATAGTCCAGCTTCTCGGATTATTTGCTCAGCATATATTGAATAAGTATGGGGAAAGGATACAACCCTGACGCATTCCCTTCTTGATTTTAACCCATGCAGTGTCCCCTCATTCTGTTTGAAGGACAGCCACCTCCTGGTCTATGTACAGGTTCCTCATGAGTACAATTAAGTGTTCTAGAATTCCCATTCTTCTCAATGTTATCCACAGTTTGTTAAGATCCACACAATCAAATGCATTTGCATACTCAATAAAACACAGGTAAACATCTCTCTGGTATTCTTTGCTTTGAACCAAGATTCATCTGATATCAGCAACGATATCCCTCGTTCCACATCCTCTTCTGAATCCAGCTGGCACCTCTGGAAGCTCTCTGTCAATATACTGCTACAATCGTTTTTGAATTTTCTTCAGTAAGATTTTAATTGTGTGCAATATTAATGATGTTGTTTGATAATTTCCACATTCTGTGGCATGACCTTTCTTTAAAATGGGTTCAAATATGAATCTCTTCTAGTCAGTTGGCTAGGTAGCTGTCTTCCAAATCTCTTGGCATAGGCGAGCAAGTGCCTCCAGTGTGGCATCCGTTTGTTGAAACATCTCAATGGTACTCTGTCAGTTCCTGGAGCCATGTTCTTCACCAATTCCTTCAGTGCAGCTTTGACTTCTTCCTTCAATACCATTGGTTCTTGATCATATGCCACCTCCTGAAATCGATGAAGATCGACCAGTTTTTTTAGTACTGTGACTCATGTGTATTCCTTCCATCTTCTTTTGATGCTTCCTACATCATTCAATATTTTGCTCATAGAATCTTTCAATATCGCAACTCAAGGCTTAAATTTTTTTCCCCAATTCTTTCAGGTTGAGAAATGCTGAGCGTGTTCTTCCCTTTTGGTTTTCTAACTCCAGGTCTTTGCACATTTCATTATAGTAATTGGCTTTGTCTGCTCGAGCTGCTCTTTGAAATCATCTGTTCAGCTCTTTTATCTTGTCATTTCTCCCATTTGCTTTAGCTACTCGCTGCTAAAAGGCAAGTTTCAGAGTCTCTTCTGACATCCATTTTGGACTTTTCTTCTTTTCTTATCTTTTTAATGACCTCGTGTTTTCTTTCTTCATGGGTGATGTTCTTGATGTCATCCCACAATTCTTCTGGTTTTTAGTCATTGGTGTTCAATGCATCAAATCTATTCTTTAGATGGTCTCTAAACTCAGGAGGGATATATTCAAGGTCATATTTTGGCTCTCGTGGAGTTATTTTGTCTTCAACTTCAAGTTGAACTTGCATATGAGCAGTTGATGGTCTGTTCCACAATCAGCTCTTGCCCTCGTTTTGGCAGAAGATACTGAGCTTTTCCATCACCTCTTGCCACAGATGTAGTCCATCTGACTCCTGTGTACTCCACCTGGCAAAGTCCACATGTATAGCTGCCATTTGTGTTGTTGAAAAAAGGTATTTGCAATGAATAAATTGTTAGCCTTGCAAAATTCTGTCATGCAATCTCCAGTGTTATTTCTGTCATCATGGCCAAATTTTCCAAATACTGGTGATTCTTCTTTGTTTCCAACTTTTACATTCCCGCCACCATGATGATTAACACATCATGATTGCATGTTTGGTCAATTTCACACTGAAGAAATTGATAAAAATCTTCAATTTCCTCATCTGTGGCTTTGGTGGTTGGTGCATAAATTTGAATAATGAATAGTATTAACGGGTCTTCCTTGTGGGTGTATGGATATTATCTTATCACTGACAGCATTGTACTTCAGGACAGATCTTGAAACATCCTTTGTGATGATGAATGCCACACCATTCCTCTTCAAATTGTCATTCCCGGCATAGTA
>NW_006921761.1:5762119-5763502 GCF_000298275.1 Orycteropus afer afer
AAGGATGAATATATGAAATTTCTAGTGTGACACATCTTGTTATGGACTAAATTGTGTCCCACAAAAGGCAGGTCAACCACACCTGTAGCTGTGACCTTGTTTGGACTTTGAGATGTTATCAGCTCAGTGGACATGAGGTCATCCTGAGGTCATCCTGCTCAGGCAGAATGTGGCATGGAAGCGAGGGTGGTGAGACTCTGGCCACTCACTTTGGACACGTCATCATCGTTGTTGTTGTCAGGTGCTGTCGAGTCATCTCTGACTCTTAGTGACCTTATGTACAACAGAATGAAACACTGCCCAGTCCTGTGCCAGCCTCATGATCCCCACTACACCTGAGCCCATCACCATAGCCACCATGTCAATCCATCTTGTTGAGGGCCTTCCCCTCTTTTGTTGACCCTCCACTTTACCAAGTGTTCTGGTTCCCTAGTGCTGCTCTGACAGGAATATACCACAAATGGGATGGCCTTAACAGGAGTTTATTCTCTTAGAGTTTGGAGGCTTTAAGTCTGAGTTCAAAGTGCCAGGCTCTAGGGGCCGGGTGAAAGTCCCTCCACCTTGGGTTTCAGCTCTGCCTCCTGCTCCCGGCCCACTGGAGCTGGAGGCTTTTCTTCTCTCAGTCAGTTACTGGCTGCTAAGGCTGACAACCCCTAGGTCAACAAGTAAAAAGGCACAGTCCCGATGTTACCAAACAACATGGCAGGCCACTGATTTAAGTCCATTGAAAGTCCCACAATCGGCAGACCATAGCAGGCTGCTGAACAGTGACACGGCTACATGCAGGGTTCAACCATGCCATAAGCTAGAGACCATTCCCAAAGCTGCTTCTTATATATAGGAAGCGGATCATACCCCTAAAGCAGCTACTCAGCTGCTTGTGGTAGATCCCACCATGGAGTTGGAGTTGAATGCCAGTCTCATCATGGGAATAACTACATCCAGCTGCCCAGCCTCTCAACCAGACCCAGCCAAATTGACACACAACTCCAACCACCACACCAAGCATGACATCCTTCTCCAGAGAATGGTCCCTTCTGACAACATGATCAAAGTAGGTGAGACGAAGTCCAGCCATCCCTGCTTCCAAGGAGCACTCCAGCTGCACTTCTTCCAGGACAGATATTTTAGTTCTTTTAGCAGTCCATGGTACTTTCAGCATTCCTCGCCAACATCACAACTCAAATGCATCAATTCTTCTTTGGTCTTCCTTATTAATTGTCCAGCTCTCACATGCATATGAGGTGATTGAAAATACCATGGCTTGGGTTAGGCACATCTTAGTCTTAAGGAGATGTCTTTGCTCTTCAGTGCTTGAAAGAGGTCTTTTGCAACAGATTTGCCCAGTGCAATAAGTCTTTTGATGTCTTGACTGCTGCTTCC
>NW_006921761.1:5764857-5765755 GCF_000298275.1 Orycteropus afer afer
TCTCCAATTTGAGTCATGCCACGTCGGCAAATGGAAGTCTCAAGAGCTTTACTTTATCCATATCAGTAAGGTTGGTTCTGCTCTGGTGATGCAGCATTTTCCGAATCATATTTTGAGCGCATTCTGACCTGAGGGCCTTGTCCTGCACTGTATCAGATGTTTCAGGGCTATTCACAAAGTTGCACAGTAATGTATCAGACAATGTTTCTCTGCTATTCATAAGGTTTTCCCTGGCCAATTCTTTGAGAAGTGGATGTCCTCTTCCTTCTTCCTAGTCTGTCTCAGTCTGTAAGCTGTGTTGAAATCTGTGCACCACGTGCAAACCCACTGGCTTTTGAAACACCTGTGGCACAGCCTCAAGCCTCACAGCAACATGCAAGCCACCACAGTAGGACAAACTGACAGACAAGTGCCTCTCCCTTAGCTGTTCAAAACCTCTCCTCCCTCCCCTTACCTGGATCCTGCTGCTGCTCACTCTATTATCCCCCTGGCTTTTCTTTCCCCTGCTTCCCTGCCTCTTGGGAGTGGGGTGTGGGGCCTGAGTCCCTCCCCTTACCTGGATCCCTGCCACTGCTCCTTCAGCAGCTGAGCCATCAGCAGTAGCTCAGATAAAGCTGCGTCTTCATCTTGGCCATCACGTTGCTCCTATTGTCAGTTTTGCTGTTTAGCCACAGGAATGGGAAGTGCCATCAGGGCTGGAAACCCAAAGTGTGCCCAGAGAGTTGGAAGAATCTCAAGTTTTACACAATTACTCTAGAAGGGAAGTGTGCCACTGATTTCCACGTAGAAGGCAATGTTTATGAAAGGATGAATATATGAAATTTCTAGTGTGACACATCTTGTTATGGACTAAATTGTGTCCCACAAAAGGCAGGTCAACCACACCTGTAGCTGTGAC